>NC_022013.1:59073410-59090386 GCF_000317375.1 Microtus ochrogaster
GGGTGCAGAGCACAGCTGTCTGTGGGTACAGAGCACAGATGTCTGTGGGCCAGTGCAGCTGCCTGGCTCTCAAAGCTTCGTCTTCACCATAATCTCCCTCCACACTTTCAAGGGATACCTTTATCTTTGATGTGAGACTTAGCCAAAAAAAAGTGATCTGCTCCCACACCAAATGTTGGACAGCCTATAATGATGCCCAAGCATAACAAGACTGGCTATGACTGTCACCTTATGGCCAAACTTTACCAAGTAGCCTTGTATAAAAATGTATCCCCAGCCAAGCCCTCCTCTTCCATAGGTATCAACCCACATCTTCCATGACAATGTCTAATTTCCGGATGTAGGATAGAGATGGGTATGAGGAAGGATAAGTGAAATCTAAATACACACTGAGCTTTCTGAGGTGCTGGCAGCCATCTGCTGTTAAGATGGAGCAACCTGGCAGAGAGTAAGTTCTGGCAGTTGACTGAGAATTTCAATCGATACTGTTTGTTCCTTAACAAGAAATTTCCCAAGAAAAAGTAAGAATCCAGAAGAGTGCTGAGTCCCTACTGTGTGCTAGGCCCTGTGCTATCTTATTTCTCCTGGCTTGCACAGTGGCCTAGGCATCCTGGGGCTACTTTATGACTGGGCAGCCCTCAACTAAGGGAAGACAGCTCTCCAGGCACACACATGAAGAAGTGGTAATGCTGGCTCTAAAGACATGCTCCACAGATTTGTGCCTTTTGTCCCAAACTACAGAACAATGGACCCGGAGAGGCCACAAATCAAAGACCAGTTTGGCTGGGACAGCAACCTCTGACCTGCAAATATTCCTAAGGAGCCCATGGATAACCATCATCCCACGCTGGAATACTAATTAGAACTCTACTGCCAAGGTGGGGACCCTCCTTTAGAGTCTCTGCGTATACGCTACACTTTTCTTTCTTTGGAAACAGTTGCTATGAGTGCATAAATGGCAGCTAAGCACTGTCCTGTGGAGGAGGGCCCGCCACAACTTTGTGTCCTGATTTCAGAGTGAAGAAAATTCTTGAATAGAAGAAGAAAATGAGGCAAGAGTAAAACCAGGAAATGAGGGGAGGAGGAATGTTGTCATTCCCAGGACCACCATGGTGCAAAGGGGTGCAAAGGGGTGTGGGGCCCAAAGGGGCTTGCAGCTAGTCATTCATAGCCTCAGAAGCCTAACAAGGGGGGGGCAGTAACCATAGCAACTGAGGATCAGACGCCTCACTAGAATGTTCAGAACCTAAAAGACTCTAAGTGACCCTCAAAAGGGAACACCCTTCAAGAATGACAGGTTTTGGACATATGGTGTAGCCTTACAAGTAAGCCAAATTTTAATCTGATTCAGGAAATAAAAAATAAATGACTTTCTTGTCTAAAAAAAAATATCCCACGCCTTGCCAAGAAACTGTTGGCATGCAATTGCTGGTAGGTGAGAGAAAGGCAGTTGTCTTTAATGGAACAAAACTTGTGTATTGGTCACAATCCAGGGCAGGCCGAACACCCAGGTGTAGCCAGCCAACACAAACTGGAGGAAGGGTGGTTTGTTTGGTTTTTAAGAGATGAGGAATAAAGTCGGGTTGGTAGGGTAGTTGGGGAGAATCTGGGAGGAGTTGGGGGGGGGGAATATACGATCATAATAAACTGCATGAAATTTTTGAAGAATAAATAAAAGCATTATTTTCTAAAAAAAATGAATAACAATAAGATCAGTACATGTAAGTAAAAAATATGAGAAGGTAAATAAGGGAGCCTTGTCTGACCAGCAAGGGTGTGGTGGCAAATGGTGCCTTGTGCAGGAGCAAGCTGAGTATCCTGGAAACATTCAGGTAAGAGCGGGCAGCCCTTGCTGCAGGAAGCAAGAGTGCACTCTCATGTGGAGCATGAGGTTAGAGTTGACCATTTTTATATGCAATCCACTATGCTGTGCTACCATGAATGAAGCGCTGACGGCCTCTGCTAATCAGAAGTTAAAAATGTTCTTATTTAATTTAACTATATTGAGTTAAAGCTATAAGGTAAATCTAGGTCTAACTAGACTTGCACTTAAATCCAGAAGTATTTTTAATCCAGTTATCAACGATCCCCTTTTTAAACTTTCTGGTAATAAAACTTGTAGATATCTGGGGCTGGTGAGATGTTCAGCAGGTAAAGGGGCTTCCTGCCAAATATGATGACCTGAATTTGAGTGTAAGGAAAGGGATAACTCTCCCGAGTGGTCTTGTGACTTCTACACATGCGCTATAGTTCTTATATTCATCACACATGCACACACACACACATAAATATAATTATGTTTTTAAAGCCTTTAGGAGTCTAAACAAGTGGCCTGGTCCCTATGGGAAAGGAGAAGTCCCACATTAGCTTGCTAATGGTTGGCCTTGGGTAAATCTCTAAGTTGTTCCCTTGTCACTTCATCAAGCACATTGTATGATGCCCTTGATTCCATTGTAATTAAAAAAAAAACTGTAACCATAACACTGTAAGGAACACACGTGAATTATCAGAAGATGAGATGAATAGTATGGATGAATGTGCTTTCCCATGTTGTTTCTATGTTGCAAAGCAGTTGGGTTCTGTTTGGCTTGCACAGCAATCTTTAAACATTTGTATCCGGATGCCTTTAGGTGTTAAGCCTGGCCCCTATTTGCCACAATTCTCCCAGAGCCCAGCTTATCCTGCCTTCTGCTTCTCTCACTATCCATCTGAGAGAAGTTCTAGGAAACACACACACACACATACACTCCACAGATACCAGAATCCCCACATGCTGGAACCCCCTATATAAATGTAGTATATGCTTGTGTATCACCTACAGACCTCCTATTGAAATACTAGCTCATTTCTAGATTATTTATAATAACTAATACAATGAAAATACTTTATAAATAGTTGTTATACTATATTGTTTAGAAAATAATCATCAAAACATCTGTACATGAGCAGTACAAGTGATTTTCTAATCTTTTCAATCTCGGGCTGGTCAGACACACAAATGAAGAAGCTGTAGACGCAGAGGGTTGAATACCTCACGCCACCTTTCGGTCTCTGTGAGTCTATTCTTATCATTCTGCTACAATGACCCCAAAGAGAGAGTCACTGAATCCTAAAAGCTTTATATAGTGTCAAACACAAAATATTATTCCCGGTTGTTGCCTGTTCATGTCCATGCATGCTTACAAATGCCTAGCAGCCAAAACACACCCTGCCTCCGTCTAACCTTCTTCTCCTTCCTCCCGTCTCTGCTGCCTAACAATGTTCGAGGTATATGTATGTAATAAATAGTCTTCCAACTAAATTTCAAAGTGTTTTTTTTTCATGGGAACAGGAATTAAAACAAGAAATGCTTTTAGGGTGGATAGGCACTGAACCATACACTGAATAAAAACAGTCGTTGAAATGAAAGTTTCAGCCTGGCTTTGGAGGTGGAACTATGCTTCCAGGTAGTATTGATAAGAAAGGTGTATGTCATCAATAGAAACGAGCACATGCAGAAAGTCTCCCTTTGCACCCCAGCTAAAGAGGCCATGGGACTATAGGATACACACTGTGTGCTGGCAGGAAACACAAGCAACTAAAGAGCCCACGTGGGTACAGAAAACACACTGTGCACTGGGAGAAAATGTAAGGCCTGCCATTAGCAGCCTCAAGGACATACTGGGGATGATTGTCATCTGGGTGGGGTTTGCTCTTCCCCAAAGTTCCCAGGTTGTAGCAGCTCCCATCCTAGGCTTCTATAGTTTCTTATTCCCCTCAAACTCCCAGAACAGTGCTGGGCACAATAATCCTGTCTATAGTGGGTGACTGCTTGATTGTAATCAGCTGGCAATGCAACACACACAGCTTATAAAATCCCTGCTAATATGGTAAAGCTTACTTTCCCAGTCTCCTGATGTCACACACAGAATAGCAGTTTTGTCTCATATCCTTTTCCAAAGAGGTAGCCAACGCTGGTTCCTCTGGTTCTTGGTGGAGTTTGCACAAGTGAGGATGGGATTCCATAGGGCGCATCGGGGACCTGGCCCAGGGTCCCTGTCTGTGTTGGTCTCCTTTCACCTCTCTGACAGCCTTGTAGGAAGACTCTGGTGTGGAACCCAGGCCTTCCCCTATGTCCAGGGAGGCACTGTCCCTCCAGCTGTCCTCTTGATCTAGGCTGGGGCTCTGCTCTGATTCAGTACACGTTGCCATGGTGAATCTTTGGTCTGTTGATAGTTCAGGGGTCTATTAAAGAAATGCAAAGGGTTACCAACACTTACATACCAAAGAAACTCTAAAAAATGTTTAAGAAATAAAAAGTTTGGGGCTTAGCCAGCCATTGGTAGCACACATGTTTAATCCCAGCACGTGGGAGGCAGAGGCAGGCAGATCTCTGAGTTTGAGGGTAGCCTGGTCTACAGAGTGAGTTCCAGGACAGCCAGGGCTACACAGAGAAATCCTGTCTCGAAAATCAAACAAAACAAAAGAAAACAAAAACAAAAAAGTTTTGGCTAAAACAAAAAAGAAATGGCACAGTGGCTAACAGCATTTGCTAGGCTTGCAGAGGACCAGAATTCAGGTCTCAGCATCCACATCAAGCAGGTAACAATGACCATAACTCCAGATCCAGGGGATCTGATGACCTTCTCTGACCTATGTAGGCACCTGCACTCATATGCACCTATCTACAGGCATACATATCCACAAACACATAATTTTAAATTAAAATAATTTTTAAAAAGAAATCAGAAGATTTTCTGGATGCTTTTAGGTCTGAACTATAGAGACAGAGACAAATCCAGAAATCGGCACCTAAATCTACAATCATCCCAAGCCTAGAAGCTAACATGACAGCAAAAGAACACAACCAACAACAGCCAGGGCAATATGTCTCCACTTAGACCTCAGCTATTCTACCACAGCGGGCCCTGTATATTCCAACATAGCTGAAGCACAAAAAAAGACCTTAAAACTAACTATGTGAAGATGACGGAGGTCCTTAAAGAAGAAATGAATAAATCCCTTAAAGAAAGCCAAGAAAACACAAACAAACAATGGAAGTAAATAAATAAAACTGTTAGAGACCTTAAATGGAAACATAATCAAAAAAGGAAATTCAAACTAGGGGAATTCTGGAAATGAAAAATTTAGGAATTTGAACAGGAACCTCAGAGGCAAGCTTCACCAACAGAATACAGGAGATTGGAGAAGGAATCTTGGGCATTGAAGATACCATGGAAGAAATAGACATGTTGGTCAAAGAAAATGTTAAATATAAAACACTCCTGACACAAAACATCCAGGAAATCTGGGACACTATGAAGATACAGAGGAAGAAAAAAAACCCAGATCAAAGACCCAGAAAATATTTTCAACAAAGTCTTAGAAGAAAACTTTTCTAAGCTAAAGAAGTAGATGTCCATAAAGGTACCTGAAGCATACAGACCATCAATTAGACAGGACCAGGAAAGAAATTTTCCTCAATGTATAATAAAATAGTAAAGACATAGAACAAAGAAGAATATTAAAAGCATCAAGGAGAACACAGAAAGTACCATATAAAGGCAGACCTGTTAGAACTACCTGACTTCTCAATGGAGACTCTAAAGGCAGAAGGGCCTGGACAGAGGTGCTGCAGACTATAAGAGACCACAGATGCCACCCAGGGCTAACATACCCAGCAAAGCTTTCAACCTCCATAGATAGAGGAAAATGAGATATTCCATGATAAAGTCAAATTTAAACACTATCTAGAAACCCAGCCCCACAGAACATGCTAGAAGGACACTCCAACCTAAGGATATTAAATACACCTATGAAAACACAGGGAATAAACAATCTCAGACCAGCAAAATCAAAATAAGGATAACACATACACACAATACAGACCAGCAACAACAGCAAGACAACAGAAATCAACAATCATTAGCCCTTCATATATCTCATACCCATGGTCTCAATTCCCCCAACCAAAAGACACAGACTAACAGAATGAATGTGAAAACAGGATTCTTTCTGGTGTATCCACAAAGCACATCTCAAAACCAAGGGCAGACATTACCTGAGGGTAAAGGACTATAAAAAGATATTCCAAGCAAATGGACCTAAGAAGCAAACAGTGTAGTCATTTCAATATCTAACAAAATAGATTTCAAATAAAAAGTAATCAAAAGAGATAGGGAAGAACATTACATACTCATCAGAGGAAAAATCCTGCTAGATGACATTCAATTCTTTTTGTTTGGTTGTTTGGTTTTTGTTTGCTTGCTTGTTTTTCCAGACAGGGTTTTTTGTGTAACTCTCCTGACTGTCCTGGAATTTGCTTTGTAGGTTAGGCTAGCCTCAAATTTACAGAGATCCACCTGCGTCTGTCTCCAAAGTGCTGGGATTAAAGGTGTGTACCACCACTTCTGGCAACATTTCAACTCTTAACATCTCTGCCCCAAACACAAGAGCATTTGTCTTTCTAAAATAAATACTACTACAGCTTAAATCACATATTGACCCTCATACACTGAGAGTGGGAGACTTCAATACCCTGTTCTCACCAATGGATCAGTCATCCAGACAGAATCTAAACAGAGAAATATCAGAGCTAACAATATTATAAACCAAATGGACCTAACAGATATTTCTAGAACTTTTCACTCAAACACAAAAGAATAAATATGCCTTCTATACTTACCTCGGGGAACTTTGTCCAAAACTGATCATGTACTTGTCTCAATAAAGTCTCAATAAATACAAGGAAAGTGAAATAGCTCCCTGCAGTCTATCAAACCACCTTGGGTAAAAACTAGGTATCAGACACAACAGAAAGATCACAAACTCAGGGAAACTGAACAACTCTCTACTGAATAAAAAAAGTAGGCCAAGATAGTAGTAAAGTAATTAAAGACTTTCTAGAATTCAATTAAAATGAATGTACAGCATACTCAAACTTATGAAACAAATGGAAAACAGTGCTAAGAGGAAAGTTCATAACACTAAATGCCTACATAAAAAAACTGGAGAGATCCCATACTAGCGACTTAACAGCACAACTGAAAGTTCTAGAACAAAAAGAAGCAAATTCAACCAGGAGGAGCAGATGCCAGGAAATAATAAAAAGCGGGGCTCATATCAATAAAATGGGGGGAGAATAATGCAAAAAATCAATGAAATAAAGAGTTGGTTCTTTGAAAACATCAACAAGATAGACAAACCCTAACTAAAGGATGGAGAAAGAATATTCAAATTAACAAAATCAGAAATGAAAAGGGAGAAATAACAACCGACACCAAGGAAATCCAAAGAATCATAAGGGCATATTTTAAAAATCTGTATTCCACCAAATTTGAAAATCTAAAAGAAATAGATAATTCTCTCAATAGGTATCACTTACTATAAAATTAAACCAAGATCAGATTCGAATAGATCTATAACCCCTAAGAAAATAGAAGCAGTCATTAATCTCTCCTTCCCAACCCCCAAACAAGAAAAAAGCAAAGCCCAGGGCCAGATGGTTTTAGCACAGAATTCTCCCAGACTTTCAAAGAGTTAACACCAAACTCCTTAAATTATTTCACAAAATAGAAACAGAAGGGACATTATATAATTCATTTTATGGGGCCATAATTTCCCTGATACCCAAAACCACATAAACCTCAATGAAGTAAGAGAATTACAGATCAATTTCCCTTCTGAGCATAGATGCAAAATACTCAATAAAATACTTGCAAACAAAATCCAAGAACACATCAAAAAGATCCTCCACCATGATGAAGTAGGCTTCATCCCAGAGAAGCAAGGATGGTTCAATGTAATCCACCATATAAACAAAATAAAAGGAAAGGAAAAAAAAAACACATGATCATCTCATTAGTTACAGAAAAGGAGTTTGGCAAAACTTCAATACTCTCCTTCATGATAAAGTCCTGAAGAGATAAGAGATACAAGGGACATATATAAACATAACATAGGAAATTTAGAGCAAGCCTGTAGCCAAGATCAAATTAAATGGAAAGAAAGTCAAAGCAATTCCACTAAAATCAGAGACAAGACTGTCCACTCTCTTCATACCTATTCAATATAGCACTTGAAGTCTTAACTAAAACCATAATCCCACTGAAGGAGATCAAAGGGATACAAATTTGAAAAGAAGAAGTTGAAGTATCTTTATTTGCAGATGATATGATAGTATAAATAAGTGAGCCTAAAAATTCTAGCAGGGAACTACTACACCTGATAAACACTTTCAGCAAAGTGGCTAGATACATGTTTAATTTAAAAAAATGGTAGCCCTTTTATATACAAATGACAAACACTGTAAAAGAAATAAAGAAAGGTTGGGTAATGTTGGTACATGCCTTTTATCTCAGCACTCAGGAGGCAAAGGACAGCGGATCTCTGTGAGTCTGAGGCCAGCCTGGTCTTCAGAGCTAGTTCCAGGATAGCCAAGGCTCCACAAAATAACCCTGTCTCAAAAAAAAAACCAATAATAGGAAAAAAAGGGAGGGGTAAAAACATCAGGGAAACGATATCTTTCATTATAGCCTCAAATAATATAAAATATCTTGGGTAACTCTAACCAAGCAAGTGAAAGACTTGAATGGTTGAAAACTTCAAATCTTTGAAGAATGAAATATAAGACAATGTGAAAAGATGGAAAGATCTCCCATGCTCGTGGATCAGCAGGATCAACATAATAAAAATGGTCATCCTACCAAAAGCAATCTTCAGATTCAAACAGAATTTTTCATAGACCTTGAAAGAACAATTCTCAACTTCATATGGAAAAAAAATATCCAGGACAGCTAAAACAATCCTGAACAGTAAAAGAACTGCTTGATGCCCCATGATTTCTTTATTCAAGTTGTACCACAGTGCAATAGAAATCAAAACTACTTGGTGTTGGCAAAAAAGCAGACACGTTGATCAATGGAATTGAATTGGAAGACCCACACATAAATCCACACATATATGAAAATCTAAGTTTTGAAAAAGAAGCCAGAATTACACACTGGAAAAAAAGTAACCATCTTCAACAAATAGTGTTAAGCCAACTATATATCTGCATATAGAAGAATGCAAATAGATTCATATTTATCACCCTGTGCCAAACTCAAATCCAAAGGGATCAAAGACCTCAACATAAAACCAGACACATTGAACCTGATAGTAGAGTAAGTGGGGAATAACAATAAATGCATTGGCACAGGAGACAACTTTCTCAACATAATACCAATAGCACAAACACTAAGACCAACAATTGGTAAATGGGACCTCAAGTGAAACAGAAAACTTCTGTATGACAAAGGACACTGCCCATAGGACAAAAAGGAAACCTACAGATTGGGGAAAAAAAACTTTGATCAACTCTACTTCTGATAGAAGACTAATATTCAAATGCATAAAGAACTAGATGTCAGCAGACCACTGGGAGGAGAAACATAAGCAGCAGTGTGGTGGACCAGATTTTCCAGTGAAACGGACCTAAGAAACAAGCTGGTGTTGCTATCCTAATATCTAACAAAGTAGAATTCAAACTAAAATTAGTCAAAGGAGATGAAGAAGTTTATTTCATATTCATCACAGGAAAAATCCACCAAGATGAAGTGTCAATTCTGAATTCTGAACATTTATGCCCCAAATCCAAGGGCATTCACATTTGTGTAAAAGAAAATTACCAAAGTTTAAAAGTTTAAATCACACATCAAACGCTGTACATCAATAGTGAAAGACTATGAGACTGAGTGAGGTAGCCTAGACACAGAAAGACAAATATAATATGTACTCACTCATAAGTGGCTTTTAGACATAAAACCAAGAATAACCAAAGTACAGTCCACAACCCCAGAGAATCTAGACAACAAAGAAGACTCTAAGAGATAAATACATGAATCCACCTAAGACAGAGAGAAAAACAAGATCTCCTGAGTAAATTGAGAGCATGGGGGAGAGGGGAGAAAGGAAGGAGCGTGGGGAAAAATGTATAGCTCAGTTTAAAACAATAAAGTATAAAAAAAGAAAAAAAGAACTAGACGCCAAAACAAAAAATAATCAGATTAAAAAGTGGGGAACAAATATAAAAACAGAATCCTCAATAGAGGAATATCAAATGGCTTCAAAACAATTAAGAAATGTTTAACATCCTTAGCCATCAGGGAAATAAAACAACTCTGAGATTCCATCTTACACCTGTCATAATGGCTAAGATCAGAAACTCAAGTGACAGTTCATGCTGTTGAGGATGTAGAGCAAGGGGGAACACTCCTCCATTGCTGCTGGGAGTGAAAATTTATACAGCTACTATGGAAACTAATATGGTGTTTCCTCAGAAAGTTGGGACTCAGTTTACCTCAAAACCAGCTAATACCACTCTTATACATATGCCCAAAGGATGCTCCCTCCTACCACAAGGATATTTGCTCAACCTTTTCATTGCAGTTTTATTTATAATAGCCAAAAACTGGAAATAATCTAGGTATACCTCAACAGAAGAATGGATGAAGAAAATGTGGTATATTTAAAGCTCAGCTTTAAAAAAATCATGAAATTTGCAGGTAAATGGAACTAGAAAAAAAATCATCGTGAGTGAAGTAATCCAGACCCAGAAAGATAAATATGGTATATAATCATTTATAAGGGGATATTACCAGTTTACCAGTTAAGTAAATGAGATTCAAGCTATGATCAGAAGACCTAGAGAGGTCATGTAAAAGGAGGGGTTGGCGGGGCGGGGGAAATACAGGGATCTCCCAGCAAGGGAGAAATAGAATATATTTTATGGGTGGACTGGAGGAGTGGGGGATCAGGTTTGGCGGGAAATGGAGTGGAGAGAGAATGTGGGGAGAGATGGCTGGAATTTGGAGGGGTAGCATTTGTGGAGTTGGAAACTTAGTGCAGAGGAAACTTTGAACAACTTCATAAATGAACATGCTGGTCTTTGATATCTCCTTTGAATCATTTTTATTAGTTTTAAAATCTGTCTGGTTCCCTATTTGACTGGGTTATACATGTATGAATATTTAAAACCATATGAAAATTGGGATTTTATATTTTCCTGAAAATTAGGTCAGCATTCTCATCCTACAACCAACTCCCTTCTATCATAGATCACAATGCTAAACTCCCAGTCCCCGTCTCACTGAACAGAGGAAGCTTCATATCCACACCAAGGATCCTCCCTTGGGTGAGCCTTTGAGATAGCATGTGACCCCACCAAAAAAAAGGAACACCCCAAAGACACATACTTGAATTATAAATCATAACCAGTCCCTTGCTGGTAGACCGTGCCTATTATAAAGGGTAGAATAATAATCAAAATCTGAAGTGGAGGAGATTCTGAAACATAAAGAGACAGAGCAGTTTCCACTCCTGGGACAGCCCCTGAGTCCCCCTTCAAGGTCTTGCTCTCACTCCCTGCCAGAAAGCCTCCCACCCTCACTCCTTAAAGTTTCCTGTGATCTTGATGGCCACGCCTTTTGTTATCCTGACTCCTCCATTGACAGTTTCCCTTTGACTCTGCATCCCTAATGTCACTCCCTCATGAAGAAGGCCCCCAGCTTCCTCCTGCACTCCTCTCAGCTTCTGCTTCTGTTACTCTACACAATGCAAGTTCTTTCCGGTTCCCAGTGAATCCACCACAGCCCTCACGGCTGCCAAGCCTCTGGCCCTATGAATGCCATAAGTGTGGCTGCAGATGCCAATGCTCATAACCTTTCTCAGTATCAGTTCTGTTTCCTATAAATGAGCTTCCATCTTTCTCAAGTCCCCAGCACCATTCTCCCATTTTCCCTCTTCATAGCAACAACACACTAATTAAGAGTCCTCCCTTACCCACCCAGGTCTTACTGGTCAACCTCTATCTCAACCCCATTCACCCTTCACCTGTCAGCCATCCACCTCTTTGCTCTACTTTACGGCAAACTCTGAGTGGAATATCTCCAGTAACTTAGCTTTCCTGAATCCCAAGAGCACATATCTGCCCATTTCCCTCTCCAGTAACAACCTCCAGACTGGTACATCCTGCTTAGTGGAAGTGCTTCGCTCAGACCCTTATGAGATGCCTACTGCTGCCTGGTCCAACCTCTTCTCTTGCCCCATCTCCTCCACCTCACTCTCACTCTGTGTGAGATGCCCACTGCTGCCTGGTTCAGTCTCTTCTCATGACCCTCTCTCAGCCTCAGTTCTCTGTAGCAGACCTCTCACTACTGGGTTCTTCATGCTCCAAGGAGGGAAGGGGCTCAACCACTCCATGCCTTTATATAAGTCTATGTACTCATGTTTTCTAATCTGGACCTCTTACTTGTTCTTCACAAACAGCTATTTGATAGACTTCCTTACTGCAGCCCCAAAAGCATCTCCATTATTTTCTGTGGTACCAGGAACTATTGCTTTTCCTCCATGCGCTCAGGGAAAGAAGCTGCTGGCTCATGACCACACAGAAGCTGCATTCAACTTAATGGAGATGTATTGTATTAGAGCACGAACCCCTTGTTACATCCCGCCCGGCTAGCTTATGCCCAAAATAATCACACAGAGATATGTATTAATTAAATTGCTGCCTGGCCCATTAGCTCTAGCCTCTTCTTGGCTAATTCTTACATCTTGATTCAATAATCTGTGTAGAACCACAAGGTTGTGGATTACAGGGAAAGATACAGCATGTCTGACCTGGCAGCTTCATGGCGGCAGCTCTCTGCCTCTGCCTCCTTTTTCCCAGCATTCTGTTCTGCCTACTCTGCCTATCTAAGCTGCTGTCCTATCAAAAGGCCAAGGATGTCTCTTTATTTAACCAATGAAAGCAACACATAGAAAGAAGACCCTCCTACACCAGAGATGCTTCAGTAAAGCTAGGGTTTATCCTTACCACCATTGCATACTCTAATGTGGGTGTGCTATTCTGGACAGGTGCCAGAGGCCACCTCAGCTCCAGAGCTCCCTGTGGCATCAGCCGAGGGTCCTGTTAGGTGTGTACACTGACCTCATCCTCTGCTGAGGACAGCTTCCTGACCCACACAGTCTCCCTGTCCTCCAATCTCTGTCAAAGAGCCAATTTCCCAGAGACCAAGGAAGGAGTCCCCAGCAGTTGACAGATTTCATATGTCAACTTGACTAAGCCAAAGTACCCAGATATTTTTTAAAACACCACAACTGATATCACTATAAATGTATTTTGGGGTGTGGTTAACAAATTAGTAGCTTTTGAGTAAAGAGCATACCCTCTAGGCTGTGGAGAACCTTATTCAATCAGCAGAAGTCTTGAGGAGTAAAGAGTCACTTTCGCCCAGAAGAAATTCCACCTCCAGACTACCACCCCACTCACACCACACAGCTCACCACATAGAACCTGCGTCCACCATGTGCTGCCACCTGCTCCAGCTGCTCTGTCCCACCTGCTCCCCTCTGTGCCACCATCTAAGCATCCCAGATCTTCAACATGCTGGTTGGCCTTGTAAAGTTTACATTAGCCAGCCCCAGAATTATATAAGTTAATTCCTTATAATAAGTTTCCTATCTGTCTGTCTGTCTATCCATCCATCTATCCATCTATCCATCCATCCATCTATTCACCCACCCATCCATCCATCCATCCATCCATCCATCCATCCATTATCTCTCTCTCTTTGTTCTGTTTCTCTGGAGAACCAGACTGATATACATATACAGGCAAAGCCCCCATGTTTCTGTGGTCACACTGTCTCTGACCTCTGCACCAGTCATACTTGTCTGTTTCAGGCTTTAGGTGGGTGGGTATGCATTTTATTCCTCAGTGTGGAAACTCCTACAGGAAATTCTTTTTGCCTTGGTTCTGTGCTCAGAGGACACAGCCTAGAACTTTCATAACCAAAGCCTAACCTTTTTTCTATACATCTATAAGATGGCCCCAATGGTGGGAGCAATGGGAACAGGGAAGAAAACAGATGCACTAAGGTTTGAGGGGCAGAAGCTTTCCTGCCCCCACTGGAAAGGGCTGGTGTTGTCCCCTCCCCATCCCCAAAAGTAGTAATGACCATTTCAGGACCACCAGGTCGAAAGTGAGGAGAGACAAGGACCCATATCTTACCTGCCATCCCAGCTCCATCTCAGGCAGTGTCCCAGGATGGGGTCGGCAGAGGAGCAGCGTCACTTCCTCTGGAGCCCCACGCAATAAATGGAGCACTTCCTACAAGAAACCCAATCACAGTCATATCTGAGGTTGCCTCACTGGGGTTTCTACTTTGTACTATTCACTGCTCCCAGGAAACCTCCTCCCCTGGCACTCTGACCCACAGCTTGGCTCCAGAGAACTTGGGAAAACACCATTGTAAGCTTAACTCCCCAAATACCCAGGATCCAGGAGCCACAAACTTGGGACCTCACAGCAGCAATACACAGAGGACTTGAGGAATCTCCTCATAATGAGGCTGAGGCCCAAGGGCTGTTCCCCTGTGGAATTGCAATGACTTCATCTCCCCTGAGGATCATTGCCTTCTCTCAAGACCCTGCCTGCTTCCTTCTACATTGTCCAGGGGTAGTCTTTCCAAAGTGCGCTCTCCTGCTGAGCCACCCCCCTCCTCACCCCAACCACACAGATCACAGAGCCTGCATACGCCTGCCACTGCCTTTCAAACTGCCCTTTCCCACCTGCTCATCTTTGTAACACAGCCTAAGCCTCTACAATTCTGAACCTGTGCTTGAGGTGCCCTCTCACTGCCAGAGTACGTGGTGCCAACATGGTTTCCATTGCCCGTCTCCACCAGGATCTTTCAACCTCCCCACCTTCTCCACATTTGGGGCTAGATAATTCTTTGTGGGGACCCAGGTCCTGTGTTTCAAAGGGTGTTCAGCAACATCTCTAGTCTCTCTACCCACCATATGACAGTGGTACATATCAGTTGTGACAACCACAATTGTCTCAGGATTCACCAATACCTATAAGAACTTGCTGTACTATTCTTTTCTTCACTGGAGATATTTCCACAAACACCTACTACTACCATCTCTCTCTCTTTTTCCCTCCCTCCCCTTCCTTTTTTTCCCTCTTTCTTTCCATCTCAGCTGTCACGCAGAGAGAAGCTTCTTTTTTTCCTCACACTCCCCATCATCAAGTTTGCTTCACCAAAGATCTATAGCCAGTGGAACTAAACGATCATGGACTAAAAATCCTGAAACTATGAGACAAACCAAGTGTCCCTTTGTAACGTCGGCTTCCTCACGCATTTTGTCACCATGGCACAAACTCACAGCCCCTCTTCCCAGAACCTAACTATGTCTACAAAAGCCTGGGCTTTTCTTTCATGATTCATCATCGGTAGAGTCTGTGGTTTTCCTGACACAAAGCTGTCTCCTCACCACCACCCCCATATCTACAGTCTTCGGGAACTGAAGTTCCCCAGTAGTGACAGAGATCTGCACTTGGATCACACAGACATTTGAAGAGGAGAACTTGTCATCTAAATTCACGTGGTTCCGGGAATGCACAGCTCCTCTATCTCACTCAAGCTTTGAATACCCTGCTTATGTGGGCGGCATGAAGCAGCCACATAGGCTTGGCTGGAGGGAGGAACAAGGAAGAGAGGGGGCTTGGTATGCTCCTGGCTTCCTCTGTTGGGTCATCACAGGATGACTACATCTACCAGTGAAGGTCTCACACTGTGCCAGTGAACCCTCGCTACCTATTCGGTCTCTAAGGTTGAGTAGCTGCGCCTTCTCATGCCCTGAGGCAGAAAAGGTAGAGAGCTATACTCCATATTACTTCCCAATCACATGCTCACACCATTGTTAAAGTCTTTTCAATGACGGTCTGGTGTAGGAAGTCCTTCTGTTTGGTGTGTTGCTTTCATTGGTTAATAAATTAAAAAAAAAACTGCCTTGGCCTTTTGATAGGACAGAACTTAGATAGGCGGAGTAGCCAGAACTGAATGCTGGGAGAAAAGGCAGAGTCAGAGAAGCCATGGATCCTCCGCCAGAGATGGACGCTGGTTAGAATCTTCGGTAAGCCACTACCACGTGGCGATACACAGATTAATGGAGATGGGTTAAACTAATATGTAAGAGTTAGCCAATAAGAGTTAGAGCTAATGGCAAAGCAGTGTTGTAATTAATACAGTTTCTGTGTGGTTATTTCAGGTTTAAGCTAGCTGGGCAGTTGAGACAAACAAGCCAGCCTCTCCCCTGCAACAATAGTCCTTTGCCAATACTCCATCTAACACAGACATTTCCTTGGAACTTTGAACTACAAGTCTTCCTCTTTCTTTCTCTTCCCCACCACCCTCACTAACATATTGTTTTTATTTTTAATTATGTCTACACCTGTGTGTTTCTGTACCATGTACATGTGAATGCAGGTGCCTGCAGAGATCAAATAAAAAAAATAAGGATCAGATCCCCTGGAGCTGGTGTTAGAAGACTTTGTGGGCTACTGGACACAGGTGCTGAGAACCAAACTCAGGCCCTCTTGCAAAGCAGTAATGTGCTCTTACCCACTGAGCCATCTCTCCAGCCCCGCATATTTTTGACCACAAATAAAACTAGGACAGTCTATGCCACACCATACAGGCAAAGCTATAAATTCAGCGCACAAATCTCAAGGAGAGTGGAAAGGAACTCTCTTTAGTTCCTCCAGCTTCACCTCGCCTCCTAGAATGTACGCAGATTGACCATTAGCCAGCACACAAGCCAGGTTTCAGGTTCAGGTTCACTGAGGGGCCTACTGAAAAGCAATGCTTACTAAGGTCATATATTTTAAAACGGAGATAGAAAATAAGTATGGGCATATCCTGTTGATTGCTTTCTGTGGGCTCCAAGCCTAGGTTCAAGTGCCCAAAGTATTCTCTGTGGGGATGGCCCTCAAAGAAACATGACTTATATCAGCTTGCATCCAGATTGTGTTCTCCATTCCCAGTTCCAATGCAGATCTGTGCTCCCCACCCCCAGCTTCCATCCAGATCTGTGCTCCCCACCCCCAGCTCCCATCCAGACCTGTGCTCCCCACCCCCAGCTCCCATCCAGGTCTGTGCACCCCACCCCCA
>NC_022013.1:59090864-59092742 GCF_000317375.1 Microtus ochrogaster
GGCTCTGAGCACCTGGAAGGCAAGGCCTTCTATGGGCTTCCCGTTCACTGCCAGGATGATGTCACCAGCTGCAATGGCTCCATTTTCTTCAGCTGGCTGCCCAGGAAAGAGCCTCTTAATCCTAACAAGGTTGCTCTTGAGATGGCTGCCATTCCCTCTCTCCATCTGCACGAAACTGAATCCCAAACCATTGCTGTTCTTCTTCAGTTTGACTTCAAATGTAGGACCTGTAACAGGGGGATTCATGAAAATAGACCCTTTGGTGGGTGACAGCTAGCAGGCCTTGACCTATGAATGAATCATCATGGAGATGATGGCTTCTGTCTTACAGAGAAGTTGTTCCTGCGCTAACTTAATGACAAAGTCCATCACACACATGACAGATCTGTGTTGTGTACAGGTAGAATCTACATTGTAAATGCAAACCATAAAGGGCCTTTCAAAGCTTTCAAGTAGCTACATGCTTTTATCTATTTATTTTTATTTTATTTTATTTGTATTTTTGAGAAAGGGTTTCTCTGTGTAGCTCCGGCTGTCCTGTAGCTCTTGTAGACCAGGCTCAAACTCACAGAGATCCGCCTGCCTCTGCCTCCCAAGTGCTGAGATTAAAGGTGTGCGCCACCACCGCCCAGCTGCTACATGCTTTTAAAAGTGAAAAAAAAAAAACAAGTAAAGTAATATATATTACATTTAACTCAACACAGGTGCTCCTCAGTTTACAAAGGGGTTACTCCTGGCAAATCTATGAGAAAGACTGTGTTGAGAGCGCACTGAATGACCCTAACCTGCCCAGCATCCTAGAATAGCAACACAGCTGCTGCAGTTTCCCTGGCAACAGTGGTTCTAAGCCACATCTTATCACCACATCCCAGCATCATAATGAGAGACCCAAGTTCCAAGCATGGCCTCTTCTGAAGATGTGTGACTTTCCCACCCTCATCATGCTATGTTAGAGACCGTCTACATATCTAAATGACTACCACATCAGTATGCAATCACAAAAGATGACTGAGGTCATCTTCATTCTTCTCGCAGACTAAATCTTTGAACGCTAGTTCACTGCATTTTGATTGCCACAATCCCAATGTTTTTATTTAATTTTTTTATTTTTACTTTTTTTAGGCTTTACTTGTTACTTTTTTAATTCATTTTTCTTTTTTAAAATTGTTTTCATTGAGCTATATATTTTTCTCCCCTTCCCTACCATCCTCTCCCCTCCCCTTCAGCCCCTCTCCCACGGTCCCCATGCTCTCAATTTACTCAGGAGATCTTGTCTTTTTCTGCTTCCCATGTATATTAGATCCATGTATGTCTCTCTTAGGGTCCTCTTTGCCATCTAGGTTATCTGGGATTGTGAACTGTAGGCTGACTTTTCTTTGTTTTATGTCTAAAAGCCACTTATGAGTGAGTACATATGATATTTGTCTTTCTGAGTCTGGGTTACCTTACTCAATATAGTGTTTTCTAGATCTATCCATTTGCCTGCAAATTTCAATTGTCATCATTTTTTTCTGCGGTGTAGTACTCCATTATGGTGGCTTCCCTTTACCTGTTCCTGTAAAGATTGTTGCCTCGGACGTGCTCTGACTGAGGTTGCTGGCTCAGACCTGTTCCCACAGATATCCCTGGCTTGGGCCTGCTCCCCCAGAGGTCCCTGGCTTGGGTCTGTTCTCATGGAGGCTTGGGCCCAGTCCCTAGAGGTCTCTGGCTCAGATCTGCTCCCTCAGAGGTTCCTGACTCACACTCGGTCCCAATAAACCCAATGTTTTAATGATGTTGGAGAGTCTTCTGTTTTGTGTTGATTTCATTGGTTAAATAAAGAGACTGACTTAGCCCTTTAATAGGACAGAAAATTAGGTAGGTGGAGTAGACAGAACA
>NC_022013.1:59093822-59107204 GCF_000317375.1 Microtus ochrogaster
CTATGGACTGGAGAGGGAGGGGGAGAGGAGTTTGGGGGAGGGGGAGAAGGGTGGGAGGAGGGGGAGGGAAACGGGAGGCTCAGAGGAGGCGGATATTTTTTTTTCCTTTTCTCATTAAAAAAAAAAGAATACAGTTTGTGTGTTGTTATTTCGGATATAAAGTTAGCTGTAGGGGAGCAGGGCGGAAACGCAGCCCGCCGCTCCTTCAACATTTTAAATGTTCAGCAGTCAGTCACACATGACAGGTGTTGGCTGTACTAAGTCTTTAAATATAAACAACCAAATTTATATGTAAGGATGGAGCTTTAGACATAGGCTGTCTGCTTATAGCATCCAGGAAAGCTTGTATTACATATACATGGAGATGTGGCATCTTAATTCTGTTTTTGTATATGCAACATGAAATTTTATGTAAACAGATCAGGGGGACAATGACAATCAACTCTGAAGAATGTTCTCCCTGCCATTTTGTTTGGCCATATACACTGAACATAAGACCAGTCTCTTCTGGACTGCAGAGATGGACACAACATTGGGCATCTTGGGAGTCTAGTAAGCAAAGGGAGTCTCCGGGCTTCTCCTGGCTTGTCTTCACTAGTTGAGAAGGTAAGCAGTGAACAGAGTGACAGAGCCTTGGCTTGCATGTTTTCACTGGAGCAAGAAAGGAAATAACTAAAGCAGAGAGTGAGGTCTGCGGCATGAGCGCATCTGCCATTGCCACACTGGCTTCAGCTGCTCCATGTTTAGCGCATTGTCTGAGGTTTCCATTTGGAGTGAGCGCATGGAGGAGTCAGGGGGAGAAGGGGCAGCCTTGATTTAAGGATGACGTCATCACCATGCATCCAACCTGCCTCACAGTTCCTATAGCACGGCCACAGCAACCCCTACAGAAGGAGTGGGATATGGTAAGCTCCAACCCAAGGTGTTCTGTGGAAACAGGCCTTTCCCAACAGGAAACAAAATCACATGGACATGCGGTGAGGTGGCCCAGCAAGAGATGCAGTGTGCCCCTCTAGCTTGTCACAGCTCTGACTGTTTAAAGGATGCTACTAACAGGGCTAGCTTCCTGAAAGCCGTGTCAGTCCCAGAGTGTCTAAAGGATGCTACTAACAGGGCTAGCTTCCTGATTGCTGTGTCAGTCCCATGATGTCTAAAGGATGCTACTAACAGGGCCAGCTTCCTGATTGCCAGTCCCAGGATGTCTCTGTTGCAAGTGTCTGGCTGGAATGTAGAATCAATTGTATTTGAAAATTCCTGACCCTTTCACCTCCGTTTCATCCCTAAATATTTGTGTACAGACATGAATATTTAGGAGGATGATCAGGAAACTGCACAAGGCTTGGGAGCAGAATTATTAGTGGTAGTCATGTGAGCACAACGTATTATTGTTTTTCAAAGAACATTCCCCCCAGCTCAGACAATGATCCTGAGCCACGCTGCTGTCTTTTTTTTTTTTAACCCAGAGGAAGCCTCCCTATCTTTCCCCTCTGACCTGACAATTCTACAACAGTACATGATGATGACAATAGCAACGCTCAATTCTCTCTCCTCTTACCATCTGTCACTGAGACACAGCTTGCAGGCCTGCCAGAACGGGCTGTTACCAGGGAAACAGCCATGTGCACGTCTCCCATCCTGTCATCAGCGGAAGGACTTGGTAGAGCAACCCTGGGGCTTCTCCTCTCTAAGACCAGCCGTGCCACCTAGACAGATGAGTGGACAGACTCAATTTGCACGTCACACAGCAACCACAGAGCTTCTTTATTTTCTGCTGCTTCCACTAAGCTGCTCTATTTGCTTCTCAAATCTAGCCTTGCCCTACATGGGGTACAGATTGGCAGAGGCAACGGTAACCAGACAAGGGCCGCTGGAGGTGATGTGTGTACCTCAGTGTCGGCACGTTCGGTGGCAAGCTTGCCTCTTCTGCCCTTCGTTTGCTCTCCCCGCCCTCCTCATTCTGCTTCAAGTGTTCCTCCCTTTGTCTATGATCCTTTGGACCTTGGAGTCATCCCCCATCAGCATCTCAAGGGGCCACACTTGGAGTCATCCAGCTCTCCCCCTTCTGCCTCCGTGCTCCTTTGGTTTTAAGGCTTATGAGTTCTCCAGCAAAAGTAACTCCCTTGGAACCTCTCCGTTCCCTGTCCACTGCCAGGGACACTGCAGCAAGCTCTAACCCGGCTTGCTGGCCCATTTCCATATCTTTGTCCACTCCCAGCACGGTTATGAGTGAACTGGTCTAAGACACAAAGCTGAATTTGCAATGACCAGTTAAAAGTCCCCAGTATCTCCAGTTATCTGAATCCCAAACCACGGGATGGTCTCCCAGGCCCGTGCTGATGGACCCTCCTCTATTTTTCCTGGCTTGATTTCTTATCCTTTTCCCGACCGCATCTCAGGCTCTCATTACCCAAAATGGTTCAAACGCAGTGGCTGGACATCACCAGGTAGTGAATTAGAAGTGCCAAGCTTCCATTTGGGGCACTTGACCGTGACGCCATCATTCTGCTGCCATTGTCATTCAGCACCAGGCCCAAGACCCCACAGGGGCAATTCTTACTTGTCACTGTGCAGGCGTCCAGACATGTTTTCTCTAACCACGTACATAAGGAGGGCCTAATAGACAGACGGTGCTAAGTAATTATGAGCCCTTCTGAAGATATGAGGCGAGACTTCAGCTGTACCCGGCAGTCAAGTAAAGGGCAACCGAAATCTTTTCTCTCCCTGTTAACTCCTCTATCACCAGGAGAAAGCCATAGAAATAAGTGGCTCTGGATACCCGAACAAATAAAGGGCTCCCGTGTGAGTCAGATGACAGAGCCCCGTGACAATCCTGGAACCCTGCGTGGGCATCACACAGACTACAGGGTGCACTGAGCACCTCTAGTTCCCAGTATCCTGAATCTCTACCTCACTGCAGTTAACAGAAACCCCGTACGACCCAACTCAGGTCCTGGTGGGTATAAGTACATGCAGGGTGACAGACAAGGACATGATCAGGGAGATGGGGGTCACTGTGGGCAAAGTGTGCAGGAGTCAGAGCCTGACTGCAGGTGCTTGCCCTGGTCAATGGGGTTGGCACAGGCAGGGGTACAGCCAGAGACAGCCACCAGGAGCCTGTGTTCTGCCTCAGTTCTGTTCTGCTGTCTGAGGCTCAAATCAAAGCAAGCAATTATACGCTTTCCAAATCTATTTAAAGGGTGTGAGGTTTTCTACTTTAGAACATCTGTCTGCCACCTCCTGGCTTTCACATTCTCATAGAAAAATGGTGTTGAGATGAAGAGTGAGAAAGGAGGAAAAGGAGACTAAAAAAGTCCTGTTTTATTTCTCGGCTGCCTTGTTCCTACCTGGAGGCAACTGCTGGGAAGCTCTGGAAGTAAGGAAAGGTCCCCAGGAATGACATACTCACCTGCCCAGGACCCTTGAGACACTGCACAGCCTGCTTGTGAGTGAGGCCGCACAGACTCACTCCATCCACCTGCAGAAGCCGGTCACCTGGAAAAGGAGGGCTGGTCATGTGCCCTGTCCCCCAGAGATGCTAGAAGAACTCTCTGTAAGAGTCCTGCCTATGGGGTAGGAAGCAGAGCTGCCAGGTGGCCCTGGGCTCAGCAGGAGCCTGCATGAGCCTGAGCATCAACTGCCTCTCTGGACTGCTGTGCCCCTGGGCCTGTTCCTGAGGCACAGGACAGAGCAAGGACTTGAAAGCCTGTCTATTATTGGCTCATAGAATGGCCAAGTCAGGTCTTGTCACCCTTGTCCTTCCTCCCATTCTCCTGTGAAACTATTTTTTAAAACATTTTCAACTCACTCGGGGTAATATTTATATCCTGAGGATGTTTTCTGTTTCAAAAAAGGGTCAGGGAAACAATAGCTGATGCTAGAAATACTGGAGCTCAAGGGGAAGCAGAAATAAATAATATCTCCAGTGGCTTTTTCTGGTTCAGTTGCACAGTTTCGGGGAAGAAAAACCACTCTTTCCTTCAGAGCAACAAGAAATGATCCAGGCCAGAGAAAACACTCACAGTGCCCCTGTTCTAAAGTGGGGTCACCAATGCCAAGTGTGTTTTCTAGAAGAGGGCACCTCATGATATCCCCCATCTGAAGTGAGGTCACCAATGCCAGCTTTTTTTCTGGAGGAGGGCATAGAGAAAGCTCACAGCTCACAATGCCACCCATGCTAAAGTGGTGTCACGGGTATCGGCCCTGTCCTCCTAAGGAAGCAATGCTCTCCTCCAGAAGCAAGTTTCTATTACGTTTCCTACTTGATTTTTATTATGGGCTTTAGACCACTGCCAACTGATCAGATGGGTGAAGCAGATGAAATGCCCTTCCCCCACCCTTCCCAGGCAAAGACCTCAGGCCCTGGAGAAACAGGGGGCTCTAAAATTGAAATGAACAAGGCTTGAGCCTCCCAGGGTTCAAAACCACAGAAAGCAGAACTCCCAGGATGACATGGCCCTTACCCTGCAGGATCTGTCCTTCCTTGGCAGCTGGGCCTCCAGGAATTATAGACTTGACAAAGATTCCTCCATGAGGGACACTTGTGTTAATGCCACCCTATAAAACACAAGACAATACTCAAAACCCATCTATCCCATCTGGGATGCCTCCCAAGCTCCCTCCCAAGAGAACCCACCTCTCCCCCACAACGATCTAGCCCAAACTGACAGTCTTCTCCCTTCACCCCAACAAACCCTCCTCCCCAGTGAACAAGATGGTCAGGTTTACACAGACCATAGCAATATAGGCTGAGTGACAAAATCAAACCAAGCCAAGCCACAGGGGGCACAAACGGAGTCCTGTGTGGTACACAAGATCTGTGTGCCACAAGTAGCATAAGTAGGCTTGACCTAAGGGCTGAGGACTTGTGTCTGGCACACCCTGTATGTTTGCATGTTTGTGAGCACAAATTCAGGAGGAAAAATAAGTTTAACCTACTCAGTATCTTGCAACTCTTTTCTTTTTTTCTATGATAGGATCTCTCTATGTAGCCCAGGCTAGCATTAAACCCAGGTACTTACTCTCCTGCCTGCTAAGTCGTAAAGTTACAGGCATGTGCCACTGTGCCTGCTTCTGCAATCTGTTTTTTAAACTTGATAGTAGAGTATAAACCTGCAGGTCAGAAGATCAAGCTCCAAGGCTGCTTCTTTATTCCCATTTACTTTATAAAGGTAAACATGCATAAAGACTGATATTTTGTTCATGGTATTTTCATTCCTGGTCAGTCTCTTACTCCTTCCCTGCCTCTACTTCCTACCTCACTCCTGACAACACAATCATAGTGAATATGCACTCAACCACCTCTCTTTGCTGCTCTCCTTACTAATTCAATCACACAGAATTGACAATGGACAGCCAAGGCAGCCAGCGGAGACACTCTGTTTATGTTGGATCTTGACTGTCCCTCATAGGCTTTGTGTCATGGCTCCTGACTCAGTGCTATTGGAAGGCAGTGGAACCTGCAAGAGTGGAGCAGAGTGGCAAGTCTTTAGGCCACAGGAGTGAGCCCTTGAAGAGGCTAATGAGACCCCATTCTTCCTCTTTCCTTCACTTCCTGGCCACGAGGGAGAGGCTTTATCCACCCCCTCCTTCCACCATGATATGGTCCCAAAGCAGGAGCCAGCCAATCATGGATTGAAGCCTCTAAAGCCACAGAGCATAATGGACCTCTTCACTTTGTAATTTGATTATGTTTCCGGTATTCATTATAGTGGTAGAAGTTCATTAACAGACACCGTGAGCCAATGGAATTCTATGCAAGGCTCAAGACTCCTCGGAAACTCTGTTTCTAGCAATGCTAACACAAAACTTCAAAGTGGCCAACCACCTGGAAGGGGCCTATGATCTGCTCACGATCTGGCTGCTGCTGTGAGCTCTCATGGCCTCGCCTTCCTTGCTGAACCCCAGGCTATTGGTTCTCTACCTCTCTAGCTCCTCAGCTGGCTTAGAAAAGCATCCTGAACTTGCACAGAAACCATGCAGTTCTCCCATCCCAGGGAAACATATTTTAGTCTGTGTCGTGCTATTTAGTAGCTGTTGTATCTGATTACAAACACAGACCAATTCAGCTCAGCTAGGTTATGTGTTGTGCAAAACAGTGGTTCGTACTCAATGTTTTCCATATGGCTTTCTTCTCAAGGAATACCTGGTGGAAACCTTTCTAGTGGGGGGAGCTAGTACTGATTCCTTTGTTCTTGGGGACATCAACTTGGATTCTATGCAGTGTGCCAGAGCTAACCTTTTCTCAGCTGATCTGTACTCAGTGTCTTCAATGCGCTTGTCGCTGATGGCAACACAGCACCCGACACATTCACACGCCCAGCCTTTCTCAGTGGGATCCACATTTCTGTGTCTGTGGGCCCAGAATATGTGCATTTTTTCATTACAGTAGATTTGTCAGCTTGTGTCCTAACGTGAATGTGTGTAATGATTCATATTTCCACCAGCTCAGTGTGACAGTACCCTTTTCTGTGTCACACTAGCTATATTTGGCTAAAGTGACAGTTATAAATTCTAAAGTTTCCCTTTAACTTGCCTGTAGCTTTTCATGGGTTTCAATGCCTTTTATTTGTTTAATGGTCATTTGGATTTAAGGGAGACATTTCAATGATTATTTTTAAATGGAACTTCTCCAGAGACAATCAGTGTTCTTGCTAGCCCAAAGAAATCACCAATCTCCTGTTGGCATGTGCATATGCATATATCTGAATATCTAAATTTTAGCAGGTTTTTTAGATGAGAAATTGCTGTGTTTGGTGTCTCATGATGGGATTGTTTTATCAAGCCAAGAATAAATTGGCCATTTTAGTCCCAGCCTGTTCAGTCCCTATGGATGCACGAGCCCGTTTCCCAGTGTTAAAATCATCTGCTGGTGGTTTAGCAACTCAAGGATCCTTGCTCTAGATGCACAAGGGAAGCAAGGCATGCTCTCTTCACTCTTTTCTTGGTTACCTGTGAAAGTTTTCACTGTCTTTGACATTTCCTTATACCAGAAATTTCCACTCTCTTTCTTTGAATTCAACAGTGTCATCCCGGAAGTCCAGCCCTATCCCAAGGTCCTAAGTTATGGGTCATATTCAGTGTTCGCTAATGCAAGCAGCGCCTCCGCAACACCTCTGAATCTGTGTGTACCACCTTTGTAGACACCATTTACCGTACCCTTAGGAGATTGGTTACACGGGGAATCTCCCTCCTTAGACATCTGTCAGTGAAGCTCAAAAGCCAGAGGCAAAATGTCAGATGTGTGCAAAACCTCAAAGACTGAACTTTGCCCTGGCCTCTGAAAGATGGAGCACAAGTTTATTTCAATCTTACTTGGGAGGACAGTGAGTTTTCCACTCACCTTCTGTTTCCATCCATGAAGTTCTACCTTACTGCCTCTTTTTCTGTCCAGCTGAAGCTTGAAGCCAGACAACTTCACCCAGGTTCTCTCCCATCACCTTTTTCTTCTGTTGCTCCTCCTCAGAACCTGCCCATAGCGCAAGCTCAAGTGGCTCTGTCTCCCAGTTTGACTTTTGATTCTCACTCCCTACAGAAAGCTCAGTTTATCCCTTACGTATGATGTGCACTTAAACACAATTAGCACATTATCGGGGCAGAATGCCCTCCAAGGCTCTGGACGGATAGCGTTTTACTCTTTTCCAAGCTCCCTAAAAAGTCTTACTGTCACACTGAATCCAAGGGTACCATCTTCTTTAACCAGCTCCACAAAGTAGATTTCACCAGCATTGGTTTCTCGAGGTGATGGAGGACAATAACCTGCAGCCTGTCCCAAACAAACAGAAAAACAAAGCCATAAGGCACATGCCCTACCTCTGCAGATACTCAGTTCTCATTCGCTACCAGGAGCCAGCAGCACTGCCTCCAGCAAGAGCATGAGCCCAGAGAGACTTCTCCAGCTTTATCAATTCCTACCCATGGGACTCTCTCGGACCCCTCGCCCCCATCTCCTAATCCATATAACTGGCCTCCAAGAGTGCCTCCTACCCGGGAAAGTCCTGGTATGTGGCAGGGACTGAAGGAATGCAGAGACTTCCTGTCTGCACTCACTTGGCAAACATCCATGCCAGCACTGAAGCTGTTCAGGTCCTTCCTCTATCACTCAACACATGATGGCAGCCAAGTACAGCATGCTGGCTACCAGACCTACAGCAACTCCTAGAGGCAAAGCAAATCTCAGGAGGACTTCTGACCATTCTTAGCTAGACTGGCCATGTTATGGTTGATTTTTCAGTAGTTAAGGGGTTTATGAAAAAGATCATACCATGTACCAGGCAATTTCCTTAGTACTTGTGACAATAACTATATAAGACTTGTTCATACATTAAACCATTTACGAGACATTTATTGAACACCTGTTTTGACCAGGGTTATGCTGTGGTCTGAACACCTCCTCCACAAATCATCCTTAAATTTAATTACAATTGATATAATTAAGAGATGAAGCTTTCTTAGGGATTATGCCATGAAACCTCATGACTGCATTGCTGTGAGAAGAGGCTATACATAAAAAGGAGGAACTTGTCCCCATTTTTTCTTTCTGTCTCTCACGCTCATGAGCACTTTCCCTCAAGTCAGGCCTCCCACCATACATGGGACAACACAGTAACCTTCACCAGATATGGCTTTTCCATCTAGGACGTCCCAGCTGCCAAAGCATTATCCAAATAAACCATTGTTTGTAATTCACCCATTTTATTAGGGCAACAGAAAGGGGGGAGGTACGAAGGATCTGGCACAACTATGATGATGAGACCCACCTGCCCATGATAAATTGCTGTCTAGGGGGCTTGAGTCTCTTAGCAGGGAGATTCTCAATCATATAACCAATAACTTTTGTAGTAATAAGTTCATGTAGCTATGATTAAAGGGAGTGTTATCAGCTGGACCCTCAGAAATGCAGCTGGTATAGGAAAAACTGGAACTCAAAGCGAGGTCTGGCTGAAACATAAGTATTGTGGCATATTATTTGTGTGTTAATAAATAAAGCTTGCCTGAAGGTCAGTGCAAAGCAGCCACACTAGTCGGTCATACAGGCCAGGCAGTGGTTGCACACACTGTTATTCTCAGCAGCCACACTAGTTTGCCACAGAGGCCAGATAGTGATGATGCACGCCTTTAATCCCAGAAATAGAGATGGGTCTCAGTCTCAGTCTGAGGATTCGTGGGGGCAGGATTGACCATCTTCGGTCTGAGGTAGAAGTAAAGAGCCAGTGACTGACTGCTTTGCTTTTCTGATCTTCAGGTTGAACCCCAATATCTGTCTCTGGATTTTTATTATTTGTGCTACACATAAGCTCAAGGGCACATCTGGAGTTTCCACAGGTTGTGCTAAGCTGAGTGACCATTGCATCTAGACAGAAAATGCTCCCCTGGCTGTCCATGCTCCACTGTCTCTATGTGCTCTATATTCTGAGATTCCTGGGCCATTTTGAAAATACTGTTAACTCACTGGAAAATAAATAAGCTGAAGTAAACTAAAAATCATTATTTCAACAGAAGAGCTTCAGGAGAGTTTGTTATAGAACAGAGGAAACGTCAGGTATTTCAAGGACTCCACACTCTTTCAATCTTAAGGAATGAAACAACTGCATGGAAGAGATCCAAAGTGGGCATGTGACATCACTACACCACTGGTTATCTGACCACAAAGCTGGTCACAAGTTCCAAAAACCTGATGATGTAGGTCCTATAGATGTTCAGTCTCCTCTCAACTGCCCCTAAAACCAGCTTGCAGGTTTTCCACCCTACAGAGTCTTCTGCTGAGTCCTGTAAGAACGGAGCCTTCTAAAGAGCAGCCTGAGAACATGGTTTCTGCTCTGGAATCCAACACCATGGATTACGGACTCAGATCTACCTCTAACCCCCTGGAGTTTTAGCACAATCCTTTTCTCTTTGTGCCCAGGGTAAAAACATTCCAGGAGGAGTTGACAGTCATACTACTACCTTTTATAACTGCCACCGAGCTTTCGTGAGATCTCTCATATAAAGTGCCCAGGATACTGCTGAATACATAAGCAGGTGGCTGTTGCTATCATTATTATTCTCTTTGACTATGCCCACCTCTGACCTCAGCTTCCCAAATGCTGGGATTACAGGGGTGAACCTCTGAGTCCAGCTGTATCCAGCTCATCATGCCTGCGCTGTGTGAATGAGCATCATGGCCAACTAAGAAGATATTAACAATAAAAGATCCCTACTGCATGCCAGACCTTAGTGCTTGGGGACAGAACATATGACATCATAACAAAGTCCCTCAGTAAAATGACTCCTACTTTAAGGAACCTGTGAAGCAGCGTGAGTAGACAAGTCTCTGGCCTCCTCTGGCTCTTCTAACCTGAAGCCCGTCATTGGAACCAAGGATTTTCCAACCTTTCCCCGAACAAGGCATAAGGTCCTCGTGTGAGAAGTACCTTCCTTGTGCCCAGATGAAACTGCGAAGGCTAAGGGTCAAGGATCCAGAGAATCAAACTAACAGCCTCTTTAATGTCCCCCAGTGGACTCCTGCCTTCTGCTTAGTTATAGTTCTCCATTTACACCAAACCTCCTATAGAATACACCTCGGTTTAACTGTATCTGTGGGTCTTCTTTCTGCACAAAATCTCCTGTAAAACATATATTCAATAAACATGTATGCTCTTTTCTTGCCAACATGCCTGTGTCTCAAGGGCCCTATCCAATAATTCTGCACAATTCCCATAGCATGCTTCTCTGAACTGTGAGCAAGAGACCTGTCTGTTCTGTTCTTTGCTGTATTAGCAGCTGACCAGAGCCTCACACATATGCAGTGGTTGATGAGTATCTGTGGAATGAAAGATAACTGTGCTTGGTTGAAGCCACTGAGTCTGGAGGAAGCAGTAGTCCCACCTAGATTGGAAAGAGTATGTGGAGTTCCAGCTTGTCCTGTGGCTATGCATGGCTAGCCCTCCCTTGGGAGTGGTTCACAAAATGAAAACCACTTGAATGTCATAGCTTAGCAGTGATAAGCTCAAGTACCATTTTCCCCAATACTTGGGCCAAAACGACAAACCCAAACAGCTGCTCACTGGTGAGTACAGGCTTCATCTTTGAGGTCCTTGTGGACAGACATTACTCTTCTTCCTCCACGAGAGAAACACGGGAGACATAGAGCAACCTGTCTAGAAGCTTCAAAAGAATGAGAAGATCTACGTACTCAGCCTGGGCCAGGGAGGAGAGTTAATGCCAAGCATGTTTCAAAGGTTCTGGCAGTTTTTAGAGAAAGCAATGAGCAGCATCAGAGCCCGGGGTAGAAGCAGTAGATTCTGTAGCTACTCCGAACCTGGAGCTGAGAGGGGCAAGAGGATGATGGAAGCCAGGAAGTCATCCCCTAGTAAAGATCAGCTGGTAGGCACTCTGTTCATCACTGAGGGGGTTCCCACCTAGATCAGCACATGGCCAGTGGCACGCTTATCCCTATTTTTGGTAGAATTTTTCAGGCTCGTGTGAAAGCTTCTTCCAGCAGAATCAACTAAAATAGCCAATGAACATGAGCTGCAAGGGACCCAGAGCAAAAGAAAAGGGTGGACCTGAGAGGCCATGGGAGACTTGCTAGCAGTAACTAAGAAGACAGCAGGCAATGCAGAGCAGAGACTGAAGCCAAAGCCACACTTTGTTCTCTTGCTCCAGGGGGCAATGGTAAGCACAGAATTATTTAGCTACTAGCTCAAGGACCAATTAGAAGTCAAGATTATAAGACATCTAGCGGTCCATGCCTTGCCCCAGCACCAACCAATCCCCTCACGTTGGCATTATGAGAAATAGTTCTAATAAATGAGTAGGAACATTTGAGGCTCCAACTGAGCCCTGCCCTCCTGTGTCAGTAGCTCTACCTGCTTCCCATGCTGGGAAGAGGTTAAGAAACTTGTAGCTGCTTGGCAGGACACATCAAGAGCACAGGACAGCATAGGATATGGGAGCACCACTGGACTCCACAGACTTTATTCTCTTTCTTCTAGATTCTAGATTGTAGACCAAGAAGATTTGCATCTTTAACAATAGAAGGGAGCATGGAGGCCCCTGCCTGGGTGATGAACTCTGCACCTGAGCCATTTCTGGTCCTCTGGCATTTCTGTCCTGGTCACGTGTGTGCGCTGACTCTCTTCCCTGGCACCGATTACTCAGGATATCTGTACAGAGCGTGCCAGAACTTGCTGTACTATTCTTTTCTTCACTGGAGACATTTCCACAAACACCTACAAAAACAAGCCAAGAGGTCAATATTTGGAAAGACTGGCATATTGGTAGCATCCTATAAGACATAGAATTTTTCCTTGAGTGACAAGAGCTTTCAGAGTTGCAGAGGATGCTCTGAATTCATCATTTCATGAAGAATGCTGCATTCAGAATAAAGAGAGGGTTTTAGAAGTGATCAGAAATGTAAATAGAAGTCATTTGTGTTATCCAGTTATGAAAACATGAGAGCAAGGAGAGTGGAGAATGCCAGCCCCTCTTTATGAAACTCCTGTCATTCATGTGATGGGAAGGGATATGAGAAGGAAAGAGATCAGGAGAGGAAAGGAGAGGAGAGGGGGATGAGATCTTTTCATCCTCTCAACAGGCCACCAGGAAGGTGTTATCTCAGTTTAATTAGAATCAGATTAATTATTTAATGAATTAATTAAAACAGAATCAAAAGGATGAACTAGCTTGTCCCAAACCCCATACTCAACATGTGGGACTTCTCTTAGCCCTGACCTTCAGCAAAACCATGAGGAGCACAGCTGTTACCAGCATGTGACAAAAAGACCAACATGAGCTATACTTGGTAATACCAGGCTCTGGGCTCCTCTAAGAGACGGCTGCTCATGGATTCCTGCTTACTCTAACTGGCATAGAACAATGGGAAAAAAAAAAAAACCATGAGATGGGAATCAATAGGTAAAACCTGGAGTCAGATAACTAACATTTCTGGCCTTTGATTTCTTTATATCTAAAATACATACGTCAGTAGCATAATATTATAGGGTTAGTAAAAAAGAGATTATTCATAGACTTAGGATTCTATATGTATATATATAAAGATGTATATGTACATATATATGTATGCTCAAATACACACATATGTAGATAGGCATATATAAATCAGCAAACATGTTTACTGTTGATGTACTAATACAATATTAGTGACTCAGCAGATACATGTCGGAGAAAGGCTAACAGAGCTCCTTCAGATCTGGAGGCGGGAACACACAGGCAGATTTCCTGTTTTGATACAGCTTACTAGCACCCAGGGAAGTGCACAAGCTCACGTATCCAATGAGTTTGATTTAATAAATTTTGTCTTGAGTTATCCAAATCTAAGTTTATTTAGTACAGTGTGTGTGTGTGTGTGTGTGTGTGTGTGTGTGTGTGTGTGTGTGTGTGTG
>NC_022013.1:59107304-59108433 GCF_000317375.1 Microtus ochrogaster
GTGTGTGTGTGTGTGTGTGTGTGTGTGTGTGTGTGTGTGTGTGTGAGTGTGTGTAAGGGGCCAGTCTGTAATACTGGAGTCCTCTGCCAGTGTCCTTTGGGTACTATTACAAACAACTGTTCACGTTCTCCCATGCCCTTCATGGGAGCAGACAACCAGACTTTCGACCTGAAAAGTTGCCTGTCCCACTGCTCTTTGTAATAGAAGTGAAAGCTAGGAGTCAATCGTGTTTGTTAATCAAGTTAGAACTTGATGGGATCTAAAGTCAGCTAAGAGCTGTACCCCTGGGCAGGTCAGTGAGGGCATTTCCGGGAATGGTTAACTGAGAGCTAAGCCTTTCCTCAGAGTGGATAGCACCTTCTGGCCCTGGCCCAGAAGTGGAGACCCAAGGGAAAGTAGCACTGCTCCCTTTCTGGACCCTCTCTCCTGTCTTCTGAGTATCCTCCCTTAGCCTTGCAGTGTGAACTGAAGACAGTAGTTTCTCAAGAGTCCTCCAGGCCTTCAGTGTCAATGGGACAGTGGAAGCCTCCAGCCTCATGAACTAAGTAAGCAGCCCCTGTCCTTATCCCCTCCAGCATGCAGGCAGCCACCACTGCCAGCCGACATCACTTAAGCCAGTCTGAAAAAAGAAACCCTTTTACAATATACAGTCATTCTATCAGTTCTATTGCTCTAGGGGGCCCTGACCTTCTGTGGGTGAGTACGACCCAGTTTATAATGGATTTTCATAGCTGCTCATGATGTGCTGTTAGCTGCTGGCTCCTAGGGTCCAGTCTAGAGCAGCTGCCTTAGCAGATGACCATCAAGACCTCTTCCCCCAGCAATAGAAATACCAGCTCAGTAGAAATACCAACCTTGGAAAGTCATGCACCTGACATGTAAATGGGCCACCCTAGGGAGATGGCATGTAACTGCCAGGCAGTGGACACACCTGTTGTCTGGAATTCTAATACAAGATTGTGGTCCGAGAGCTTAGATTTTGGACCCCAATTTTATCATCTTGACCACCATGATAGGCTGTCCTTGGGCTACACTGAGTTGTGATTTGATCGTCTGGAATTATTGCCTGACAACACAAGAGGTGGACCGAATGCCCTCAATGCAGAAAGTGTGAAGGAAAAGCCCAAGA
>NC_022013.1:59109063-59142737 GCF_000317375.1 Microtus ochrogaster
GCATATACACTGGGTGTATCCACCATACATAATAAGGAGGCTGCTGCCTTTCAGAAAGACATGCAATCATGGGACCCCACTCTGGCTCTGAGATTACACAGCATACTGATTTGTGCCTCTGGGTTGCCTCCTTGTGAGACAGGACCATGTTTGCAGGGAGTTACACAAAAGACCTACATGGAGCTCTGTGTTTTGTGCCCATGGTGGTAACAGAGGAGGCTGTTCCATTGCTGAAAGTAAGATGAAATGTACCTTTTGACTGTGAGATGATTAATACTATGTTGTCAGGGGAATTCTGGATCATTCTAACAGCCATGTTGAACGTGAAGCCCTCAAGACTGATGTGATTCAAGGCTAATATCTTCCCTCCTGGAGAAAAAAAGAGACTCAATAACTCCAGCAAGAAAATAAGAAAGGTTACTTAAGACATCTCTGGTGACTTAACTTAAGGTGTACCTGGTTTGATCACTTTAGCCTTTTCTGCTGGTCCCCCAGGAATAAGGGAAGATATGAAAATGCCAGGCTTTGCTTGGTCTGTATCTTCTCCCTCGTTAATGACAAAACCTGTAATCCAAAATGGCATGTAATAATAAGATGATGCTTAATGACTTTGTCGCTCAATAGCTACCAAGTGGCATGACTGATAACTGCATCTTTACCAACCATAGCTAATGATAGAAACGCAGCCCTCCAACACAACTGGATGAGACAGGACTTGAGGTTGCTTGCATCCATCATCAATCTCTCTCTCTCTCTCTCTCTCTCTCTCTCTCTCACTATGTGTGTGTATTTTACATGTGTGGAAATTCTCATGCATATGTGTTCATGCATGTGGAGCCCCAGAGTTTGATGTTTGAAGTCTTCCTGGATTGCTCTCTACTTTTTTTCTGTTTATGGGTGTTTGACTTACATGTATGTCTCTGTACCACATGTGTGATGGAGGAAGGTCATTGGTTAAAAAATAAAGAAACTGCCTTGGCCCATTTTATTGGTTAGAACATAGGTGGGTGGAGTAAACAGAACAGAATGCTGGGAGGAAGAGGAAGTGAGCTCAGACTCGACAGCTCTGCTCTCTGGAGCAGAGACGCCATGCTCCCCTCTCCCGGGCAGACGCGATAGCTTTGCTCTCTGAGTCAGGCGCATGAAGCTCAGACCCAGGATGGACACAGGCTAGAATCTTTCCCAGTAAGACTGATGCTACACAGATTATTAGAGATGGGTTGATCGGGATATGAGAATTAGCCTGTAAGGGCTAGAGTTAATGGGCCAAGCAGTGTTTAAAAGAATACAGTTTGTGTGTTGTTATTTCTGGTGTAAAGCTAGCCGTGCGGGAGCCGGGCGGGACGAAAAGCAGGCCCGCAACTCCTATTACTACACATGTGTTCAATGCCTGTGGAGGTCAAAATGAGGTGTCAGATCTCCTGAGATTGAAGTTATGGTTGTGAGTCATAATGTGAGCTTTTGTCCCTTCACTTTGTTTATTGAAGCTGTCTGTCACTGAATCCAAAGCTCACTGATTTCAGCTAGTAAAATTAGCAAGCTTGCTGGAGGAATCCCTGGCTCAGCCTCCTGAGTGCCAGGATTGCAGGCATAATATGACACACACCCAACCTTTTTATGTGGGTGCTGGGGAATCTAAACTCTGGTTTCACACTTGCACAACAAGCATTTCATCAGCGGCACCATCTCCCCAGTCCCAGGAAAGATGATCTCTAACCAAATACCCCCGTCTTGGTGTCTTTTTTTCTTAAATGTTTTTAAGGATTTTTAAATGGGGAGAATAATTGAAGATACAAAAGATTGACTACTCCTCTCCAACCTGTTTATACTGGAGAAAGCCTGGTGCAAGGTGTGTGGGGAAGGGGGATTTTATTTTTATCTTGTGCTTAGATGCATCCAGAAAATATATCTGCACTTGCAAGGCATCTTTTGTACCAAAAGTGTTTGTGTTCTTTGCAGGCACTGACAGGAAGGAAACAGTGGAAGGGATTGTTGAGAAACGCAAGATAGGAGAGAAGAGGCCAGATTGGGGCAATGAATGGTGCTTGTCCCCACTCGATGAGCGGAGCCTGAACCTCGCCTTCAGGAAGCCCTCTTACCAAAGCCACGGTGTGGATCACGCTTCAGCGTTACACACACGATGTCTTGGTTGGATTCTCCCATACAGCTCTTCCTCCCACTGTTCTGGGACCCTGGAGGAGAATCAAAGCACCATATTTGGGTTTCCCTCCCAAATCAGTTAAAACACAACAAAACCACACACATACAAGCAAGAACAAGTCACAGCAAATCTCCCATTGGCTTGGCAACAGATCACTAAGAACATAGTTCGCCAAACTACAACCGAGCCACTGCTGGTCAAGACTGGGCTGCAGAAGCAGAGTCTGTGGCAGGATGGCTGATGGTGTCCATTTTCTGAGTGATTCACCTTAGCCTTCCACATTGGTGTTAGAGATGGAACCTAGGACTTTGAACATGTGAGGCCAATGTCCTGTCACTGCGCTAAACCTCTAGTTCTTGCTATTTTTTAGACATGATCTCTCTGTTTCTCAGGCTGACCTCCAACTCATTATGAACCGAACACTGGCTTCAAACTCTTGATCACCCTGCACTTGGATTGTAAGCATGAGCCACCACGCTCGCCTAACCTTTTTCCTGTACTCATCTTGAGACAAGATAAAGGGTAAGTGGGGGCTGTACTTCCTGTCAGTGACAATTGGAACTGAAACACAGAGATGAGACAGCAAAGTCTCTCCCATGAGTCTTGCAATAGTTTGGATCTCGAATGTCCCCAAAAGGACCATGAGTTGAAAGTTTTGTTGCCACTGTGTGTCGCTACTGGAGGTCTGGAAGTAATACAACCTTTAAGAGAGGGTGCCTTAAATGTCTGTAGATATTCGCATGGATGGTTCTTGAAAAGGATACTCAATAGCAGTTTCTTTGTCCCTTTGTCTCTCTGCTTCCTGACTCTCATCAGGGAACAGGCCTCACCCATCATCCACTCCCACTATGATGCGCTCTGCCATCACAGGCACAAAGCCATAGGGTCCAACAACCTGGACTGATAGCTCTGAAGTCATGGGTAAAAACAAATGTTTTCTTTCTTTTATTGTGTTTAAGGGCAGAATCTTATTATATAGCCCTGGTTGGGTCAGAACTTGATATATAACTAGGCTTGCCTCAACTCACAGAGATCCCTTGCCTCTGCCTTCCCACCTTTCCTCTTTTTAAACTGACTTCTCTCAGAAATTTGCTCTAATAATGGAAAGATAATATGGGTCTCTGAAATGAAAATGAATGAAATTTATGCCCTGGCAATGCTGAAGCATGCACAGGCAGCCTGTATATGGTGGTTCTGTTGGACTTGTCCATATTGGGTTTCATGGTCTACGTTGATGAGGATGAATGGCCAGGTCCTTTCCTCAAGTGGGCACAAGATCTCATTACAGATGGTTATGAGCCATCATGTAATTGCTGGGAATTGAACTCAGTACCTTTGGAAGAACAGGCAGTGCTCTTAACTGCTGAGCCATCCAGTCACCAAAGTGTAGGGACTGATGGGCCAGCTTGCTTGTCCTGGTGTACTTTCCAAACTTATGACTAGAGGAGACCCAAAGCAAAACCCTAATGCTGTTTCTAGAAAGCTAGAGTCTTGAGCTACAACACGATTTCTGTCGCAGGTCCAGTGGGAAAATCTCCCACTGGTGGCCGACCACCACAAGCAATTCATGTCTTGCCTCCCCTGCTTGAGTCTGGCAGGCAGACTGTTTAATCGTAGAGAGCTGTGCCGGCATCCAGATGTGGCTTCTGGTTTAACATCCTTTAAGTATCAATAGTCTTCTTAGTTAGAGCATCTCTGTCTTCACTTTTGACTGAACTTGAGGAGATAAACATACTGCCCTCCCTATGTCCCTATGGATGCTTTCTGGGGAGCACTGGGAGATAATGGGAGTCCATGAGAAGAGGTAGAGGTGATATTTCTCATACGCAACCACAGTTTTGGAAACCACCTCCCCAAAACTCTCCCCTTCTGGATTCATGCACCACCCAAGGCCAGATGTTAACCTAGGAGAGGCCTTCTCAGCTCTGAAAAGTTTTGAGAAGAATTTGTAATGCAAGACGATGGTGAGCTTTCTTTGGGAAACAAACTAAAGAGGTGGTAAAGGTTTGGCAACAGCCACCCTTCCCACACCTGGCCAGGGTTCAGTCTGTACCTGTGCACATATTCTGGACAGTTGTCCCAGAGAGAGGCTGACTTGGCTTCTGAATCAAACTGATGCTGTTCAGTTGCTCTCGGCCAGTGTAAGGGCTGAGGGGAAAGATGGAAACGTAAGACCGGGAGCTCCTAGAAGGGCCCACCTTGGCCATTTGTGAGTGTGGCTTGAAGAAGAAAGAAGACAGCCTTGTGTCAAACAATCCAGCAGACCCTTAGACCAGCTACACCACAGCTGGCCTCGTGAGCAGTACAAAACAATCAGGAATGTCATTAGGGTCGCTGTCCCAGAGGGCTCATCATGGTCACCCAGACCTCACCTGGACCTCCACTGTCCATCTGAGCTTGTTATGCAACAGCTGCAGAACCCATTTCCTCAGTCATAAAATAAGAGATCTTCCAATTTCCCAGGCTCATGAAGTCATCAAACTCTAGCCGTAGCCGTACAGAGCTGTGGTGGCTCTCCTAGTGGTTTATTGTTTGCTCTTGCTTTCCGTTAAAAAAGTCCCTAGAAGGGTCAGGCAACCCCACTTACGCTGTGTTCCTTGAGGAAAGCATACTCACGCATCTATCAGGAGGAGTGAGTTGGAGGCCGCCTTGGTACCCGGGAGTTTTTGAGCAGGCGTTCAGCTGACTAAATGTGTACTGGCATGGTTCGGATGTTGTTTCCTCCCCAGGGTTCATGGGTTCAGCTGTTAAAAGTTTGGTCCTTCGGGGAAGGTGGGGAGATGCTACTGGGAGGTGACTGGATTTTTAAAAAGAGGGGCCTAGTGGGATATAATTACATCACTGGGTATATCCTCTTTGGAAGGGATTAATTAGTTCCCATGAGACCTCAGTTAGTTCTCTGACACAGAGTTGTTTTAAAAGGGCAAGACTAGCCTGGCCCCTGGCCCCTGGCCCCTGGCCCCTGGCCCCTGGCCCTGTCCTTCCACTGAGTCTAACATGCATTCTCGTAAAATCATCTGCAATGGGCTAGAGCAGAGGCAAGCTCTCTAAACCCCTTTCTTCTTTTAAGGTACCCAGCCTTGTTCATCATTTTTATAGCAACAGAAAACAGACTAGTACATATATTATTCCAATAGGGCCACCTCAAGAACACACTCAGAAAGAAGCAGAGTGCAGAATTTAAGAGCAGATGCCAGTGTGTGTGTGTGTGTGTGTGTGTGTGTGTGTGTGCGCGCGCGCGCGTGTGCGCACACTCAGAGCTCTGGAAACAGCCAGCATTGGGCCTCCTGGACAATCAGCCACCAGATCAGTGTCACTCAGCCTGTCCCGAACACCAGGGAGGTGCCCTTACCATGCGGATTAGACAATTGGACTGCAGCAGATACAGGTAGCCACGCGTGGACCCTCTCAGGGTCCCCAGGTTTGGAAGGCAGGGCTTGTGGGGGGGAGCAGGGACAAACCAAAACTGTTCTTTCCCAGCAGGGAGCCGTCTCGTTCTGTATTTACTCTTGTTTACATCTGGTCCTTGACAAGTCCAACCAAATTTGATTAGAACCAACTAGATGTCAGGCCTGGTCTTGCAAGGTATATGAGTAAGAGATGGGCCTGCCCTCTAGAAGTTTTATGGGCCATCAGCCTCCCAAGCCCATTAAAGGGAGAGATATAGGCTCAAGGGAAGGAAAAATCCCAACATCCAGGGAGAACCTGAGAGAGGCTTGGGCAGTGTCTCTAGGTGCCCTTCGAAGAACAGCAAGGACTTATCTGGTCTGGGTTTCTGTGGCTCATGTGATCTGGGTCACCCAAGGAACTGGCTCTCAGTTGTTAAAAACCCATTTACTGTTGGCCACATGAGGACAAATGGTGCGTGAGTCAGTTATTATGTGAGGAACTTCGAGGAGTCACACTCACAGCCAGAAGGTAGATTGTGGGTACCAAGGGCTGTGTCAGGGTGAGGCTGGGTGGGAGGGAGTGCTGAGGGAAAGCGGGTTCCACATGGGGCGATGAAGACCCCGTGAAGGATGCCCAACAACAATGTGGATGTGCCGATGCCACTGGCACAGAAACAATAAAACAGAAGGCAAAAAATGGTAATGATGATACATTTTATGCTTTGTGTATTTTACCACAATTAAAGAGTGTTTCTCTCTCTCTTCCCTCTCTCTCTCTCCTTCCCTCCCCCCTCCTTTCAAAATGCCAGCATCTCAAAATCCATTTACTGAAAACTTCCACATTCCGCCTTCAGAGCTGAGGATACAACTGGCGCACTGCTATTCTGGGGAGTCTCTGTGTTTAGAGCAGAAGGTTGAAAGCATGAGCTCGCCGGGGTAGGCACGCCCAGGGAGGAGTTTCCTAAATGGAACCCATGTGCAGAGGAGCCAGCCTCCTGCTGGGCAGTCAGGAAAGGCTTCAGATAAGTAAGAAAAGGAAGGTGGCCAACATCCCTGCGTTCAGAAGCTCTGTGGAAACGGCCTCTGTGAGTGGCGCGATGAGAGTGTCCCCTCAGGGTCAGTGCCACAGGCTGCCCACTCTAGCCTACATGCCTTACACATCAGGCCATCGGCATGACCTGCTCTTCCCTATATCATCCTGATTGTTCATTTCTGCCTACCTGTGAGCACCAGGAGGCATTGACCCTGTCTGCGCTGTGAATACCAGATTCTTAGCACGTATCCAGGACACCTAGGACAGACATGCAGTAGATGCTGAAGACACTACTTGAGTTAGACTGACAGGCTTGCCCGTGGCTTTCTTCCCCTCTGTCTAACTGAATACAAATTCTACCTGCCCACTAAGGCCTGATGTCACACACGCCCCCGCACCTCCAATGCACCTATGCTTGACTTAGGCCTTGAACCCATCCTGACCTCCTCCCCTAGAGTTCAGGGCAAGTGCTCAGACACCAGGTGGAACTGAACCCTGGTCATCCGCAGTAGCTCTTCTATGACGTACACCCTGCACTAATGCTCCCCCTTCCCTTGCTCACTCCTTCCCAGCCTCATCACCATGAACCCCACCTGCCCCAAGCCATGGGCTCCTGTTGTATTTCAGATGGCCACAGACTCAGGCAAGTCCTGAAATTTCCCACTTTGCCTAAAGGTCATCAGTAACCTCCCCTGACATGAGTTGTTAGGGACTGTGAAGATGGGTCATTTAAAAAGCATTGCAGAGGTAAACATGATATAAAGAAGGAGTAGGCTTGGTGGAGGGCTCTAACCCACCTTCCTGATAGAAGGCAGGCTCACAGTCAATGCTGCAAAGTTCCCACACTGTTAAGCCCTTCCATTTTCATGGCTGCCATGTTGTTGAGACGTTTCTTAAGCAGTTGCTAGAATTTCAGTAAGTGTCCTCCAGTGCCTGGGTGCAGTCAAAGCTTGGGCTCCTGATGTGGGTCTATTGAGAAGTAGACCCTTCAGAGGTACGGCTTGGAAAGAGGTTGTCTTAGACAGACTATGTTACTGTGATGTCTGATAGAGGCAATGAATGGGAGGGGCAATTTATCAGGACTTACAGTAAAGGTTTCAAGTCACAGCCCTAGGCAGTGCTGAGCACCATGGGGCAAAGGAGAGCATCGTGGAAGCATGTGGCGGAGGCTGCTCACCTCATGCAGACAGGAAATGGAGAGAGACAGACAAGACGTGAACAACTGTACTCCTAAGGACCTGTCCCCAGTGACCTACTTCTTCTAGCTAAATCACATACCTTAGAGTTTCCAGCATTTCCCAAAATAGTGTCACCAGGCAGTAGGTAAGCCTTCAATATATAAATTTTTTTTTAAGACAGGGTTTCTTTGGAGCTTTGGACTCTGTCCTAGAACTAGCTCTTGTAGGCTAGGCTGGCCTTGAACTCAAAGAGATCCTCCTGCCTCTGCCTCCCGAGTGCTGGGATTAAAGGCATGCGCCACCACCACCCGGCACAAATTTTTTTTGAAAGATACTTCCTATCCAAACATTAACAGAAGTCTTTAGAAGAACAAGACAGATGGCCCCAGTTCCTTCCTCTTGCTATCTTTTTTTTTGCATCCGCCAGAAGCAAATAGGCTTCTTTTACCACGTACTCCCACCATGATGCGCTGCGCCACAACCGGTCTAAAATCATCCTGGTCAGTTGATGATGGACTGAAACTGTGAGCCAGAATGAACTTTCCCTCTTTTTGAGTTCATTCCTGACGTATTTCGCTACAGTAACAGAGAGCTAGTACAATGGCCTTGAAAAGGCTATAGTTACTTCTACATTTCTTCTTTGTCTTTACATTTTAAATTACATGTGCATGCACACGCATGTACATACGTGTGTTCGTTTGTGGGGATGCACACATGCTATGGTGTGTATAAAGGTCAGAGGACAGCCTTCAGGCATTGGTTTCCTCCTTTCACTGTGTGGGTACCAGGAACAGAACCTCAGTTGTTAGGCATGGCAGCAAGCACCCTGGCTGCTGACACTTCCCAGTCCTGCTTCTGCTCCTAAACAAAGCAGTGCTATAAAATACTGTGAACCAATGGGAAACAGGTAAAAGGCACCACAAACCCACTGACACTCACACATTGAGATGAGGCACGGGTTGGGAAACAAGCTCCCAGAGTGGTGCCTGGCTTATGATGATAGTCCAAAGGTGATTGTTGGCATTTGCTAATTTTCCCTTCTCCATCTTCCCATGACCTCTCAGCTCTTTCTCTACCATTTCTAGTCCCTTTGAATTTGTATGAACCTGGGAGGGACAGCAGAAGTGAGGACATGCTGTCTCTGAGATGTATGTTTTGACCTTTGGAAGCTCTTCCCAATTCTCAGAGCCCAGAGGAACACCGGAAACTCTTGATGGAGCCCCTGTATGGAAAGGGCCTCCTGAGGCTGCATAGAAAGGGGCGAGATGGCACCAGCAGGAAGCATACCCCAGCCACCTCCATCCAGGGGGCACCTGCTGAGGACTGTCGCGAAGCCCTCAATATCACACAAAGTGGAATTCTACCTCCTTTTCTAACTCACAAAGTGGTGAAGCAGAATATCAAGATGGCTGCTGGGCTGTGCCACTGTGCTTGGGGTGGTTTGCCATGGAAACTCAGAATGAGTTTTGCTTCCTCGTTATTGATTGATTTTGTACTGCACAGCAAGGCACATTTGCATCAGCAGAATCGGGGCAATAATTTTCTAAGCATCGCTTTGAGCTATCTGTGTATATGCATGTACTTCAGTTCAAATGAATCATCCATTCTCTCCTGCTGAAGCAGATGCATAACTCGTCTTCCCCCTCCCCCAAAGCGGATCCTGCCACCCCACCCCCTCCTCAGTACACAGCCTGGGAATCGGAGCTATTTCTGTAACTTGCCTTGTAAGTGTAATCCAAGTTCTAGGCTATTTTTAAGTGCCTGGATCATTGTTTTACAGTGAACACGCCATTTATGAGCTCCCTGCTTTCACATTTGAATGGCAATGGCAAGCCTTCATCCTGGAGAGAAGCAGCCCTCAGGATTCCCAGGACAGTCTCCAGGACGGACTGCTGTCTGTAAGTCCTAACCCTGCAGTTTCCCTTCTGGAAAATAGAGATAATGGGAAAGAAGCAACTTCACACTGCTGCACGGGTTGGGAAACAAGCTCCCAGAGTGGTGCCTGGCTTATGATGATAGCCCAAAGGTGATTACTGGCATTTGCTAATTTTCCCTTCTTCATCTTCCCATGACCACTCAGCTCTTTCTCTACCAGAAGATATGAAGAGAAGGATATGTGCGTGAGAGCTGGTCTGACGGCAATCGGCTTAATCACCATAGTGGCCTACAGTCAATCTCTGGATCAAGTTAAAAACAACCCAGTGGACATACATGTTCCCTTGGCATTCAAATCCATGGACATTAAATATGCTTCAGGTACAGATGATTCTACTGCACCATGCACCTGGCAATCTTGGCTCTAAAGAAAACCAAAACCCACCAGCTTTTGATCTCCTCTGTCCCGATCTCCTTGCTGCCTTGCATGTTCTCCACAGACGTGCTCAGCCGGCCTCCCATGGCATCCTGCAACCTGGGTGCACGCAGCTCGTTTTCTGAACACGACAGTTTCTGAATCCAAGTGAGAGGGCTGGCCTGTGTCTGGTGTGCGGAATTCAAGTTGGCTATGTGTACAAACTTATCCTGATCTGAATTGGGAGAGAAAAAGACAGGCATACCCACAGGATTACACTAGTTCCAGTCACTGGTCTGGATACAACCATACCCTCCTGACCCCGGCTCTCCTTCCCACTTCTTTCTCTGCACTGAGAGACTTGTCATTCTGCCTCCCATGAGCTTGGGGAATTCTTGTGCCTAGCGCTGGAAATGCAAGCCTGACTTGGGATCCCAGGTGCTTTGTTACAGGACTCTGGGATCCCAAGTCAGGCTCTGCCCTGTGGAATATAATCTTTAATCGCTACACAGCTGTATTAGTCCACGAAGCGTCCCCTGCCAGATATGTTAACACACGTTAAAAGTGTGGATCCTCCACTCAGAAGTGTTCCTTTACCCCTTCGTATAAAGGGTTAGAAGATGTTTCCAGTGACAAGACTCTGCTGGTGAGGAATGTCCCATTTTACTGTCTACATTATTCATAGAAATTTGAGATTTTATTAGAAGGTCTCTTAAGTCAGCAAGGCCTTGCTCAAAACATCTATTGCAATAGTGCATCTATTGCACTGCTATGGGGTTTTTCGTGCTCATTTTGTTATTTCATTGTTGAGATAGGGTCTCCTGTAGTCCAGGCTAGCCCGGAACTCTTTTTATCATCATGGCAAACTTGAACTCCTGATCCCTCTACCTCCACTTCCCAAGTGCTGGGATTACAGGAACAAGCCACCACACCTAGCTTGCATTTATATTTAGAGAAAGGAAAATGTTGACTATTTTTGGGTCACTCGCTCCCTACTGAAACCAGGAAGGAAAGTATATAACAGCATCCACATACTCAGTATCCACGCCCCCTCCTTCTTTTGTTGTATACGTATAGTGTTCATTTATGTGTAAGTCCGTGGTATCTGCGTGTGCACGTGAGTGGAGGTGTACATAGGAATGTGTGTCATATGCACGGTGTTCAGTTATCTTTGTATACACGTGATGTGTGCACGTGTGACATAGTTATCGGAGGGAGAAGTGTTTATATCTGTGTTACCATGTATATGAGTGCTCAATAAAACACCCCTGCCAGGACAGGGTGAGGAACATTTAACTACATAAGCAGACTTTCTCTGTCTGGTTCTTTTTCTCTGGTTCTTTCTCTTTCTGGTGTGTTGCCAGGGCTGTTACCCTTGAACAGGTTAGCCACTAGAAAAACAAATTCCTCATTGAGAATCTGTGAGTATGGGGACTGTGGAATTGCTCCTTACAGGATGGAGGGATGTAAGTAATCTGAATATGTCCTGTAGCTTCTGCACAGATTTTATAGTCTTACTCCAGAGCGTGGGTCTTCCAGGAAGAAGGTAATACCAGTAGCGACTTCTGACTAAATGTGTCCTGTGTGACAATCAGTGGCAAGCATCCTCACTTCCACTGTCTCACACAGTCCCCACCAGAGCTCTCTGGGGTGGATAGTGTACCCATTTTACAGATAAGAAAATCTGAGGATAGATAGCTTTTTCTGGTCCAAAGGTTGGTTAGTAAGAGAGCAGGTTTCACACATAGTCCACTGGCTCCACGCTCCACACTGGATAGTGCACGTGGTACAGACACTGAGCCACAGAAAACAGCACCAAAGATTCACCTAAGAACTCCCAGCCTACCAAGTCCTGAAGGAACAGTGTCCTTGAACTTACTAACACCTGACAGGGATTTTCTAGGCAGGGATGGGGAGGCTAGTCTTAGCCCAGACAGGCTCAGTGGTTTGAAGCGGACTGCACAGAGACCGGCATCCTAGGAAGCAGCTGTTCCCTAGGGAAAGGGAGCAGAGAAGTGAAGGCCCCACATGCCTGATTCTTCAGGAGCTATGTCCCCAGGGAATGTTGGGAGTTGAGCGGACCTCTGCGTACAGGACAGATGCCACATATCAAGGTAAGAGATGAAGACCACAGAGGCTAATACTCAGCAGGACAGACTCAAAAAGAGCAGGACACCAATGTCACCAGGCATGTTCCAGCACAGAACAGAGACCAGAAAGCAAGGAGACAGAGTCAGCAGGAGCAGCAGGGCCAGCAGGCCTACACTCCATGGTGCTGTACAAGTATACCAACCGGTAGGCGGGAGAGCCAGGCGTGCTGGTCTCCCAGGATTAGAAGGAAGGGTTGCCACGAATGTCCCAAAGATGCTGGCATGCTAAAAGGGCAATATCTGTCCTAATTGTGATACCAGTAAAGTAGCTGAGAAATGTCTGACTCTGTCTGGATGCTAAAGGTCAAGTCCAAGTTAGTTATAGCATCCCAAATACCCAAGAAGCATCCTGAGCTGAGGCCACAAGGAAAAAGTCACTGAGTGAGACCCTGGAGGACACAAGAGCAGTCCTGCAAGCATGGGTTCAGAGAAGGGCCAAGCACGTCCCACAACCCAGGACGTGCCCACAAGAAGGACTGAGAAAAGATTTCAGCCCACTGGGTAGTGATGACTGATCTTGCCTGATTCGATCCCGGAACTGTGCGCTTGTAGGAGCTGGTGGTTTTATTTCTCTCTAGGGATCCAAATATAACTATGAAATAAAGTGCATGTTGAGACAATTCAAGGGAAAATGACTAAGAGACATTTGGGAAACGTTCAACTTCTCACCCGTCAAAGAAGCAAAACAAAGCCACAGTGAAAGATCATTTTTACCTGTCAAACGAATACACAAAATACAAGGGCATCTACTCTTCGAGAATGAAAAATAAAAATAAATAACATCAGAATGGCAAGGAGATCCAGCATTCTAGAATGACAGAGACACAGAGAGGCCTTAAAATTCCCCTGGCTTGTTACCCAAAGTTATACTTCTGAGGTTAGGAAGTGACATGGAAGCCAGAAAAAAATATTTTTCTAGTAATGTTTTACAGTCGCATTTACAATATTGAAAAATCGTAATCATTTTATTTCCATACAAATCATCCCTCCATCCATCTGCCCATCCATCCATCCATCTATCCATCCATCTGTCCACCCATCCATCCATCAGTCCATCTATCCATCCATCCATTTGTCCATCCATCCATTTGTCCACCCATCTGTCTGTCCACCCATCTGTAGGTCCACCCATCTGTCCATCCATCCATCCACCCATCCATCCAAGAAACAGGTATTAAAGACAGACTCTGTAGCCTATAATCCAGCACCTGAAAGGCTAAGGCTGGAAGATCATGAATTTAAGGCTACTCTGGACTACACAGCAAGACCATCTCTAAATTGATCAGTTAATTAATAAATACATACAGTAAAAAGCATGTGTATATCACTTCTTATTTGTCACACCTCTGTTACATACTGGAGCTGGGAAGGCTGTGCGATACTGTCACTACCTTCAAGAAATTCCTCATCTATCCCAGGTGTGAGCACAACTGAATATAGCAACGTCACAGGTAAAAGGACAGAGGTCTGCAAATGGAGGCAGTGATCCACTCCGCCCTCCTTCAGGAATCATCTGGGAAGAGCCCATCCAGAGAGGCTTCAAGATAGAGGTTACCTCTAACTTACCCTAGGAAAAGCGAACTTATCTTGGTAGCCTGACCCCAGGAGGGTTAGGAAAAGCACCACAGTGGAGGCCGCTGTATTGTCGTTATTTTTCCTCTTTTCTGTGACCAAATACCTGACCAAAACACCTTAGTGGAGAAAGCTTTATTTCATCTCATAGTCCAAGGGGAAGTCTGTCATGGTGGGGAAGGCGTGGCGGCAGAAGTATGAGGCTTCCCATCACATTGCTTCCACAAGCAAAAAGCAGAGAGCAAGGATTGTAGATGCTCAGCTTTCTTTCTCCTGTTGTATCCAGGACTCTGGCCCATGGAAATGGTGCTATCTGTAGTTAAAGAGAATCTCTGCACTCGCTGAACCTGATCTCAGTATTCCGTCATGGCTATGCCTGGAGGCTTGTCACCTAGGTATTTCTAGATCCTGTCAAGATGATGGTTAATATTACCCATCATAGCCACAGAGCACCAAGACACAGAAGACTGGGATGTGGTTTTCCGCAGCCATTATCCTGGCATGCAGGACAGTGGGAAAGAAAAGGGAAGTATCAGGACAAGAAAGAAGTCAAGGCTGGGGCCAGACTGGGAAGAGTTTCCTCGGAATTAGGGGTTTGTCTCTGCTGTCAGTGTGGAACGGTGAACAAGCTTTAACGGGGAGAACATGACTGGACTGGTCCATCTGAAAAACCACTCCAAAGCCTGGAAGGCAGTCAACAGGATGCGAATCTCAGGCAGATGCCTCTCCAAGAGTACGTTGTAGTACCCCGGTGAGGTAGGAAAGGAAGGTGTTAGCCTAGGTTCCGGTTTACCGGATGAGTGATAGATGATTCCATTTGCACCGGATAAAGATCATGTCAAGGAAAGGGGAGGGGGAGACATGTCATAGAAACGAGTCTGGGGACTGGGAGAGGTAGGGAGCTCTCCCCTCCATGCAGCATTGAAAGTGATGTCCGGGGTCTGGAGAGACTGCCCAGTCCTGCAAGCTCCAGGACCTGAGTCTGAGCCTCAGAACTAACAGAGAAAAGACAGGCACAGAGGTACGTGTTTGCCATCACTGTGCAGGGGCTGGGGGCGGGGAGAGACAAACAGATCCCTGGAGCTCCCTGGCCAGACAACTTTACCCAATCAGCAGCCCCAGGTAGTCAGTGGGAGAGCCTGTTTCAGCAAACAAGGTAGACAGTTCCTGAGGAAAGATGCCTGGGAGCTTGTCCTCTGGCTTCCACATGTATGTACACACATGTGCAGGCACAACACACACGCATATATACACACATGGGGGTGGGTGGGTGGAGAATGGTATCTGCAGAGAGTTTCACACAGAGATTCTTAAAAGGCGAGAGGGGATTGGTTATGTGAGTCGTTTTGGTACAAATAAAATGTTAGAGTCCTGGAAACTACTAAGACAACAGAATGTGACGTTTGAGAAAACAGCATATTAGGAGCAAAATAGGCCTGGAAGGACCAATTTCACAAGTGAGTTCAAAGCATCTGTATAAATATTTTACAGTCACTGAAATCAGGCCATAAGAACAGTATTGGTAGTGTTTCAAGTACAGTTTCTCAGCGCTAGCGGGAAAGTCAGGTACAATGAGTTTACATTGATCATCCCTAGAGCCCTGGAAATCTTCTGAAACCAGCAGTCCATGGTTTCAGAGACACATTCACTGGTTTGCTCTGCTACAGACTGTGAGTTACTCTCAATCTCTGTGTTTGCTTCTATTTCTGAAAACTCAGATCCTGTTTTCCAGTTCATGCAGGCCATGCACTGGACCCTAAAGCCCAGTGTCGAGACTTCTGTGTGTATTGTCTGGAACAGAAGCAAAACCCATAGGTAGAAGCTGCTGTCACCATAGTCACAGCACACTGAGCACGGGGCAGGGAGCTCGAAACGTGATGCTGCCCTGCTGGAGCCCAGCACAGAACTGAGATACTCAGTGTGTTCCCAAGAGAGAGGGGCTGTGAGCTACCCAGAGCCACACAGCTGCTAAGTGGCACTCGGCTGATTCTCAGGGGCTCTTCAGGCCACTTCCGCAGCCAAGGCTTCACTGCCTTGCACTTGTGTTAAAATCATGTAGGGGTTTTTTTGTACACGTGGATTCTGGTTCAATAGAGGTAGGGCAGCTCCTGAGGTTCCACATTCCTAGCATCTCGGAGGAGCTCAGTGCATTGTTATAGCTAACTGTTCCCTTTCACAAATCGGAGAAGAAATCCACTTAGACACCAAAGGAAACCATGATAAAGTCAGCACTCGAAGCAAAGTCTCACCCACTAGAGGCTATGTTTGGCACATGATAAAAGGCAGAAGCAGGGGGATAAAACAAATAGGCTCTGGGCGCTGGAAGCTTGACTCCACCACCAAGCCACCGGCACATGGCTTCACTTCACACCCTGGACTGTCCCTCACAGTAATGCAGCTTCTAGCCTCATAAACTGACTTACCCAGTGCTGTTTGAGAAGACAATGTGTATGTTGTGGTCATAAATGAAATTTTTATGTGTGTATGACGGGGGGCGTGTTGCTTGCATGTGTGTCTGTCTACCACATAAATGTGTGTGCCATCAAAGACCAGAGAGAGCTTGGGATTCCCCTAAAACTAGATCAGAACCTGTCCCTGGTTCTTGAGCTGAATTTTGGGAACCTATTCCCATTCTGGGTTACCTTGCCCAGCCTTGGTACAGGGGGAGGAGCTTGGTCCTGCCTCAACTTGTGTGCCATGCTTTGTTGACTCCTGTTGGATGCCTGTCCCTGAATAAAGATGGAGGAGGAGTGGATAGGTAGGAGTAAATGGAAGGGAGCAGGAGGGAGCAGGAGGAGAGAAAGGAGGAGAAACTGTGGTCTATTTATAGAATAAATGAAAAAATTTAATTAAAAGAGATTTTGGTTTTGCTTATTTCTGTATTATTTCTTGTTTTGTAACATGTGAACATTAACCACATGAATATACATAAACGAGCCATTCAAATTTAAACATAAATCATCAACTTAAGCAAGATGACAGGTTTAATTTCTAGGTAGCTCCTGCAACTATTTAACTGCTTTATAGTACCCCTGGCTGGGGTCTTACCCCCCACTGAAGGGTGGAGCTGTCCATCACAATACTGAACTCGGTCTCTTGTCCTTCCTCACTCAGCACCCCAGACTGAGGGGTGGAGCTGTCCATCACTACTGCACTCGGGTCTCCTGTCTTGTCCTTCCTCACTCAGCCCTGTACCACGGACAGTTCCATTGCCATCAGCTTCTGTATTCCTTACCTCAGGATAAAGGTCTACAGTTGTGAATTCAAAGGGATGGAGAGCTCCTTTCAGTTTTTACAAAGTTAGATGGATAGACGGAGGGGGAAGGAAGGGAAAGTAAAAGGGAAGAAAGGGAGGGGAGAGGGAGGAGACAGAGTTTCCAGTTGCGTTCCAGGAAGACAGTATTAATTTGTCCTCCTAATGTTATTTTCACTTTTGTCAATTCTGAGGATAAAATCTATAAATCTAAACTTCGTTTTTATTGTGTTCCTGCCATTGTTGGTGATGATTTTAGACTTTTCAGCCCTTTGGGGGTCAACTATATCTTTTCATACCAATTATTTTATGAACGAGCAAGCTGTCTGCTTGTGTGTTACTAATACCGTATACACTCACCGCTTGAAAGACGCGGTGGCTGCTCGGAGTCCATCTGGGCATGAAACGAGTGCTGGGCAGAGCAGAGGCCCAGCAAATATTTACAGGTCTTGGCTGAATCTGTGACAAAGGTATATTTTTTTCCGGTGATGCTGCTGGTAATGGTGAGCTTTTTTCTCTGGAGGAAGAGAGCACAGAGTTAGACCCTTGACCGCCCTCACCCATCCCTTGAAGTACATGTATGTAAACAGCAATAAACGTTCAGATCCTCAGTTCATTGTCAACAAAGTTCTGGAAGTCCAGGGCAGGGAATGCCTGACACAGGTCCAATTTCTTAGACAATGAAAACAAAATCCTTCTATTTATTTTTCTCCTTCATTTGTGAGACAGAAGCTTATCAGCAAGGAGTGTGCTGGGCGGAAAAAAGATGAGTTGAGTCCATGGACAGGCAGTCTTCACAAGCCCTGTGAAGTGGCCAGCAAGCACCCCATTGTCTTTACTGCACGAGCTCCAAGCCTTCTGCTCTGACGAGACAGGGAGCCAGCAGAAACCAAGCAGGCAGCTACACTGTAATAAGCCAGCAGAGAAAGTCAGTCCCAGCCACCACCAAGGCAGCAAAGAAACTGATGGAGAACTGACCCGGATCTTCATTATGCCTCATTATACTACATTAGCATAGCGAAAGCTCCCCAAGGGAGAGACAGAACAAAAATACTGAAGTGTTTTGAGCAGCGTGCAAAGTGGCGCATGCACATTGGAAGCCTCCTCCCTTGTCTGGAAAAGGCACGAAAACAGAAAGCCTTCTCCATGAATGGCAATGCAGGCCTTTGTCTCTTACTCCTCTGCCTAGGAGAGGTCTGCGTTTATTTTCTGTAAGAAACTTTCGCTTTTTAAAATTTCTATCCTAGCCAAGACAAAAGGCCCCACAGAAATGCTAAGAATTTCATGAGCATTTATACATCTTGTCTTCATGTCTGCAGAATGAGAAACCATTATCCTTTACCCTAAACACAATCTGGAAATCCTGGAATCTAGAAACAGATCTAGATATCTCCGAATGCACCACAGGCTGGGTGTGGTACCACACTCCTCTACTGCCAAAACTCAAGAGGCAGAGGCACGTGGATCTTTAGTTTAGCCAGGGCTACATAAAGGAACCCTGTCTCAATCAATCAATCAAATTAAATAAAAATAAAATCTAATAACAATCCTCAAACGACTCTAAAAAGGGAGACACACAAACACGCATCCCAGAGTCGTGTGTGTTTGTGCACGTGGTCTCCCCATTGGCACTGCTGTTTGGGGGGATTTATGGAACCTTTAGAAGGTGAAGCCTGGCTGGAGAAAGTGCATTACTGGAGATGGACTTTGGAGTTTCACAGCTTTATTCCCATTTCCTGTTCCCTCTCAGCTGCTTCCTGCATGTGGATGAAGACATGACCACCCCGCTTCCTGCTCCTACCACAAGGCATGCTTTCCTTGACCTCAGAGATTTTCCCTCTGGAACCTCTAAGCCCACATGACCTTTTTCTTTTATAAATTACTCTTGGCTGTAATGTTTTATCGCAGCAGCAAAGTGGAACTAATCTGAAGGGGTCTGAGAAAAAGTGAAGTGCCCACTCTATTTCTGGGCGTAGGGCTGATGATGCCCTTGACAGTGGGAGGATGGGATTTATGTCTGCTTGCCATCACCCTGAAAAACCTCACTTCATGGAATTCATAACCACAGCTAACTTGCCCCAGGGCAAGCTGCTCCTAGAATAAGGACACAATAAGGGTTTATAACTCCAACCTCAGGTCTTTTAGCACAAACCTGGAAATCTCTTAAGCCTGCTGTGGTTGTAGCGCACACAGTCTAGGTGTTTTCCCAACACCATATTTATTTCCTAGCATCCCTTTCCCATGCAGGAGCAGTTAAACCCATAAGTTTTGTTGCTACTGTTTCTTTATTCACAGTACATTTGCTCGCTCACCTGTTTGTTTCCCTAGATCTTTGCAATTGCATCCTTCTAGACACAGGCAGATGCTCATGAACCTGAAGCTCCAGCACCCTCCCCTGGTCACACGCTTCCTGGGAGCAGCCCTGGCTACGTGCATACACGTTCTGGTAATGTTGGAAAATAACATGTTCCCACCATAGTTGGTTAAGACCATTGACCCTCCTTTCTCCTTCGACCTCTCCTCTGCTCTGATCAGGATCTTAGACAGCCATCGAAGGTGCATTGCTAAGTAATAGCTTGGTCCCCAGAGGCGCACAATTGGGAGGTGGGTCTTTAGGAGGTGGAGCCACGTGGAAGGATGTTAGGTCATTAGGGCGTGCACTTGAAGATGATACTAGGACCCCTCCCCTAGTCTCTCTTGATTTATTTGCTCTCCGGCCATGATGTAAGTGGTTTTATCCCACCCAGCTCTCCTGCCAGACTGCGCTACCTCACCACTAGCTCTAAGCAGCCATATGCGACTCTGAGCCAGAATAAAAGTTCTGCATTTATTTATATTTTTATAAGTATTTTATAAGTATTACATTTTGTAAGTAGTGAAAGGAGAAGCACACTCTCCTTCCTAATTTGACCCTCCCACTGGGCAGTGCTGGGCACTTTGGGAGCAGACCCCTCTAAAGCAAATCAGAATGAAATAATTGGTAGCAGCTTTAGAGCAGGTGTCATCTGTCTTTATGCCACTTGCAGTTTTCTTTTACAAAGGCTACTTTGTCATCAGGCATCTCAGAATGCACTCCCATCAGGCCAAAACACTCAGGTCTTGGAGCAAGGACCAGCGAACACTTGAAACTAACCGCGTGCTATGATATTGAGCTCTTAGGAGGGGGGCAGAAATGTACAGAGCCAGTGGCCGCACTGAGGCAGACTTTCACAGTCAACAGAAATTGAAAACTAAAATTCAGCTCTCAAAAACACTCAGTCAGGCCACATACTAGGAATCAAGTAGGATGCTATTGTTAGATTGCTAGCACTTGGGACTGGGATCCAGTTCAGGGGTAGAATACCAGCCTACCAAGTATTCGGCTTTAGCATCATCTCCAGGACACCACCCCTGCCCAACACACAAATAATCGCTGCATCTGCAGCACAGAAACATGTAACAACCCACAAGGAGCAAGTGTTTCTCTGTGCAAACTGCCTGCTCTACCTAGTCTACTGCAGCCATACTTAAAGATATCTTGAACTGTATTTCTATTCTCTCTAGACAAAACATTATAAAACGCTGTCACGTGAAAAAATAAGAAAAGAATACGCCACCCTAAATCTGGAAAGAGAGTTACAAGCTTTACCAGGAAGTTCATGAAGAAGTCCTTCTCTGGCATCTGCACTGTTTGAAAAGAATGTCCCCTCACTCATTTTTAAAAATATTCAACTTTTGGATTTCATTTTCTTATTCTAAACAACATTCCCTTCCATGAGGTAACTTCTATTTGCCATTTTGTATCTTTTGCTTAAAGGGGGCCATGTGCAGTCCTGTATAGTCTGCTCCGTTCTGAGCATTTATCTCCATATATTAGAACTAATGCTTGAAAACCCCAGCGTTAACAGCACCATTAGGCTCCTTGTTCTAGAGAGAATGGCTTTTGATTGAATAATCAAGTATACACAGAAGCCAAGGTAGCCAGGGCTTGCACTCCTTGAAAACAGCATCCTTATTCCAGGGCTGCTTCCCTGCAGGGGGAAAAGAAGAATGAGGTGTGATTGAAGTATCTTGGCTCCAGCTATTAGCAAACAAAACCGGAAGCTAGCTTCCTAAACTGATCTCAGGGTCCTCGGAGCTCGTTCACTACTCGCAGAAGCACAAAGAATCTAAGAGTCGTTTTCTGTGGAAGATGCTTAACTGGTCAGAGCAGCTAGTGAATTACTGCACGGGGTGATTTCCCAGCAAGACATCCATCATGCCAAGGGCCAAGTGGAGCATCAGGGGCTGGGGATCCTACATAGACAATTGTTTTGAGTTTGTGAACTTGATGGCATCCCAGATTTTTTTTATTTTGTTTATTTTTATTTTTTGGCCAGGAAATGAGAAAACAAATGCCTCTAAAATTAAATATATAGTTGTGTGTATGTGTGTGTATGTGTGTATAAATAAATTTATGGGGACTGTTGAACTTCATAAATTCAAAATTTTTCATATTTCAAAATTACTACTGCATTTAGTATAGATGATTCTATTATATATCATACATTGACAATGTTAATTCCAAAAATCAAGATAAAAGTCCATAAAAGAAACATTCAAAAATTGAATAAAAGCAACTATTTTACCAAGGAAATGCTAATGTCAGAAAATAAAAATAATGATCTAACTAGTAGAAAATTTAAACAATTGGAAAAAGTAAATAGAAAAAGACTGAAAAGTGTATGAGCCAAAAGGCAAAGAACTTTGTATTAAGATAAATGTTCAGTAAAACATAAATACTGGCCTGGACAACCCTGGGACAGGCAGGGATAGTCAGCTACCAGGTCCCAGTGCCAAGCTGATAGAAACTAATTGGGGAACTGGACAGGAAAAAGGGTTTTAATATGATTTGAAATACAGCGAGTTGGCTGTTCAGGAGGGTTTACACATTTTAATTTTTCAATGGTCATTCGACATTGTTGCCAGGGGACCTGCAGTCCACCCAAGACACACCAGGCGCCTGTATATGCAGAGGAGACACAATCCGTAGGCAGATGTTTCCAAGCCTGGCAGACACTACTCAACCTTCACTCTGTTCTATTCCTCTGGATCCCAGTTGTCCTTGCTTTGGCCACAGATGGGCTCAGACAGAAGGTTATGGAGAAGGCGTGGAGGAAAATGTAGCATTTTAGGCTATGGGCTGTTTATGGAGTCTTGTTAGAAAGCTGGCAATAGAACATGAAAAAGGGGGGGTTTCCTGTGGATTACCCTGACCCCACCCCCTGAAGTATTTGGTCCTCCCAAATATGTCAATGTACAATGTATCAGAATACAGGCTGAGGGATGGTAGGCTGTATATGAATATGCCAAGATGGATCCATGTAGCCACTGCTACTGAAGAGGGCCACAGATCAAAGGAAAGGGAGGCTATCAGCTGAGTTCACTCACATGAGTTGAAATCATCCCAGTTTCTCTCCATGGAAACCGTGATGTGGCGATTCTGCGTCTGTTTTTCACCTCGTAGACTGTGATACCTTTGGCACAGACCCCCAAGGCCATTTCCCCATCTGGTCTCTTCTTCTCTGGGAACACTCGGTGAACCAGGACTCCATATTCTGGGAGTTGCTGAACAACCTGGAGGGAAGAAAAGGCCATCTTAGGACCCACGAGTTGAATGGTTCAAAATCATGACCCTCAACCCCTTCTGTGGAAAAGGGTCATTGATGGCAAACAAGATGAAGAAATATCCGGATAGACAGTTTTACTTGCTCTGGAACATCTACACTTTTGATATGATGAAATTCTTTCTTTCTCTTTTTCTTTCTTCCTTCCTTCCTTTCTTTCTTTCTTAACCTAAATAAACTTCTATTTGCAGGGTGCCTAAAAGAACATATGGGGTACATTTTTACAAATAAAGGACACACTAGGATAAAAAAAAAGATGGGGAACAAGTGTTTCTTATGATTCAGGCTCTCTTGGGACATCCCCAATTGTGTCAATCATCTGGTCCCATCTTTTCATGTTCTAATTTCAAGAGCTGAGGCTGAGCCAAGAACAATTTTCATGGAAAATGCCTGTCACTCCAGCCTGTCTTTCCGCTCAGCAAAGCCTCTGTAGGATCCCCACAGCCCCATCTCTTGCCTCAGTTTACCGAGCTTGGGGATTGATTTCTGTAAGAGGTCCAGTGTCAATTAAAGTTGGTATCTATGTCAGGTCAATTGAATTCTCAAGAGAATTTTAGTCAGGAACTCAACACAAATGTTTGATCATCTGAACAGTCGTCACATGGTCAAGAAGTCCTCATCAGAAGGTTGATTCAGATGGAGCTGCAGAAAGGGTTTCCTGCTCCGAACATCGAAGAGCCTCTCAGAAGGGCTTCTCTGGTGAGATCTGGTGCGGTATCTCTATCCTTAGCACACTTCCATGTCCTGTCTATGCGATCTTCCTCATCTCCAGGCACAGTCATAGAGAGAGACCAGTTAGAAATTTTACTAATCATTTGTTAAGTTCATTGCTGACCTCTCTCCCGTTGATGAGTCATCACTGAACCTGCAAATGCCCCGTCTCTCTGTGAGATTGTGATCAGATGTCTGGATGCTGAGCCTCCTACTTTTAGCCTAGAAGAGACACTGCCATCATTGTTAGCACCACTATCATCACTGTCAGCACTGTCACCCAATAAAGATGCTGGAGCATTTGTATTGACATACCCATGGCTGAGCAGGACTGATTAATGTATGACAAGGAGAGGCTGTCCAAGGCAGTGTGGTGCACTGTTAAGGAACTGGATGAGCATTGCTTTAAAGCACTGAAATAGAAGTCACCAGGAAGCCGGGCGGTGGTGGCGCACGCCTTTAATCCCAGCACTCAGAAGGCCGAGGCAGGCGGATCTCTGTGGCCAGCCTGGTCTACAAGAGCTAGTTCCAGGACAGGCTCCAAAAAGAAAACAAAGAAAGAAAAGAAATTACTACAGAGAAACCCTGTCTCAATTAAAAAAAATTACCAGGACAATAAAATGCCTTTTAAACCTTTTTTTTTAACTGTTTAGCATTAAAGTTTCATTTTTGTTTTTTAATTCTTCTGAAAGCGTTATAATACTTGAGTACTGATATCACATGCTGCCAAGCACAGGCAGGCATTGTTTCATTAGCATTTAGTTTAGCTTTCATAACAATCATAACACAAAGGTGTAGCTGTCTTTTTCCAAAGGAGAAAGCAGAGCCACGGAAAGGTCAGTTGACCTCGGGTGGATTAAACTTTTTGTTGTTGTTTTTTGTCTATGCAGGTCAAGTTCTTCAAATTCTTCAACTGAAAAGAAACCTTGTTTTTGTTTTTCACAAAATCCAACATCTTAATGAGCATGTATTTCTTCTGCTTTTCCAGCCTAAGGAAATCACAAATACGGTTTAGACCCGAGATTCATCTCCAGCACCTATGTAAGAAGCCGGGTGTGGTGGGTGCTTGTAATACAAGCACTGGGGATGCAGAGGAAGAGGATCACTGGCCCGCTTGCCCAGGCCCCAGAAAGATTCAAAAATAACATAACAAAACACAAGGAAAACCACTGTTAACACCAGAAATTCCATCCTCTCCTGTATTTTAAATCTGTAATCGCTTTCACAAAGCATAGACCCAATAACCACAGTCCCTGAAGAGTCTCCATGCTCCCTCTCATTCCTTGCCAGTTGACAAGTCCTGTTCGGCCACACAGCCAAGCAACATCAGGACCGTGCTCGGGTGGAGAGCAGAACTGTTCTCCACTAGGCAGCTATGGGGTATTTGGGTTATATATGGGTTATCCGTGGCTGCACTGCCCAGGCTTCGTTGTCTGTTTTAAAGTTCATCACCCCACATTCACACAGCTCCGCCAGCTGTGGCTGCTGAGGGCATTCAGCCTCCCCTTTGTTTCCAATATGCTCGGTTTACCCATGCTCTGCCAGCTTCTGTTCTCTGTCCCTCTTGATGTAAATGCCTAAAATATCAAGCCCTGTTAGAACAAATCTAAAACAAGGTACAGGGCTACGAGAGCCATTTGTGGTAGTTCTTCGGAGTCTGCGTGGCTATACTTAGTTGGTTCAATTTGGAAGCAATAGTTTCAGTTTCTTTTTACTGCATATATCAGAACGGTTTTCTATTATTGAATATGATGTTCAAACTTTTGACTCGGCAAGCTTAGAAAAATATTTTGGAAATAAATTCTCTTATATGTGAGAGACAGATCATTCAACTGATCCAAGTAAACCTGCCTTGGAGGCAGGAACGGGAATCTCAGTAGAGGAGCTGGCTTGATTCTGAGAATTCGCTCTCAACAACTAAAATTCAGTGTCCCTGAAGACTGGGGATGTAGACAAATAGGCATAATGTCCTCTGGGGCATCTCAGTCTGCTAAAAGTGAAATAATGTTTTCTGTCTCCTGTTCTCCACCATGCCTTTCCTCACCCATCCCGCCATGGATTCTTCTCCCAGCAGCAGAGAGCAAAGTGAAAGTGGAGCCATCAGTCCTGACTTCCCCTTGCTGCACTGAGAACTGTGGGCCACAAGCGGATTGTTCTCCCAATTGACATCAATCCATGTGCTTTGGCCCCTACAGCCCCATTTCCGAGACTGTGTTCCAGGAAAACATGCTGCGTGCTCCAGGAAAACATGCTGCATAACAAGACAAATGTTCCTCCTATTTCTCTTCCTAATTTGGTGCAGACTTGCAGGGATAGGGTAAAGAAGTGCAGAACAAAATGCTCGCAACACCCAGGGAATGCATTCATTAGAATGCTAAGGAGAGGAAAAAAATGCAAAATTTAACCAATATGATTCCAACAGGCAACTGGAACTGCTTTCCTATCACATCCCAATCCCTAATTGAGTGGGAACCTGTCTAGCATTGAGGATGTCTGGAAAACAGTGAGCTAACTTGGAAGGGGTTGTTCAGGGATTCACACACTCACACAGCTGTGACTCTTCCAGAAGAAGGGCAGTGCTCATTGGTGCCCATACTGGACTGTCGCCAAGTCTGCTGCCAGCGGGAGGAAAGGAATTGGCAGAGCACAGCATCCGTAAACCAAGCCAGCAGGCAGCCACCTGGGAATGGTTCCCTCTTTTCATGAAAAAGAAGAGCCTAGAGGAGCTATAATTAAATACCTAGCGATTATTTGGGGGTATAATGGCTTTGCAGTGGGCTCTGTGAAGCCAGGGCCCTGGCATTGACATCCTGGTTAGAGGGACATTGAATGTCCAGAGATAAGTGGAATTCAAGATGCCTCAACAATATGTGGCATCAGTGGTTGAACTCAACACTGATACCCACCTATGTGACTCCTCTCATGAGATTCTCACCTCTAATAAATGAAAGATAAACACAGCCAATGATGAACACAGAAAAATACTAAATATAGTATTGTATTTGGGGACTATTTGTACGGCAAAGAATACAGTGTTGAAGAGGAGTGTGTATTGATTCAAAGTAAGTTTTCAAATTTTTCACAATGCAGGATTATATGAATACATAGAAGTACTTATATAATATATGCCCACTTGTAAATGTATGTGCATATACATATATAAATACAGATAGAAGGATGAATATATCAAAATGTAAGTGTGCTCACTCTCTGAGGCAGCATGGTGGAGAAATGTTTTCTTCCATATTTTGGAAGGAAAAAGACTTGCTCAGTGACATGGAAGCTCCCAGAGAGTTCTGGGGGTGCAAATCTTACTCTGTCTTCAGCTCTCTGTACCAAGAACGGGCAGCCTGCAGCATTAGTCACTGAGAGAATGCCACCAAAGAGAAGGGTAGGAGGCAGAGTGAGTTCCGACATGAATGCCCACTGCGGGCAAATGAAACAAAATCTGCCCAATGCTTTTTGTGAAAGACAGGAAGAAATAGTCTTTTGCTTTTTTCTTCTAAGATGAGAGATATTTTTGTCGTCACTTTTTCATAGTTCTGCCAGTGGGGGGAGGAACACGACAGAGCCCAGCACATAAAGCTGGGCACGGGACAGGCCGAAGGCAGCGTTCACCTCACAGTTGTGATCAGCAGGGTAAAGTCCTATATCTCAACCCAGTTCTCTAGTCCCGTGGCATTTACCACCCAACAACCTGAATTCTCCCTGTGTCTCTCCTCAAGGGAATGTTCTTGGCAGGGAGCGTGTGTGAGCATGGACTGCAGAATTCAGTGAGCACTGCTGGAGAGACTCAGACAAGGAAATGGCAGCAGGCTGCCCCCGTGCTAGGTGTTGGGGATCATTTTCCTGGATGATTGGCCAAAAAGAAAAGGCAAAATCTTGCTTTTTCCAGTTTGTCTGGAAAGCACTCATCTCCTTAAAAGCAAAAACAAACAAACAAAAAAGCACATGGACAGAATATTTTGACTCTACCTAGGAGGCTTAGATACACAGAAATGTGTATTCATTCCCATGTGTCCTATGGAAACTGTTCCCCAAGTCCAAAGGTCCAGCCGCATGAACCATTTCTAGAAAATCCTCCCCGTTGCACACACCTTGCTCATACCCCTGTAAGGAGGCTGCTCTTGCCTCCTCCCACCAGTCACTGGCATTGGTCCCGTTCTCTCTGAGCATCTCGCTCAGTGTGCCCACCTCTAGTTAAACAGTTGTCATTCTAGACCTGGGACCCACCAAGGATAGGGAACATATGCTCCTTATCTCTATTCCCCACAGCATCTGGCCAACAGTGAGGAGAGGTAATGAAGAAAAAGTAAAACATCCATCATCAGGATGCTCTCTGTGTGTGAGACTGAAATGTCGCTGCTTTGAGGTGAGGAGAAAAGAGAGAACAGAAGGGAACCACACACTACACCGCTGCATTGACAACTTCACCTTACACCTACACAGCCGCACTGACAGCGACACCCTACACAGCCGCACTGACAGCCACACCCTACACAGATGTACTTACAGCCACACCCTACACAGCTGACTGACAGCCACACCCTACACAGCTGCACTGACAACCCCACACCCCACACAACTGGGCTGACAGCTGCACCCACACAGCTGCGCTGACAGCCACACTCACACAGCTGCACTTATAGTTGCACCCCACACAGTTGCACTGACAGCTGCACACTACACAGCTGCATTGACAGCCCACCCCACACAGATGTGCTGACAGCCGCACCCACACAGCTGCGCTGACAGCCACACTCACACAGCTGCACTGACAGCTGCACCCCACACAGCTGCACTGACAGCTGCACACTACACAGCTGTGCTAACAGTCGCTTACTACACGGTTGCGCTGACAGCTGCTCAGAAGGCTACACACAAGGAGTCTCCTGACAGCTCTGCCCAGCTTGTAGCCCAGTTCTCTGCCTCAGTTGTTCTCTGTGTCATCTATGAGGTCTCCCTGCACACAGGAAAGTATCACAGATGTCTCTCTAAGGCCAAAGCAAGGCCCTGTGACACCCAGCCTAGGCCAATAGATCCTATCCCTTTGAGGGGTCATTTCTAATGTCACCTATTACCAGAAGCCTCTCCTTGTTGCCCAGGGTGATGAAAAATTCTTCCTTTTGTGGGTTAAACCCTTGCCAATACCGTCTTGTAACTTTAATCCCTTCTGGTCACTAGATGTGGCTGCAGAGAGAATCACTGACTACATTTCTTGGGCCTGACACCTCTTTCGGGATCCCAAAGGTCTCACCTCTAAGAACTTCAGCTCCGCATCTTCTCCCCAAGGTGCAGAACTGAGCCTGTGCATCTCAGAGATTTCTACTTGGGCCCGGATTGCTGTCATCCGCTCAATAAGCCTTGCTGGGATGTAATCTTGAATTCGGAAATATGCTTTATTCTCTACCTGCGAGGAACAACATGCCGAGAAAAGAATTTATCCAGGAAGCTTTCCAGCCAGTTCTGAATAGAAATGTGTGTGGAACCATACTCCCAATGGGGCCCAGGACAAGGATATCCCCTTGAGGTGCCTCTGGGACATAGTGCTATGTTCTGTATTAGAAGTGGAGCCAAACAACAAGGAAGTCTCAGATATGACATCATTCCTCTACAGGATCATGTCTGAGGAGACCAGATCCCTTCTTCCCACCAAGACCTCAACCTTCAGTCAGTCTGCTACTTAGGAATCTGAGGCCACAGCCCCTGGGGAGAGGCTAGAGTATCAGTGCCACCTAGTATTGGGTTCCCTCCACACAGGCTTCGGGACAAACACAGTATGGTGAAGCTCATGAAGGTACAAACTCCAGGTCCACTGCAACAAATGAGGAAGGCAGGATGATGTGGGGCGGGGAGAAGGCAAGATGGGGGGGACAAGGCAGATGGTGTCCGGGTGGGGGAGGGTGGAGGCAGGATGGTGTTGGGGGGCAGAAGGCAGGATGGTGTCTGGGGGTGGGGGAGGCAGGATGGTGAGGGGGGAGCTTAGCCTACATCTGTATTTGATTCCATTTGTCCTGATCTTGAGGCCCCCCTGCCAGTCTACCCTGATGTGGAATAATCTTTCTTAGACTGTAAAGATGTGTATGTGCCTAAGGCACCTTCTGATTGGTTTAATAAAAAGCTGAATAGCCAATAGCTAGGCAGGAGAGGATAGGCAGGACTTGTGGGCAGAGAGAGAAACTCGGAGGAGAAATCTGCACAAGTGGATTTTGCCAGAAGACTAAGGGCAAGTCAGATTTGCAGTACTGAGGAAAGATAATGAACCACATGGCAGAACTTAGATTTAAAAACATGGGTTAATTAAGTTATAAGAGCTAGTTGAAAACAAGCCTAAGCTAAGGACATAATTAATAATAAGTCTCTGTGCCATTATTTGTGGCTGGTGGTTCCAATGAGAAAGTACTACTACACTACCCTTGGACAAATCATTATCCCCAGTTTTGATGGCAGATATCCTGAAGAAGCCAGCTGAGGGCTGGGTGAATCTGACCTCTATTCAGAGGCTAGAGGAGTCAGTCTGCTGGGATTCAGAAGGGCAGACACCACTACACCCCACATTCATGCTGTGGCACAGGCCTATCTAAGTGTCACCATAGACTGAGAATCCCCAAGTTCTCCAGGTGATTCAGGCTGAGTCAGGGTTCAGATCAGAGGCACAAAGTAAAAGAAACATCTCAGCAATCTAGTGCATTAAAAAAAATGTTAGATTAGCTAAAATTCAGAATACTGACAACACCACCAAGCACTTTTTGAAACAGAAGCAACAGGAACTCACGTTCATTGTGGATAGGAGTAGAAAATAATACAGCCACTTCAGAAAACAGTTAGCCAACTTCTTACAAAATTAAACAGACTCTCAGGACCTGGCAGTCAACCCACAAAGACAGAGAGACCTGTATCCACAGGAAAGCCTACGGTGGAGCCGAGAATGTAGCTCAGGGGAAGAGTGCCTGCCTAGCATGTAGGAGACCCTGGGTTTGTGGCACTGAAAACAACTAAATAACTGCACATGGTTGTTAACAGCAGCTCTATTCATAATGGCCGAACCTTGGGAGCAAAAGCTACCCAGGGAGTGAGTGAAGACACAAGGCCCATCTGGGTAAGGGTTTCCTAGGCAGCACCAAAACTAAATGAGCTGCCAAAGAAAAGACGTGAAGGTGCTTAGATGCATGTTACTGGGTGACTTAAACCTATATGAAAGGTTGCATAATGTCTCCAACTATGAGATCCCTGCTACAGATATGGTAGTGATGAGTGGTTGTAGGGGGACAGACAGGTAGAGCACTAATAAGGGGAACATTGGTGATTTCCAGAGCAATGAGACTGCTCTGTACGACTATATGATAGTGATTCGTACCATTGTATGTTTGTCAAAATGCATAAACTAAATGACACCAGGAGAGAGCCCCCATGTTGACCAGGCACTCTGGTGATGACAACCTGCCAGCATTGGTTCATCAACAGTAACAAATGTGCCTTCTGGTACAAGATTAGATTGTTCACTAGGGGAGACTGCAAGGTTAGATTTGACACAGTGAATCTCGCTACCGTCCTATCCGCCATTCAGCTTCGCTGTAAACCTGGCCGTTCTGTTATGGTTCAGATCTTAAGTCCCTCAAGGGTTCATATGCTAAAGGCTGTCACGAGCAAGTGGCACCATTTGGAGAACCCTTCGGCAATGGAACCCAGTGGAAAGGAGGGAGATCCTTGAAGTTTTACCTTAAGTTTGCTGCTGGGATCCAAACCCCTTCCCCTCCTTCTGCGGTTTTGCTTCCCAACTACCATGACCTACCACGAGTTTTGCTTTGTTCAATCCAGTATTTGCTTGCTGCCTCAACCCGCCCTCCCTAGAATGGGGGAGCCTGCGAATGTGGGCCGAAACCCGGGAAGCCAAAATAAAGCTTTCCTCCTTTACGTGGATTATCTTGGGTGTTCTGTCACAGTGACAGAAAGTTGATCAATGGGTGTCACAAAAAGTAAGTTTTATTGAAACATTTGGGGAGAGAAAGGAGCACATAGGGTCTTTATCCCAGCATTTCTTGCTTAGAACATACCTAAGAGAATTCAGCATGGAAAGTCCTAGGCACAAGTGCTTTATATACTTGGCATTTATAATAGGGATGCTCAGATGCAGCTAGTGTGACAACCATCACTTACGTGACACTCTCAGGGGACTGCCAACAGAGGGCATGGGATGCGTGAAGGAAGTCCCAGCCCATGGAACTTTAACATGCAAGCACTCCAGCTCTGCAGGAGCCTCGGGAAGGCCACACACATGACGAGAAAGAGCGCAGACGGAGTGCAGCAATGTCTACGGCTGTATAAAATCCCTACATGTGATCTGCTGGAAGAGTGTGTGCCCATGGAATTGTTGGTTTGCTGTGATGGTGTGATTAAGGAGATTTATTTTTATACTAAATTGCCTTTGTCTCCCTCTTTAAAATGCAAGTGTAATCACGTTACTTCCTCACATAGAATTCTCTAGGGGCTCCCATCTTTCACGGCAGAGCTTTCCAGTTCTTTCCCCGCCACCAGAAGCTCTTATCAAGCAAAGTATAAGCCCCCTAGTAAGACATACTAAGTCCTCCCAAGTGTGGCAGGTTCCACCTAGTCAGGCTCGTCACCTCATGGGAAGCCTGAAGCCTCTTCCTCCTGCCCACTGATGACAGAGAGGGGCTGCTGTTGCAGTAGAATGTTTAATGTCCCCTGAAGGCCATGCGATTTCTGAGCACTGGGTACTATTAGAAGGAAACAGGATCTCTAAGAGGTAGCTATGTGAGAGAAATTGAGCTGCCAAGGCACACCCTGAGATACTGGGACCCCAATCTCCTCTCCTGTCCTTCCTGCTTGCCTTGAGGTGAACAGCCTTCGCCTTTCCTTCTCTCATGATTTACTGGGTCCCCACATCTCAGGGTGACAGAGCCAAAGACCATGGATTCAAACCTCTGAAACGGTGAGCCAAGCAGATCTTTCCTCCTATACGTTGATGGCCGTGGGTACTCTGTTACAGCAATGGAAGTCTAGTGCACTCCCCTAATGCTGTCTGAAGTACCCAGCACAGCTGTGGATTCCAGACGTGTCAGCCCAGGCTGACTGATTGTAACAAACATAGCAGGAAGGTTACATTGGTTTTTTTGTTGGGGGAGGGACTATAAATAGGGAGCAAGAAATCTCTTGTATCTCCTCCCACTTAATCTTACTATAAAGCTAAAACTGCCCTAAAAAAATAAAGTTTATTGATATCTTTTTATTGAAGATAGGTATTTTTATACAATATATTCTGATTCCTGTTTTCCCTCCACCAACTCACCCCAGATCTCCCCTACTATCTCACCTACCCAAATCCACACCTTTTCAGATTGTCTATCTAGAATCTGTGATGTTAACTTTGCAATGTTTGTATGAGTAAGATGTTGAGGTCAATGGCAGATAAGGTGTCTCTCTCTCTCTCTCTCTCTCTCTCTCTCTCTCTGGTTTTTTGAGACAGTTTCTTTTAGTTTTCCTGGAACTCACTCTGTAGACCAGGCTGGCTTTTAAATGACAGAGATCCACCTGCCTCTGCCCCCCAAGTGCTGGGATTAATGGTGTGTGCCACTACCGCCCAGCAGTCTCTTAATAAAGATTAGCTATTAGTATTGGTGATAGTGGTGATAAAAGCACAGCAAGTGTATACATTACTCTGGCTTGGCTCTGGTCTGAGTGGTCCCTGAAGGATACAGTGTAGATAGTCTTGATCTCAAGCATAGTGTTATGGGAAATGGTGGGACTTTCACAGCATGGTGTTATGGGAAATAGCAGCGCTTTTGTGGACAAGGAACTGATGGGAGCCTTAAACCATTGGAGGCTTTCCTTCAGAAGGGGCCATGGGATCTCAGTCTCTCTCCCTCTGAATTCCTATTTATCAACATGGAGTCCCCCCAGCTTGTGTTCCCACTATGAGGTACTGCTACCCAGAACCTATGGGGTAGCCCAACCTTGGACTTTGAGCTTCTAAACCTACAACCTTTTCTCTTTGTAAGTTAACTGTTTGGGGTATTTCACTGCAATAGCACAAACTGACTGCTATAAAGAGGGATATAACTACATTACAGTGTATGAACTTGTATGTTTATCCTTATATAGCCCGGAACACAGGAAAAGTGTCCAATGAATGCTTATCTGATAAACAAATGGGTGGGTGGATGGGTGGATAGATGGATGGATGAATGGATGGATGGACGGACGGACGGACGGACGGACGGATGGATGGATATATGGATGGATAGATGAACATAGTTTACCCCAATCTCAAT
>NC_022013.1:59142837-59153894 GCF_000317375.1 Microtus ochrogaster
CACAGCAAGTGTATACATTACTCTGGCTTGGCTCTGGTCTGAGTGGTCCCTGAAGGATACAGTGTAGATAGTCTTGATCTCAAGCATAGTGTTATGGGAAATGGTGGGACTTTCACAGCATGGTGTTATGGGAAATAGCAGCGCTTTTGTGGACAAGGAACTGATGGGAGCCTTAAACCATTGGAGGCTTTCCTTCAGAAGGGGCCATGGGATCTCAGTCTCTCTCCCTCTGAATTCCTATTTATCAACATGGAGTCCCCCCAGCTTGTGTTCCCACTATGAGGTACTGCTACCCAGAACCTATGGGGTAGCCCAACCTTGGACTTTGAGCTTCTAAACCTACAACCTTTTCTCTTTGTAAGTTAACTGTTTGGGGTATTTCACTGCAATAGCACAAACTGACTGCTATAAAGAGGGATATAACTACATTACAGTGTATGAACTTGTATGTTTATCCTTATATAGCCCGGAACACAGGAAAAGTGTCCAATGAATGCTTATCTGATAAACAAATGGGTGGGTGGATGGGTGGATAGATGGATGGATGAATGGATGGATGGACGGACGGACGGACGGACGGACGGATGGATGGATATATGGATGGATAGATGAACATAGTTTACCCCAATCTCAATAATAGATGTTAACAGCACTTCTCAAAAGCAAAGCCTCTCTCTTCCTAACAGCCTCCTCCTCCCACAGTCCTCTTTCCAGTGACCCCAGATATCACCCCTACCTCCTTAGGATAACTGCCAAACTCAGCCTGCAGGGCAAGGACCCCCAGTTGCAGTATTGTCTCGTCATTGCAATACAGCCTCTCTTCTAAAACATCTTTCCGAAGCTGCAAGTAAAACTGATGCCTTGTCCGGCTGTGCCTAGCAAAGAAACACAGGGGAAAAGACAGCCTGAGAGTCAGGAGAATGCCACACTGGAGGACCGCTCCATCTGGGAAAACAGGTACAACCCAGCAGAACCTAGAGAGACTAGTGTGGGCTCCTCCTCCAACACCATGCCCCCTCCTCCTGATGAGGGCTTCTCTACACCAGATATTCCAACAGCCATAAAGATGCAGCACAAAGCAAAAAAAAAAAAAACTGATATTCAGTTAGATAGCGTCTCTAGAAAGCAGCAGAAAACAGAGAGGGTGAGCCGACTTCAAAGACAACGCTCTCTCCTGGAACTCTTACCCCTGAGCTCTGGAGCTGAACATGGCAGGCACTTAGGGAAAAGAGAACTTGCTACTGAATGGACTGTGTTTGAAACACAGGGAACAATTTCTCATTTCCATCAGGGCCTGCCTCTAAATGACTAGTTTTCCTCTTGATTCTATTGCATCCGAACCCCATGGACCAAAATTGACCTTTCCATGCACTCTAGCATTCCCCACGCCTCTATCTATCCACTGCCTGGAATGTTAGCCTGGACAGTTATAGACCCTTTAATGATCCCAGGAACAGACGGGAGCACTCACTGGAGCAGCCCATAGTGGCTGACAAAGAACTTTATCCGCAGGAAGAGCGTTAAAGTGTCCGTGGAACCTTTCTGGTACTGTTCTCTCCAGCCTTCTGGGGCAACTTTGCACAATCTGGTGTCCTTGTCCAGGAAAAAGAACTCCTCACCTGAGATGGAAATAGAGTTTGGAGGAAGAATCGAGAGAGTGTGCCCCACCAGCCCGCAGACTCATCCCTTGAGCTCTTCCCAGAGGGGTAGGGCCTAAGCTGCATTGGTGCAGGAGAGAGCAGATGGTCCCTTCAGTATCTGGTAGCAGAGGACTCTTGCATAGGTCATAGGAGCTGAAAGGAGTCAAAGGAAAACGATCAAGCAGAAACCATCACAACTGCCCTCCATATGCATAGTCTGTGTCTGAAGACTCAACTAACCACACGGGAATATTTATTTTATATGTACTAAATATGTACAGGCCTTTCTGCCACTGCTCCGGCTACTATATAGTATAGTACTTTGGTGCAACAGCCCAAACTGATCAAGTCAGCAATAAGCACTATCTTATTTGCACGCTCGGGTCTTCAGCTCCAGCAGAGTCGATTCTGCAGCCCATCTAGATGAAGGTTAGATCAGTTGGAACCCCTGCATATACTGTCCACGTTCCTCAGTCAGAACTACTGTATATACTGTCCCCGTCCCTCCCCTTCCTTAATCTTGTTCTCAGCTAGACTTAGCATCATAGACCACTCCCAGGATTTCTGCAGGTCTGAGGCTCTCTGACTATATCCCACATTGTCTGCTCCTGTGCTCCACCCTCCAACCTCAGAGTGTATGGCCATGGCTCATCTAGGGTGGGCTCCCACTACAGTAAGAAGGTGGGACTTTTAAATTAGCAGCCAGCTTCTGGTGCCTGGGAGGTATGTGTGGAGAGGCGGGTAGATGTCCAGGTACATTCAAATAATGACCATCATCCCCAGCCCTCCACCGTTGCTGCTGGATTTGGCTCTCCACACCATATTCACTTTCCCTTAAGACGGATTCTCTCCAAGGGGTAGATGGACTCCCAACACAGTCTGTCTAACAAACCCTCCCAAGATGGTCTCCATCCAGATCGATAATTTCTCCATGAGGCCCCTTCCTAAGCAGCTCTGGAAATCCAGGAATCATCCCCATGAGAGCCCTTGATTGGAGGGTAAAGGGTGTACTCCCCTATGCGCATGCTCATGTACCTGTGGGAGCTTTTGTATGTATGAGCCTGTGGAGCCCCGAGGACAATCTTGAATGCCATTACTCAAACATCAGCCACCATTTGTATTGAGACAGGGACTCTAGGTATCCTGTAAGTCCCTGGGTAGGTTCTATTGGCATGCCAGCAGGCCCCAGGAATCTGTCTGTCCCTGCCTCCCTAGCACTGGGATTACAATGACACACCTTCACACTTTGATTTCCTTTTTACATGAGTCCTGGGAATCAAACTCGAGTCCTCTTGCTACAAGCCCTTTACCAGTTGAGCTGTCTCCGTAGCCCTGGCTTTTCCTTAGATTTTTCATTTCAAATAAATAAAATGCAGAGTTTTCTGTGGGCTGCCCAGTCAGAAAATGTAGCTCTCAACCTCTCATCAAAGGCATTTCTTTTACAGAAGACAGAGACCTTTACAGAAAGCTACCACTAGTCAAAAGGCAGAGAACAACCAACCATGGGGTACCCAACCCCAAATGGTATGTCTATAACGCAATCCCTCCACCTAAAGTACCACACAGCGAGAGGGGAAGTGAAAGGATTGTGAGAGCCTGAAGACCAGGGAGTCTGCTCTAAGACTGTGTCTTCTGGATATGGCAAGAAAGGCACATCCATGTAATCCCAACAAAATGGCTAACTAAATAAGATTCAAATAGTGCAATGCCAATTGGCAGGCTAGCATGAATAGAGAAAAATCTCATGAAGCTCTAGACCTAAATGAAAGGCAACAATGACTGTTGAGAGAGAAGGGAGAATTAGTTTTTCCTAGAGATGAGCTCTTTAATTAGTTTTCCAATACCAAGTGTCATCCTTGACATGCATGCATGTAACAATAATAATTAATAAATAATGGGTCATGAGTTTGAGAGGTGGGGCGTGGGAGGGGTTTGGAGGGAAGAATAGGAGGGGGAAAGTGATATAACTTTAATTCTAATTAAAAATTTTTTAAATAAAGTGTTTTGAATAGGAAAGAATCACTTGGGTTTTTTGGGGCCAATGTGTAAAATGCCAGCAGCACCCCAGATAATTTACAAATGTTTTTAATATTTGTTTGTCTAACTTTAGATTGCTATTTACTGATCATACCTGGCAAGCCTTCTCTCATGACAAGCTGTGCTCACTTGATGCTTTCCACAAGGGATTCAAAGCATTCTCTGGGCTAATTTGTATTGAGGTAAGCAAAGTTAGGTGTCCTAGGATCAAGCAGCTTTTCAGGAGGAACAGAGTTCAGGTATCCATGTACCTGGTTTTCCAGGAGTTCATGTCAACAGTGTCTCCAAGAAACACATACCTTTCACATAAGCCAAACCAAAGTAGGTGGTCTCCCCGAGGTTGGTGAAGGACATGACAGCATTGAAGACAGCTCCGGCTGTGGACTCCATGTGGCACTTCACCTCCAGACACTGTCCACTCAGCAAGACCACACAGAGGTCTCTGAGAGCCAAGTAGGATTTCCCTTTTTTGGTCTGAAAACAATAATAGTATCAATGCTCACAATTAAGAGGAGACTGTGAGTCCAACTTGGGCAAGTTCACCAGGCTAAGTGTGTCCCATGGCTTAGTTCATTTAATTGTCTCATTACCTATGAGAATAGTTTTGCTCCCTATTAGCAGATGAGAAACTGAGGCTTAGAGACAATGAGGAACTTTTCTAGGATTGCACAGTCAGTAAATGACAGAACCCAGACCCAAGTCAGAGCTCTCTGAAGAATCTCTGAGGTCAGCAACGTGGGGAGGTAGGAGACATATGTTTCCCCAGCTTTCCTTCAGGCTCCTCCATGACTCATGGACCCCTGACTGAGCCAGACGAGTGCCCTAGTGTTTATTCTCTGAGCTACATTGAAGACAAGCATGGGGATGACAAAAGAACCTGGAAAAACAAAGACACCATCCCAGGCTTCCCACAGCCCTGCCTCCAAAAGACCGAAAAGCCAAAGACCGCATTGCCAGACAGCGTTGGCCAGACCGGCATCTTGGCTCTAGGAGTATGGAAAATGGGAAGGGTCATCTTCCCAGATGCTCATCATTAGCTGAGAAGCTCATGGCTCCAGGCTGGGAAAGAGCCAGGAGGACATGGACTCGACTGAGCTGGGTAGCACATCCATATAGTGCCCTCCCTCTGCTAGAGCCTTTCCCTAAAATCCTCCATCTTCCATGCCTCTTCCCCTCCCTTCTTGTCTCCTTAGAGCCGCTTCCCTGGCTAAAGGAGCAATTTCCCCCCCATCCTCAGCTATTGTCTTCTACCCTCTCCCAATCCTCATGCGTCTTCTCAATTTTTTTTTAAAGCACAAAGTACTGCCTGGCATGCTTTTCTTTTATGCATTTGTCTCCCTTTTCCTCCTCCCACCAGACTATAGGCTCTACCTGGAAAGGACTTGGGTCACCAAAGCAGAGAGTGGGACCTGGCAGAGTACCCAGTCTGAGATAGTCCCCGCACTTATGCTGAGTGAGGAGATGAAGGCTAAACGGGGCGAGGACAGGGAATAAGCCACAAGGAGCTCCTCTCATAGGGGAGACTGAGAGGCAGGGGGTAGCATGGCCACGCCCTGACTGGGATCCAGAGGGACAAGAGAGATGGGAGAAGATGACATGGGTGGAAAGGAAAACAATCCTCTTTAAACAGCTTTAAGAAGGCAGCATGAGCAGAAATAGGAGGAAGAGAGGTAGAGAGACATGGGGTTCATGGGAGAAGGCTCTAGAGCAGGGAGACTACCAAGATATCCCCAGAAAAGATCCCAACCAAAATGCAGTCAGTCTTAAGTTTGTTGGACTCGATTCCCTCCTGTCCCACCCAGGCTAAGCAGTAGTTACCACAATGGATCCAGGCAAATGTAGGGTCACCGGGGCCTCTCCAGCTAAGAGAATAAACTCTGGTCTGGAGAACTGAGAAAAAAAAAAACATCCAAAATAATCAAACATGGAAAAAAAAACTGGGTTGCAGGCTTTGAAGCTCATTTCCCTCTGCCTTCTGCAGCCCTCTGCCCATCCCCCACCCTACTCAGTGGTCCTCAAAGAAACAGGTTTCAGCAAGACAGATGAATGGGCTGCCCATCTTAACAGGGGCCTAGCAGTGTGGTCTAGGAGGCAGGCAGCATGCTGGCTATCACTGGGCGCATCATCAGAGGTTAGCATTTATACAGCAGTACATAATCGTCATGTGTGTCAAAAGCCCAAAACGAGCTGGGATAGAAGGATAGAGGCACACGCCTGTAATCTCAGTTCTTAGGAGTCTGAGGGAGGAGCATCAGAAGTGTGATGAGCTACCCAGTAAGACTCTATCTCAAAAGCAAAAACAAACTAAAAAAAAAAAAATCAAGGACTATGAAGATTTTCAGTCAGTTAAGTGCCAAGTACAAGCCTGAGGACCTGAGTTCAGTACCCCAGAACTCATGCAAAAGCCAGGCATGGCGGCATGCACCTCTAAACCCAGCACTGGGGGGTGAGGTGCTCGGGAGGTTCCCTGGAGTTTGCCGGTCAACTAAATTTGCTGAGTTCCAGGTCCATTGAGAGGCCCTGCCTCAAGAAAACAAGGTAGCGAGCAATTGAGTAGACCTCTGGAACTGATCTCAGCCAATAACTAACCTCAGCAGAGGTTTTCTATGAAGAATCCACAGGAGGTGTAAATAGACCTCAGGGGCCACCCCTATCTGTATGTCCTATTACCTTGGCCTTCAACGCTGGGCAAGTGAGTGTGGCTGTTCTCTGGCCTCAACTCCTCCATATTTGTCCAATCCTAACACGCACACATGCACACACACATACACACACGCACGCACGCATACACACACGCACACACACACACACACACCAACAAGACACTTCTTCCTAGGTAAACCACCTTGCAAGCCCAGAAATACCCCTGCATTTTGTCTGCCTAACGGCCTCTTACGAGTACATTCTGCTTTGTCATCTCCCTTACATGCCACACTGGGCCTACAAACTTCTACACACGCGGTCTCAAACTTCAGGAAAGGTAGGCCTGAAACAAACCTCACACCCTAAACAGCATCTACTGTACAGCCAGGGGCTATGGAGGGGGCTGTGAGACTGGAGGATACCTAGCTTCAAGTGGCCAGGTTCAGGTTTCTGTCAGTGCAGATGTATGAAGGCCAGCCCAGAGCCCCTGAGTACTGAAGCCCCTCCCTGCATCCTCCCTCTGTGTTACAGGTCCCATCTGGGACCGCTCTCGATGGTGTCCTTCAGCCACAGACCTCTTTACTCGCCCTTCCGTTCCTTTGTAGGAAATTCATTGGAGAAGATGTTGCTAGCTGTGAGCTTTCTGCTTCTGCCAAGAGCATAGGCCCGGAGCCACACCGCAGGCCCTCCTCACAGTCACAGGGATCCACACCTGCCAAAGCGCTGTCCAGGAGTAAGGAAGGTAAGGTACTTGATGATACATCGGTCCTACCACAGACTCAGCCGCTACCTTACGTTATTTCCCACATCGCCCGTTGGTGAAGCTGAGACCCTCAGAGGTTAAGGCTACACAACCACAGGCTGGGGAACTACTTAGGGTATGAGACCACATATACCCCCCACCCACCACCACCACCACCACCCCAGGATTCTGCCTCTGTGCCTGTTCACTATGATCTCAAGGTTCCAATATTTCCTAAATAGATCATGGCTCTGACTTTGTTTTTGAAATTTTGGACATTCCAACTCTTTTGACAACAAACAGTCATGAACCATCTGTTGATGCTTTGGTCAAAAGCAGACCAACTGTGTGCGCAACAGGGATCCCGTGATTCAATGAAGCCAGCAAACTCCAATCACCTAGACAGGCTAAAGCCAACAGGGTACACATTATGTCATGGGGATGCTGGGGTAACAAACCCGCTCCCCAGGAGCGAAGCCTCCCCAGTCAGTGACTCAGCTGGTCACAGATGCAGAAGGCAGACAGAGAGGCCAGGAATTCTGGCTAAACCCCAGAAATCAGCACGGCCGAGTCATGAGCTCCAAGTAACTGTGTCCAGCAGGCACTGTGCTGTGTGGTTGTATGCTGTGTGGCAGGCAGGGTGTGCCTGGGGATCACCACTAAAACACCAGTGCTCGTGATGTTCCATTTCTGGGCCTGAATGGGCTTCCCAGAAGATACAGGTTCCTGACAAGACCGTTGCCAGCAGGCAGCATATACCTTGACTTTTCACTAATGTCCTTTCCTGGAGAACGGGCTTCTTGTCACTAATCAGCAGAGAATCAGGTTGTGTAGACTCCCACACCAAGGTCACAGTGTGAGCTTTGCGAGCAGGAGACTCACCCATGAGGGAAACCACAAGGACTGTGAGCCGTGGTCCTCCAATGTTGCTCTGAGGAGCTCTGTGTCTCTGTACTTCTCTCTGAAACTAACCAAACAGCGCGGTAGGGAGGGTTCGTGCAAACAAACAGCGGCCGAGAGTGTGGACACCACCCCAACTGATCAGCTGTGTGCCCTTGGGGGGATCACTATATGCCTCTGACTCTGCTCCCACACTGCAAGTGGAAATGACAGTATAGCCAGGTGAGATTGTGACAGCGAGGAGGAAAAAAACCTAACGACAAAAGGCAAAGCAGGTCCTTGATTTAGGAACAACAACTTTAAATAAAAATAAACAAAATAAGGCTCAGTGGTACACACCTGTGACCTTGTACTCAGAGGTTGAGGATCTAGAATTCTAGGCTATATCCCGAGATTCCTTTTCAAAATGAGTAAGTAAATAAATAAGGCACCATGGCTAATACAGATCAACTTGACAAGATCTGGAAATAAAGCTCTGGGCATGCCTTGAGAGACTTCTCAGATGGGTTTAATTGAGATGGGAAGATCAGCCCTAGCTAGAGTCATGCCATTCCACGGGCTGGGTTCTCGGGCTGAATGAAAAGAAGAGAGTGAGCTGAGCACCAGCATCACCTCTCTCTGCTCCCTGACTGCGTATGCCACGTAACCTTGTGACTGCAGGTGCCACGTCACTCCTCCCACCATGCCTCAAACTGTGAGTGAAACCAAACATTGCCTCCTTTGGGTGCTTGTGGCTGTTGTTACTGTTAAGTAAAAAATAATAAGGGTCACTTTGCTGGCACAAGAAATCCAATTAGGTCAAATTGCACCAAGTCAAAATGCCCATCGTTTTATTAAGAATGATGCTCTCGCGTGGCCGAGCACATGGCGGGGAGACAGAAAAGCAGGGAGCCCATGCAAACTCAAAAACCATGTGTTTCTTCTCTGGGAGCCTACTAAAATACCCTGTGGGAGTGGTCCTGGAGTCCAGAGCAATGCAACTCCCAGGCCAGGTTGGCTGGGATGGATGCCAAGGGGTGGAAGCTATGTTCCAGACTTAACAGTTACCTCCCAAAACAAGAAAAAAAAACTAAATATAACTCAAGTTCAGGGAGCTGAGAAGCAGGTAAAAGCATATTTGAAGGTTAATGTAAAAACCACTCTTTGAGAACACCTAGAGTAAAATAAAAAAACAAAGCGTTTTATGAGTCACTGCTTGTCAAACCTTTTTCGGTTTAGGGGCTGGAAAGATGGCTCAGTAGTTAAGAGCACTGACTGCTCTCCTGGGGGCCCTGAGTTCAATTCCCAGCACCTACATGGAGGTTCATAACCATCTGAAACTCCAGCACAGGGGATCTAAAGCCCTTGTCTGGTCTCCACAGGCATCAGGTTATACACATGGTTCACAGACAAAAAACCCTCATATATAACATAACACCTTTTTGCCAGGCAGTAGTGGCACATGCCTTTAATCCCAGCACTTGGGAGGCAGAGACAGGCAGATCTCCGTGAGTTCAAGGCCAGCTGATCTACAAAGTGAGTTCCAGGACAGCCAGAGCTGTTACATAGAGAAACCCTGTCTTAAAAATAAATAAATAAATAAATAAATAAATAAATAAATAAATATTTTTAAAAAAAAACTCTTTCTTTTTCTAGCTTAATCATCAATTTGGACAACTAGACTCCAATTTAAACAGCTAATATTTAATATAATTAACTCTATTTAACTGTTATAAGTTTAGTAGGCATACTGACCCTAGGCCCAGGCCCTTAGCACTTCCAGGAAGAGAAACACTTGCATGGGCATGTTCTGTATGTATAGCAGGGATATCCACACTCAGGACAGGAGACAAGGTCACTTTGCAAACCGTCTGTCTACATAGGACTGCTCAGAGCCTTCACTCACCTCTTCGCAGCTGCACACCATCAGAGGCTCGAGCTCCGGGGTTCTCACTGGCAGGCCGATGCAGCTTACTCCTGAGAAAGTAGCTTCTGCTCTGCCGCTCACAGGTACCTTCCTCCACAACTCGTCTCTCCACCTGAGCAGGGGTTGATGGACTCGCAAGTCAGCCATCAGGCCAGAGGGGTGCATTGATGCCAACACGCGCAAGCTACCTGTCAGGCTAACTAACTCCTTAGACAAGTACCCTACCATGGAGCCCCTGGATGTGTCAGGCTAACTAACTCCTTAGACAAGTACCCCACCACGGAGCCCCTGGATGCTTTTTTTTAAAATTGAATTTCCTTTTAACTAAAATTCGGCTGACTTATATTCCACTAGCCATACATAGCTAGTGGCTCTCCAGTGGGAAAGATGGGTTCCAAAACTGACCTCAGAGATTGTGCCCACTGACCTCAGAGATTGTGCCCAGCACCAAGCCCACCAGTCGACTGATGTGGAGACTGGCAGGGGCTGGGTATACAGCCACTTCTTCCCGATGAACGCGGCAGGCTTCCAGAACTGCCTGCAGTGGCCGCCGTCTTCGAGGCTGGTCTTCGCACATGGCCAGTAAGAGGGAGTGCACAGGCTCTCGAAGCTGCAGGGGCTGCAGAGGACACACGGTGACAAGTGCGGCCTAGTGGAATGGCTGTTGCAGGACACCAAGGCCCACATGCCCCAGAGACTCCAGAAAACACACTTATCACTACGGAAACAGATTTGCTTCTGGAACAGACATCTGATTTGTCACTGAGGCCAAGCCACGGTTTCGACATCTGCTGTCCTTGCTACACTCTGATCTGAGCTCTTCAGCTCCGATGCAAGCTTGGTAAGTTGATGAAAAGCCTGTGCCAGACATCATAGACCTCGACTTGAGCCAAATGCTTGGCCACACTAGTGGTCACACACACACACACACACACACACACACACACACACACACACACACACACCGCTACATTGATCTGGTAGCCTGGTGCTTCCAACAGCTATTTGGTGTGGGAGCGGGCAGTCATCTCATGGGGACTTCCTCCTGGAACTTGAGTGCAAGGGAATCATGTGAGTTAAAGTGGCCTTTCATGCAGACTTATGAGCAGCAGGCAAGGGCTCTGTTACAGTCATCATTGCTAGAACTCTATGCCACACTCACATCAGGCCAAAGGAAAAAGAGTCTTAT
>NC_022013.1:59154039-59160723 GCF_000317375.1 Microtus ochrogaster
GGCTGGCTTCGAACTCACAGAGATCCGCCTGCCTCTGCCTCCCGAGTGCTGGGATTAAAGGCGTGCGCCACCACCGCCCGGCTTATACACACTCTCTTAATGCTCTTAGGGAGCCTTGAGTTTGGTGCCCATCTTCACAGCAAGAGGCCACTGTGTCTAACACAGTTGCTCTTGAACCTCATTGCCTTCAAGGTCACAGTCCCACACAAATGTTATTACTCAAAGAGCAAGAACAGCTGAAGATGACAAGGACTTGACCCCCAGGAAGCACAGGACCCCACAAGTATACAGATAGAAGCCGGACCCAAGCAGACCTCCAACAGCAGCGGGGGTTTGGAAAGGCAGAATGAGCTTTCTGGTGCGCATGCACAGAGGCAAGAGGGGCAGGTGAGCTGGTGTGGAAACTGGGGTGTGTGCCTGAAAGGAAAGGACTGCAGCAGGGGCTATGACGCCCCAACGTCCTGGCTACAAGATGGCGCTGGCAGAGCATTAAGCCAAGCACAGGATTGCAAGTCACACATCCATAAGAAAAGCCCTGGGGCTGTCAGAGAACCAGCAGACAGGAGCAGGAGCCAAGTTCTGGAATCCATGTGCCCTGGTGAGATGCTGGAATAAAACCATGAAGGCAGCAGATAGCCAGTGAGGGTCCCACTTCAGGCAGAATGAGTTGTAAATAGTTTTCTGCTTAAGAGATGAGGAGAAAGAGAAAAGGGGAGGTAGGGAAAAAGAGGGGGGGACTGGTGAGAGGGGAGGGAGGGCACCATGGCCAGGTTCAACAATGCTTCTCATAGCCCTAGTTTTTAAAGGATTCTTATGATGTCAGATGAAAATGTGCATTCACACACACACACACACACACACACACACACACACACACACACACACCCATATAGGCACATACATGAATGGATGCATTCACATAGTGCGTGAACTCATCAAATTGTGCAACATGCTTTGTCCCATCAAGTTTCTGTGTTTTGAGTCTTAAACAGTCCATAACAAGCTAGTCTGACACCTCTTCCAGAGGAGACAGTGCAGGGTACATTTTCTCAGTTACCGAGCACAGAACCCTTTTCTCAGTGTTTCACTTCAGGAAGGGCTGATTCTAAAAGCATTTGGGAGAATACACAGATAACTATCTTTGGTATATGTGAAACCCTCTAGCTTTCTTCTTTCTGTGGTCCAAGAGGACGAGCGAATCTTATCTTGACTGCCAGTCCCAACTTGGATCTTCTTTGAAGTGTTTAAGAGCACGCTGAGGTTGTTTATGGACCCAGGAGAATGACTGTGCAATCAGCTGTTAATACCTGTGTAAGGCTCAGCCCAGAAGGGTGATGACAGCCACACTTAATGCATGTGGTCCAGCCTAGGGGAGAGCTACTAAGCTAATCCAGATGGATGGCCTGGTAATGTGGGAGGCATTCTTGTTTGCAGACCTGGTTTGGCGGAACACGATACGCAGCTGACCAGTAGAGCGTCATCCCTAAGGAGTAGACATGCATCTGCCCAAGAGAAAAAGCACGTGATTAGAAGTCAGGCATGAGTCCACAGTCCCGCAAGCAAAGCCCAGCAGTTTCCAGGAGCAAGGGGTGGAAATCTGACTAGGCTAGCACGGCACCATCTGTACCTCCTTAACCTTTGCTCCCTCCCACGCTGCAGGCTAGAAATTTGTTTTCTAGCAGTAACTATGACTCCCCAGTTTGGTGAAAAATAACAGAACATCTGTTAGGGTGCTTACGGAAGAAATAAAACAAAACAAAACAAAACAAAATGAAACTTTTGCTTTATTGAGAAAAAAGTATGTGACTGACCCCACACTTGCCCTGCTGTTTAACTGCAATACCGTATGATGCGTTGAGCCACAGCAGCCATCTTGCAACCATGTGGAAATAAACACAGGGACTAGAATAGAAATATATATTCTGGATCTTTGTTGATATCATTGAGTTGCTGCTACCCATACCAAAACTGCTCCTTAAGTAACTAAGGACTAACTATGACTCTGGCTGTTGTATCTCAGACTTTCTGTTTCTTGTAACCATAGCTATCCATCCACAACATGCTAGGGGGCAATTTTATTGCAAAACCTTGTGTCTTGTCAGAAAAAGCACAGCCCAACGTCTGAAGCTCTGTATTTTTAAAAATGAGTGTTCTGCCCAAACTCTCATAAGCACGGAATACGAAAGTACTTGGGGTGGTCATTATTATCAGGCCAAACCCTATTCTAAGCCTTTTGCTTATTTAAATGTATTTGGTCTTCACAACAATCCTCTGAGGCAAGTTTTCAATTGTCTTCATTTTAGATAAGAGGAAACAAGAGCAAAGGCAAGCTAGAGGAATTGCCTAGTAAGACCCAAACATGGGATGGAACGCAAGCCCTGGAATCCCATAGCTGTGACCTTCAGATTAATCAATGTCCTTTGTTGATATTCATGGCTTTCACTGTAGGAGAAAAAGACAATAATCATGAAGATCCTTTTCAGGAAAATGCTTTTGGAGCTTTGCAAGAGAAGCCCCTGAAGTAACAAACTGTGTTAAACCCGTGGTTACTAAGTGCTGCTGGGGATTTTCCCACTGTCCTCCAGAACTTGCTGGGAAGGCTTCACCCTCTCCAAGGTGGTTTGACTCCCACACCTTGGAGGAGGTCTGGCCAATTCTTTGTCCTAACATCCAGAGCTAGAGAAAATTCAGCTCTCCCTATGTTAGACTGTCTAACACAAGTGATCTGAGGTCCCACAAGTGTCCTCTGTGCCTGTAAATTATTGTCTTTATTTATCTGAAATTGCTCCCCTATAGCCCAGCCCCATCCACAGACCCACTGCAGTTCACAGCTGTAGGGACGGCACCCTGGGCACAGCTGCAGGGACCCTGAGCAGAACTGGGACAGCACCCTGGGCACAGCTGCAGGGACCCTGAGCAGAAGTGATATAAGTATCCTGGGCACAGTCAGAGACACCACTCACACCCAGAATTCTCCATGGGTTCCAAAGCTCTGTCTAAAAATGTTCTGGGGGCCAAGCTGAACCCAGTAGGCTCCATACCAAATCCTAAATTCAGCCTACTGGGAGACACAGCCAAAGGAGGTTTCTGAAGGCAACTCCTGGGTCTCTGAGCAAGAATGCAAACAGTCTGCTCAGAGGATGCAGTGAGGTAAGGCCGCTCAAGGGACTCCCAGCTAGAGATTTGCCCATATCTGCCACCTGCGCCCAGTCTAGTTTCCGGTATGGTGCTGAGTGCACTGGTTAGAGTAAGATGTTAGTCTCAGAATGCGGCCAGGGTTTGGGAAGGGCCCTGCTAGGACCTCTACGCTCCAGACTTCCCAGATATCTGTCACAACCCTCTGCCAAGTTGGACGAAGAGAGAACTGGTGTGGCAAAAGAAAGAGGGCTGTAGTCACCAGAGCTGTTCAGATGTCTCTCTCTCTCTCTCTCTCTCTCTCTCTCATCACTAAACAAATTTCAGCATCTCACATGAGTGCCGTCTTTTCTCATGTCCGCTCTTGACTGACATCCACTTTGTTTTAGTTTATGGATGAAGTAGACAATACCCTATCAAGCACCTCTGCAGCTGAAACCGCCCGAAGCTGCCTGAGGATAAACACCTATGGGAGCTGGCCGGGTCATTCAGAAGGCCCTTACTTCATGTAGCCAGTGGCCACTTTATGAAAACCATTTGCCCACAGTGTTCCCCAAGACTTCTCTTTATACTTCTTTCTGTGTGGGTATGAAAATATACATATATGGGTGGTACTCATGCCCACACACACATGTGGAGGCCAAAGACTGGCAGCTGGGTGACTTCCTTGTTCACGCCCACTTTATATTTTGAGATCTCTTACAGGACCTGGAGCTTGCCAGCTGGCTGAACTAGCTAGCTAGTTAGGCCCTGGAATCCTCCTCCCTCCAGCTTTGAGAACTGGGATCATAGGTATGCACCATCACACCTGGCTTTCTGCATGCTTATATGCAAGCTCTTTAGCCCCTGAGCCACCTTTCCAGCCCCCAACACTACTTTTAACGCTGGTAAAGCTTGATCCACAAAGTTATATTTGTCTCGCTTATCTGACTGAGAAACTTGGGCTCAATGAAGTTGAACGGCCTTAGCCAAGATCTGGTAAATTGTTTGCAAGACAGTCTGCAAAGAACATGCATTAAACCTCAGAATTGGGGCTGGGCAGAGAGTTTGGGGTGTCTCCCCCAGGAAAGGCTTTCCCCAGGGTACTGACGCGGGGCGACACACATCCAACCTGTGATGCTTCGGGCTGCTCATCCTCATTTGGTCCCTGGAGCAGTTCCGGAGCCTTAAATGGTGCAGCCTCTATGTGAGAAACATGGTCTTGAAAAGAAAGACTTCCAGCTGCAGAAAGCAGGAGTGACCAGGGGCAGATCACATAGTTTGAGGAATCTGGAAACAAGGCAATGGTGGGGCATAAGAACAGGGTCACTGTGTCAGACAGCAGTTGCTTCTAGGATTGATTCAGACCAGGGCCTATTCAAGCATGGGACAGGATAAATTCCACCCAGCACATAGAAGTGTGTATTACAGAACGTGGTTGCAACTGTGGATAAGAATTTAGTGCCTGCATCTGGATCTCTGAGGACCTAAGCATTTTAAAGTAAAAGGTCAAAAACGACCAAGACCAGCTGGAAATTGGTGCAGACTTGAGTTCATTGCAGCTGAGTCAGGAACTGAGGTCACTGGTCATGGCATAGCTCTACAGTAGTTCATCAGATCCCCCGGGGCAGGAGACAGGCCTGAGGGCTCAGGAGGAAGAGAAGCTAAGCTAAGCGTGCAGCCTCCCTCCACTGGCTGACACTGGGACCCGGCACCCAGCGGAGCCTACATACTCTGACATGACCTGAGCCATGTTCTGCAATGTCTCAGTCGGCGGGGGGGGGGGGGGAAGGAGTCTACTGAGTCAATATCTACATGCAGGCTCTCTGTGTTTACTTCACCTGCTGACTGAACACCCCACAGCTCCAAATCGCCTTTCCATCCGGGCTTCTTTAAGCATCTCTGCTGTCAGCACTATGAACATTCTTCTCAGAAGAGACACTACAGAGGAAGTAGGGCCTCTCCTGCCATGTTGAAAAGCCAGTGGTATGAATATAAGATGACCAGGCAGGAGCACGCCTGTCCTGAACTCAGCCACAGGACATGAAAGCCCTTGCATACCCTCAAGGCCTGGCCTTACGCTGTGACCACTTCCTCACGGACCTGTCCACGGAGATGCTCCAGGCTCCAGGCTTCCTGCTCTCACACTCTCAGCCTGTTCATCTGAGCGTGCCACATTCCAAAGGGTCACCCCTAACTTCTGAGTCATCACCTGGCTGTTGCCTCTGCGTCACCTGGACCATGACTGTAGACTACCTCCGGCCAGATCATCTAGAGACCTTCAGCATCAAGAGTGGCAAGACAGTGCCTCCATAGGCTAAAACCCAACCCGGGGAGGAGGACCTGTCTGTGACTCTAGGGGTCCACGTAGGATTTTCTTACATCGTCATCCATATCACAATTTAGTGATTTTCATATTAACCTCTCGTGTTTAGAGCACGCCGTAGGTTCTGTCTTCTGATGGGACAGAATAAACAGCACCTGAGGGATGGCTTGTGGGGACACCCCAACTGTTGGCAGAGGCCTCGTTGCTGCCATTAGTCTCTCTGTAAGCACCACACAGGCCCAAGGCAGAAGCACCACCTTTCAGCTTGGTCACAAGGCATAGGCCTTGGGAATAGGCCACTGCTCAGCAGCCGCCTGGTGGGGACCATTTGCCCTCTTGTTCGAAAACCTTAGGGTTGATCACAGATCAAGAAGCTGCCAGAAGGAAGTTTGCTTAAGAAGCTTTGCCTTCAATTTCCTAGGACTCAGTTCGCCCAAATACCCCCTTACCGGTTTGGAGGTCTTCCAGGAGCCGCTCAGCAGCCATCGACAAGAGGGACCAGATTTCCTCCTCAGACAGGGCTTCACCCCTGACCTGCAGGGCACTGGCAAGTGTCACCGAAGCTGCGTTCATGCCTGTGGAGACAGAGTTCTGCACAGCCTGGGAATGCTCCATCACTCCAGCTACTTTAGGTAGCGTATGTTCGCCTCGCATCCATTGCCCACACCTCCGAGGCACAGGACAAGCAGATGGGAGAATTAGAAGTGGTCACTGCACCTGGCCAGACAAGTCGGCAGCTTTTTAGTAAATGAGCAAATACACGGATCAATCGGCTCTCAGATGACAAGTTGAGGAAATGGGTGAAGGACAAGTGACTTACAGCAAGTACCCCCCCCCCTTCCTCCAGGGAGCTGGCTGCCCCAGGGAGTGTCCAGTGCCTGGTCTTCATCTCTGTCCTGGAAACCAGACTGACAACCATCTCGTATGCCTTTGGCCATTAGCTGCCACCACAGAGCTGGCGGTGGTGCCAGGGCAGGCAGGACCTGTTGTCAGCTCTTGTTTTTACAGGACTAGTGAGAATCGCCCCCACCCCCGCCCCCATTAAGAGAACAAGAGCCTGAATTTCAGAGCAAGAAGGACACACAGGGAAGCTGGAGGAGGTGCCACCGCCAGGAGAGCAGCTCTCTTTCCTTCTAGAAGTATCCTCTAAACCAAAGCTGACATTTCCATCTGCCCGCCCCTCTTCCCCCCAATCTCCGCAACACACACACACACACACACACACACACACACACACACACACA
>NC_022013.1:59160823-59184332 GCF_000317375.1 Microtus ochrogaster
CCCAGCCCTGCTGGAGGCAGCAGCAAGGGCCAGGTTGCAGCTTTTCCTAAGCTGTTTATGGCTGCAGAGCTTGCTCTCCAGTCAGAGCCTGGAAGGCAGGCCCCCTGCCCCCTGGAGCTAAGCAAAGCTGTCTACTCACCAACTGCTCAGCACCCTGGGGAATGGAGGTTGACGCCCAGCTTTTCCACCGGAATACCTAGAGGGAGCCATGAGAGCTCCTGAAGACACATGACCTATGAGCTGTGATTTGTCACAGGTAGTCTGTGGGGGCAACTGGAGTCCCCAGTCACAGACCAAGTGACTATCTGAGGTGTAGGTGTTCTGGTTACACCCAGGTGATCATTACATGCTATTTAGGGTCATTAGACTCACACCATACCCATATTTGTATAAGTATACATGTCAATAGAATTTTTCCGGAGATAATTAGGACCCAGCCCAGGCCCTCTCCTTCCTTTCTTCTCTTCATCTGTTCCACTATTTTCACTTTTCGTTTTCTTCTTTTCTCTCCTCTTAAAAGTTGTTACAGAAAAATGGACTTAGACATTTGCATTTAGCCATATGTTTCTAACTCTGTAATGACAGTGAAGGACTTTTATTAAAGAAAAGGGAGAAATACTTTGATTCTCAGACAAAAAAAATCCTTAAAATCCCAGAGGGGAGCCAAGACTAGAAGAAAAACAAACTGCACTGTCAGCCTGCTGTGCATGTGGCAGCTTGGTGAGACCATGGCCTCATAGAGCAGTCCCGAGGAGAAAGGATGGACTTTTCAACCAACAGCAACGGGTCCTTTATCGGAACCCTGAGCAATGGCCAAATTGCACACATTTACAGAAAAGATTTTTGTGAACTTGACGCCAAGAGCATAATCTACAAAAGGATGTTTAAGTGATAAGTCATTGAAATTGTCTTTTCTTTCTTTCTTTCTTTCTTTCTTTCTTTCTTTCTTTCTTTCTTTCTGTTTTTTTTTTGCGCTGAGAAAAATCCCATGAAGAGTATGAAAAAAGCAAATTATACTAAGATAAAATATTTTAAAATCATGTATCAGAAGAGACACACATATTTAGGGTGTCAATTTTTAAGCCCTCAGAACTCATCAGTAAGAAAACAGATTCAGAGAGAGCTCAGTGGTCAAAAGCTCTTGCTGCCTAAGCGTGATGACATGAGTCTGAATCCTCAGAGCACATGTAAAAGTTGGCTGTAACACAAGAGTCTACAGTCACCTGTAGCATGATGGGAGGTGCAGACAAGTAAGTGAAGACCCAGAAGTTAAAATGCCAGCTATCCTGGTGGACAGAGACAGCACCGTCTAAGATGGCGTGGACTCTACCTCAAACAAGGTGGAAGGTGAGGACCAGCACCAAGGTCATCTTCTGACCTATTTGCACAGGCCATGGTAGTAGGTGCATGCCCACACTCACCCACATGAGCGCTTACTCAGATTTATAAATACATGCAAGAAAATAAACAGTATAATTAGAAAATGACACAGACATTTCCCCAAAGATATTTACATAGATACCAAATTAAACCAATGAAAATATATTAAACATCATTAGATATTAGAGAAATGCAAATTAAAGCCATAATGACATGATACTGCATACCCAATGGAATTACTAAGACAAACATTTGTCACAACCCCAAATGCTGGTGAGTGTACCCAGAAACCAGCTCTCTCACACTGCCAGAGAGACTGAGAAGGAACAGGTACACTGGGAAACAGCTTGTCGGTATTTTACAAAATTAAACGTGCAATTGCTATACGACCCAGCAATATCACTCCTGAACATTTAATTGAAGATAAAAGGAAATTTATGCCCTCACAAAACCCATCTATGATTTGGCTTAACAAATCACCTTGAAAAAAACAGCAGGAAGAGGGAAATCTGAACATTCATGTAAACGCACATCCTCACACAAACATCAGGTACCACCCTAAGTGTGGATGGTCTACGCAGGGCTTTCCCTGGAGTTGGTCCCCTCAGACACATGACATGTATGTACATGCATATACATATACATATATTCTGAGACAGCCTAAAAATTCAAGCACTGCACCTCTGCACAAAGTACATGGTACCACCTAAGAGGAACATTGAACTTTATCAGAATGCAATTGTAGAATCCAAAACAGGGAATGTGTAGGTCAAACAGCTGGGGTCCTCAACAAAGGCATTATTTAAAGAAAGCAAAGGAAGAAATGTCACAGAACACCAAAGTAAGAACCTTCCCAAAACTTCCCATCCATAAAAGCAGTGATAGAATGAACAGCTCCCCCAGACAGCACAGACTTAGGCCACAGCTGTGGCTCTTTCTAATACCGTTCTTTGGCGTTGCCAGCCCCAGAAATCTCTCTCAAGAATTATTTGTATTGGGGCTAGTGAGATGGCCGAGCAGTTAAGAGCTTGTCCTGTTCTTGAAGAGAATACACAATTTTTAAAAAGTGAAATTTTGAAACTAGCCTCAAACAAATAATTGTCTGTTTTGACCCAATTCAGAGTTGCCCCAGTGACAACAAATATTCCTGTGGAGGTGCTTATTTCAAAAAATAATCAGTATCAATTATTTAACATTGCATCTGTCTGTGATTACAAAAGCATTTGTATTAACAAGAGAACCAAAAAGCCACAGAGAAGCGGTAAGGAAGAAGTCTGTAGCCAATCTGAAAAATCTTTCAATATCTCCAAGAACCTGTAGAATCACTTTTATATGTAGACCTATGTCCAAGTTCTGGATGGTGCATGTGCTCTGAAATACTCAGAAGGACTCTAAATAGTTCCCTCTGGTCCTCCATCAGACACTGAACGAGTAGGAAACAGGGGTAAGTCAGATTTGTGGGCTTCTCAGCAGATACATAAAGGCGTGTCTTTGCATCTCTCAAAGCCCTGTTGGGAACACAAAGGTCCCTGTGCTCAAAGACAAGCATGAAGGAACCAGGAACGTTAAACATGTAGAATAGAATTGTCTCTTCAACAAGAGATTTGTATAGCCTGTTTTTCCACAGGGAAAGCTGGGAATGGAGGTGGTTAAGAACCTGGTGATTTGCACCATCTGTAGGGCCAGGCCATACCAACCTCCCTCTAACAGGGCCGGAGATGGCTAACAGTCTAGGTGACCTTTGCATTATCTGTATGGCCAGGGGCTCCCCCAAGCTCCCACAACCAGAGATGAGGACCTGGACACTGTCAGCATGACTGAGATGGCCCTAGTTCCTCCCGTAGGGCCTGAAGACAATACGTGCACCTTATCTCTAGAACACATCTTCGTGGAAGAAATGGCATGCACTTTGAGAAGAGTTCTGGTATAATTATGAGTACTTGTGCCCAGGGGGTTGTGTTACACCAGGAAACTTCTTTTTTTCCAAACCATGCTGTACTTAAATATGCCTACAATACACTGCCCGGTGTATGGCTCTCGACGTGTGAACCAACACCAGCTAGTGAGTCATACTGAACCAAATGGATCACTTGGATCAACACTCTGATGGCCTTAGTGTTTACAGAGATCTCTGCAGAGACCCTAAGCAAAGGCTAGGAAGCTTAGATCCAGGCATTTGAAGTTCTTTAGACACAGTTGGTATTGGCTATGTGAAGACATTTTAAGCAGCTAGTGAAAAGTCTTTGTCTAGTAGGCCCAATGTCAGTGTCTCCTTAGGAACAATGACTTGTCTTCTTTTTGTTCTGTGTGTGGGCTGCTTAATAACAGATTCATTTATTTGTATTTATGTGCATGAGGGTGTTATCAGGATGCGCATCGGGAGGTATGCAAGAGATTCCTCAGTAACCTTAAGTGACAACTGAACGGAGTGTGACCTCAGCAGCCACACACAACAGAGAATGCGGAACTGGAGAGGAAGTTCTGGGAAGTAATTAAAGATCTGAGTAGTAGTGACAAAGACGAACAACTGTGGCCGTCCTGGAGCAAAGCAGGAGGGACATTTTTCCTCAAGTGCTCACTTTACTAGTTAAAATGTTATTTTCAATCCACCCTAGAAAAAAATGCAATACATGCAAAAAAAAAAAAGAAAAGAAAAGAAAAGTTTCTCATAGGGGCTGCAGAGACAGCTCACAGGGCAAGAGCGCAGGGCCAGAGTTCAGCTCCCAGCATCCACCTGGTAGCTCACAACTACCTGTAATGCCAGTTCCAGGAGTATTTTGGACTCCACCGGCACCACGCTCATCTGGTACACAAATGCACATTTTACTCATGCACATAAAATACAGATAAATAAATCTTTTATTAAGCAGCCCATACACAGAACCAAAAGCAGCCAAGTCTTTATTCCTAAGGAGACACTGACACTGGGTCTACTAGACAAAGATGTTTTATTAGCAGCCTAAAAAGTGTTCACATAGCCAACATGAACTGTGTCTAAAGGGTGGAACGGAAGCCAGGCATGGTGGTGTGCATCTTTTTTTGCACTTGTGGGGCAGAGGCAGGTGGGCCTATATGAGTTTATAGCCAGCCTGGTCTACAAAGTGAGTTCTAGTATAGCCAGGGCTATGTAGAGAGACCTTATGTACAGAAGGAGAGGGGGAAGAAGGAGGAGAAGGAAGGAGAAGAGGAAGAGGAGACAAAGAGGAGGAGGAAGAACAACAAAAACTGAGGGGAAGCAGCAGAAAGATCCCTCACTAAGCAGAGAACAGCAGTGACGAGACGGAAACTCTAAGAAGAGCAATCAAAGAGAAAAATAAATGTCTCAGCAGACAGCTGATGTTATCAACAGCAGTGAACTCACAAACAGGGGGCTGGACATTATGGGCCTGGGGAGATGGAAGAAAAAATAATGAACAAAGATGAGCAACTGTTCAGTTATCTGTAGGACACCGTCAGCTTCACTAACTTCCTGGAAGCCAGAATCCCTGGGAAAGGAGAAACAAGAGCAGAGTGAGCAATGAGCAGGATCGCCCCGAATATAAGGGAAAACATTCGGCCACACGTCTAAGAAGCCCAGGGAAGACAGAAGAAGATAAGACCAGCCAGATCCACAGCTTACCACCGTAAGTAAGCGTCGAACAACAAACTAAAGGCCATAGAAAGCAGGGAGAAGAAAAGAAGGTACAGATAGCAAATCCTCAATAAAGTACACACAGCTGATTTGCCATTTAAACCCATTCCGGAGTAAGGAGGTAACAGTACATATTCAAAGTACAGAGAAAGAAGAGCTGTCAAGCATTCTGTACCGAATAAAGCAGTCCTTTGAAATCAAAGGAGAGGGGCTGGAGAGATGTCTTAACAGTTAATAGCATTTGCTGCTCTTGCAGAAGACCCGTGTTTGATTCCCGTCACCCACATGACAGCTCAGAGTCACCTGTAACTGCCAATTCCAGGAGATCTAGTGTCCTCTGCTGCCTCCGTGGGCTTCTGCACACACGTGGTACATGTATCAGGAAGGCAGGCAGGTAGGCACACACACACACACACACACAAATAAAACAAATGAATAAGTCTGATAAAGAAACTGAAAGGGAAAATAAGGCATCCCCATATAAACAAAAACACTAGTTTATTGTCAGTAGGTTTGCCCTCCAAGAACTACTAAACGGAGCCTTCAGACCGGGGTGACCAGACACTAGACGGAGATGCCAACCCCCATGAGAAGTAAGAACGCCAGCAAAGGTAACATAAAAGGCCAGTCACAATGCTCTATTTGAAAGAAGGGCAGCATCCAACAAGAAGACCACACACGTGCTTATTTGTCCAACAAGGCCGCTCTTGTTGTCAAGGCTAAGAGACCCTCGAGACCAGAAGCTGCAGTTCTTACTATAAAAAGTGTCATGTCAATATCACAGCAGCCACACTTGAATGTGGCTCTGTGCCCTCCTCCCCCCCGTACCTGTTCCAAAGCCAAGATGGCTCTGCAGGAAGGAATGTGTGCATGCCACTTCTCTGTGAAAACTGCCTGCCCGCCTGGCTCCAGGGCTGCGGCAATGTGTCACCACCTGCCCCGAGGGTACATGGGAGCCAGAACTGAACACAGGTGCCTAGAACCATCTGGAATCCTATAGTCCCTGGCAGCCATTAGCTACAGTCCTCCATATCGGCTGCCTGCAGGAGACATCCCAGTGGCCAGCAGTAGCCCTTGTGGGTCTACTTCACAGACTCCACTCCAGGCCAGGCCTCAGGAACCAATCTGGAGTCATAATGTGGTTTTAGAGCTCCTTGACACTTCCCCTGAACAAGATCGCGCTTCCCTAGTGCTTCCCAGATGTCAGGCAGGGCTCAGTGTGGCAACTGAGTGGACCATCTTTGCCTCACTACAGAATGTAAACGGCGCTGTTGTCAGGCCCACTTTACAGACGTGGAAAGTGAGGGGTTGAGGCAGAACAACTTGGCCCCATAGTAGCACCTGGCTTGTGTTTAAGCTCGTGTTCCTGATCTTCAGAGCTATGTGCTTCTCCCTCACATTCCACCGGCTGTGGGCATGGCACAAAGCAACTTACAGAGCAGCAGCCGGGAGCTGGGAACACTCCTGAGCCTTTCATCACACCGTGAAGCCTCTGGGCTTCTAGCCAAGTTCCTCTAAGTGGTCTGGTGGGCAGGTACTGCTGCGCGATGAACTACATAGGGTACTATTTACTATTAAAGGAACACAGGATCACATTACACAGATCAGTCTGGTCAGCCAGCCAGAGCGAATTTTCTGGAAAAGCATGAAGCCAATGGGGGCTGCTATGGCCTGCTTACACAACAACGCCCATCCTCATCTCTCAGGAACTCCCTGTATTTCGTCTCCAGGGACCTCATTACCTGAGGACTTCTGGAGTTATCTCGCAACCTCAGATCCCTCTTTCCATCCAAGGCTAAGCATTCATATACTCCCACCCCTGTGCATTTCCAGAGTCGTGGTTTGGCTCAAGCTAATATATTCTGCTACCCGTAGCCGTCAGTGCTTTTCACATGGGCCATGGAGACAGAAGCTAGAATTCCATCTGTGAGGCTATCCTGACACTGCTATCTGAGCTGTCCTTTATTTAATAGGTATTTATTAAGGGCATAATATGTCTCAAGCTCTCTGGATAGGTAAGTGGCCAGTAAGTACAACACCCTGCCTTTGTGAGGATTGGAAACAGGCATGGGAAAACAAGGCAATGAACAGGTAAGCAAATAAATAGCACCATCTCATAAAATGAGAGAAAAATGAGGCAAGCAGGTGGACAACAGTATACAGGATAGGGGGTACGTTAGTAGACGATGAGGAGAGGAATCTTGGGAGGTGGCATTCGAGCTGAGACTCAGAAGTTGAGAAGGTACGGGGCGGGGGTGATTCAAGCAAAGGACAAATACCCTCAGACTAACAGTGTTCAAGAGCACAAAAGCCCTGCATGACTGAGAAGAGAGGCTTAGTTTGGAGGTAGAGTCACAGAGATGAGCAGGCACACTGTGCATTCTCGCCTGGCAGCAACAGGAAGCCTGGCCAGCTACGAGCTGCTAGCAGATAGAACAAGGGTAGCACGCTCCGAGCAAAGGCTGCCTGGAGCATCCGTGCCCAGGCCTGCAGCTGAGCCACTGAGGGAAGTTCAGCATCTGAGCATGTGTCAGTCTGACATCTCGCCTCACCTGGGCCTCACCGGTCACGTGAGTGCCTCATTTTCATCACTGACAATGCCCACATCTACCTCTGCCCCAAGGAAGAACCCTGATCGTGTGTCCTAGACAGCTACCGAGGGATGATTACTGGATAGCTGCTGTGACTGAGGCCACCTACCCCAGCAAATGCCACGTGTGTTTGTTGTCAAGCTACCTGGCAGTGGTTGCCGGGTGCTGTCTTCTGAAGAGGTAACAGTCTTTGCTGGCTAGCTGTGTCTTTTGACTGAGTCATGGCCTTGAACAGTGAAACTCCAAGAACCTCCCAGTTCTCTCTCCAGCTTCCATCAAGGAATTATGGGGGAACTCTAACCTTGGCCCATGGCTTCTAGAGAGACATACACCCCTCTGGATGCCCTAGGAGGAAAGATAGACCAGGTCTTTTCTCTGGCATTCAGGATACTGATGCCAACAAAGGAAGGGCATAAACATGCGGTCAAAGGTGGCAGGGCGGACAACACACGCCACCTGTCTCGTGCGGACAGTGGACAGGCCCTATCTATTTCCTCCCGTTGTTTCCTGCTACTTCTACCTCCCTCTTCTCCCGACTTTCTCAGTATCCATGCTGCCTCTCACACCCTCTGAAGTGCCAGCCTTCAAAATGTGTTCTCAGGCCCTTTCAGGATGTGCCCTCAGGCCTTCTATGATTTTCTTTATTATATTTTCCACATATTTCCTCTATTATCTTCTTATGACTGTCATAATAAATTACCACAAGCTTGGTGACTTAAAACAACAGAAATTCATTTTCACATGGTTTCAGGGGCTGGAAGTCTGAAATCAGTTTCACGGGGCTGAAATCAGAGTCAGGACAGGGCCACGCACCGTCCTGAAGCTCTAAGAGGGCCTTTTCCATGTTCTTCCAGTTTCTGATGGCTGTCAGCATTCCTGGGTTTATGGCCACATCATTCCAGTGTCGGCTCTAGAGTCACCCTGTCTTCTCTTCTACCTGCCCCATCTTATGAGCACAGTGATGACTAAGATCCACCTAGATAATCTAGAATATTCTCCCATCTCAGATCCTTTCATTCAATTGCATATATAGTCTCTTCTGTCATATAAGGTAACAGTCACAGATTTCCAAAATACAGCTATGGATCTCCCTATTCTTAGTTTGTGGAGGGGTGTTGCTCAGGCCTTCTCAGCCCTGCTTTCATCCTATACTCTTTCTCTGAAAAAGATGCGACATGTCCTTTAGACATTGAATCCCCACTTTCTGACTCTGCGGCTATGTGACCTTGTGCACTGGCATATGCTTAACCTCTTTGAGCCTCAGTGTTGTTATCTGAAGACTCGGGTTAGCAGCTGCTGCATCGCAGAACTGTCACGGTTATACTAAAGCCCTCAGAACAGAAAAGGAGCCGAGCTCATCTTGACTACTGTCTTTTTCCATCTCTGCAACGGCCATCCAGACAGAGATTTTCAGCGTCAGAACTGTGAGCAGCTTCAACCACAGGACTTTGAAGATACAGTGTTAATTGTTTCCATCTGCCTGCCAGGATTGACACGCTATATAAACATCCCATTCCAACCTTAGTGAAATACTTCAACAATCTCAGGGCCCCCAAAATAGACACCCCAGAAGGAACCAGGAAGGATCCCAAGGAATTGCAGCTTGCAGACGGGTCTTGTCTCTACTCTGTTCAGTAACGCTCCCCCCTCCCCACCTCCCTACTTGTACCTTTGGAAAGTCCTTGAAAAGCATCCACCCACAGTCAAATCAAGACCCGATTTTGATCAAGACAAGACAAGTTGCATCCACCTCTCCCCAAAGGAAAAGAGTCTTCTACTCCATTCATGCCTAAGCTCAAACGACTAAAGACATCAGGGCTCTGTTCTTCCGGAACTCTCTGCTGTGACTTCTGCATTACTGTGACCAAACACAGGACAGGAGTGACTTACAGAGGTGCGGTTTTCTTTGTTTTGGTTTCAAAGGCACTCTCCCCCATGGCAAGGATAGCAGCTCTTCCCATGATGGCTGTGGTGGCTTGAATAGGAATGGCTCCCATAGGCTCCCATAGGCTCATATAATTGAATGGTCATTAAGGAGTGGTGCTACTTGAGAGGGATTGGTAGGTGTGGCCTTGTTGAAGGAAGTATGTCATTGGGGGTGGGGTTTGGGCTTTCAGAAGTCCAACAAGGCTGTATTAATTAGGGTATGAAGAAACACCGTGACCAAAGCAACTCTTATAAAAGAAAATACTTCATTGGGGCTGGCTTACAGTTCAGAGGTTTTGTCCATTATCAGCATGTTGGAAACCATGGTAGCATGCAGGCAGACATGGTGCTGGAGGAGCTGAGAGTTCTACATCTGTATTGGCCAGCAGTAGGAAAAGAGAGTGTCCCTGGGCCTGGCGTGGGCTTCTGAAACCCTAAAGCCCACTCACAGTGACACAATTCCTCCAACAAGGTCACACCTACTCCAACAAGGTCACACCTCCTAATAGTGTTACTCTATTGGGACCATTTCTAGTCAAACCACCACACAGGCCCAGCGGCTGTCTCTCGTTACCTGTTTCCTCCAGATCTGAATATAGAACTCTCAACTTCTCCAGCACCATGGCTGTCTACTTGCCACCATGCTTCCCACCAGGACAATAACACACTAAACCTCTGAAACAGTAATCAAGCCCCAAGCAAATGCTTTCTTCTATAAGAGTTGCCGAGGTCATGGCCTCTCTTCATAGCAATAGAACATTGACTAAGACAGTGACCAAACAGGAAGCAAAGTGAGAGGTGGAACCAGGGGCAGGCATGACATTCAAAGGCCAGCTGCTGGTAACTTAGCGAGGCCCCCACATCCTAAAAGTTCCATACCCTTCTGAGACAGTGCCACCAGCCAGTGACCTCAAGATCTGAAACATTCCAGATCCATATCATAATGGGTATAAAGTGCCTGAAATTGTGCCACTGTGGCTTCTCCACATGTATCTTTTCTGTCCTCCAAGCTGCAAGCCCCATGACCCATCCACGTGGTGGAGACAGCACAGTTATGACACAACTTGGAGCCAGGACACTCTTGAGCCCATATGTCCCCATCTACTAGGCCAAGATGACAGTTCCTACCTTACAGGTTAGGGGAGATGGCAGCTCCAAAGAGGCTGCCCTCTCGTCTGTACACAGATGCATTAGCCAATGGCATCCATCTAGAGGAACAAGTTGAAGACATTTGAGATGGCATGTCTCCTACTCCAGCCCAAGTCGTTGGCATGCTATCTCTCATGTTTTTTACAGTCTCGTTCACTTAAGAAAAAGTTTCTGCCATGTAGATGCATTTGTTTCCAAAAGAAACCATTTGTTATTATAATAATGGGAAACTTGTATCATTAGACATAACGAGAGGAAAATTATAACCATTCTTTTTAATGTAATGAATTCATGACAGGCAATATGCTCCAGAGACTCTGAGCCTGGGGCCTGGTCTTTTCTTCTGAAAGGAACAATTAGTCTGAGAAACGGGGAAAGCGCATGGTTCTAAACATACTGTCTTTCTGACATTATCTGAAAGCTTTAAAGTCAAATGTCAAAAATGTAACTCAAGATTATTAATACAGCTTTCTGTTCTACCTGTGCACAAACGGTCCTGCCTGCCCTTCTAGAAGCACAGTTTCAGCCTTTCTGAAGTCTTGTGGGACTCAAGCTATGTCCTCAGCATAAGCTGGCTGAAGCCTCGGGTGTCACATTTGATGGTAATGAATTTTGGGGAACAGAGAACTTGACAGCTTTCAGAGTTTCCTTAAACTTTTGAAGTTTCCATGAAAATGCTTTAAACCCCAAACAAGGCAAAAAATGGTCCCTTCTCTAGACAAAGAAAGTGGAATTTAACCGCTGTAGAATTACAAAGGTCACGTGGCTATAAGAGGGAGGGAGGGACCTGTTAGCTAAGGAGGCTTGTTAGAGCTACCCCTGGTTATGTAGCAATCATCTTATTTAGGTGGTGAGTTTAAAAAATGCTTGTGTAAGCCAGGCAATGGTGGCACACGCCTTTAATCCCAGCACTTGGGAGGCAGAGGCAGGCAGATCTTTGTGAGTTTGAGGCCAACCTGGTCTACAAGCGCTAGTTCTAGGACAGGCTCTAAAGCTACAAAGAAACCCTGTCTCGAACAACAAAAACAAAAGTGCTTGTGTATTGAGCCTTTAAGTCAAGCTTCAAAATACTATGCTCCACCAATCTAGCGATTTACATTTGAAAAGAATCACTGCTTGTTCCTCATGGCTTGTTCATCCTGCTTTCTTATAGAACCCAGGACCACCAGCCCAGGGATGGCACCACCCGCCATGGGCTGGGCCCTCCTTTATTGATCAATAATTGAGAGAATACTATACAACTGGATCTCATGGAGGAATTTCCTCAACTGAGACTTCTTCCTCCCTGATGACTCTAACTTGTGTCAAGTTGACACACAAAACCAGCCAGTACAGATGCCTATCAACAGATAAATGATAAAATGTGGTATAGAAATGCAAGGGGGTTTTATTTGATCATAAATAAAAATGAAATTCTATCACTTGAAAGAAAGTGGATGAAGCTATGTATGTAATATTAAACAAAATAATCTGGGTGAGAGGGGCAAGAGGATAGGACAATGAGGAAAAGGAAGATAGATATGCATGTTTTCTCTGATATTTAAAATCTACTTTTATTTATGACAGAAGGGAGACTATCTAGGAGGCAGAAGGGAAAAGGAAGGACAAGAGTGGACAGTAGAGGGGAGAACATGAACAAAGAACAGTGATGTACAAACATGAAAATGCCATAATGAAGCCCGTTACTTTGCATGCTAAACACACGTACACCCAGGCACGCATGCACACACTTGCATGCACTCTTGTGCATGCATGAGGCAAAAACTGGTAGAACTGCAGCGGAAAATAAACAGTGCACTATTGCAGCTGCAGATGTCAACACTCCACTCTCAGTAACTAACAGACTCAGCAGGCAGAAGATCAATGAAGATGTAGTTCAACTGAGTGCCTCATCCGCCGACTGGACCCAATTGACATCTATAGACTACTTTATCCAGCAGACTATACATTCTTTTCAGGCCCAAATGGAACTTTTACCAAAACCTACCACAATTGTACACCATAAAACACACTTTAACAAATTTCCAGAGATCATACAAATTATTTGCAGCAGAATTAAACTGAAAATCAGTAACAGAGGAGCTGGAGAGATGGCTCTGCGGGTAAAATCACTTTCTGCACACAAGAAGGAGTGTTGAGTGAGTTTTCTGTCCTGCCCGGTTCCCGCAGTCGTTAAGTCCCAAAGAAATCACACAGAGTTCTACATTAATTATAAACCGATTGGCCCATTAGTTCAAGCTTCTAATTAATTCTTATAACTTACATTAGCCCATAATTCTTGCCTGAGTGAGCCACGTGGCTTGGTACCTTTTTCTGTGAGGCAGTCACATCTTGCTTGCTCTGTGTCTGGATCATGACTGCAGACTGAAACTTCCCTCTTCCTAGAATTCTTGTTGCCCACCTCTACTTCCTGCCTGGCTACTGACCAACCAGCATTTTATTCAAAATAATACAAGTGACAGGATTAAAGACTTTTGTCCCACAGCATAGGAGTACTGGGATTCAGAGTTCCAGCAACGTAAATCCTAAGCTGACATGGAAGCCTGCCTGTGATTCCAGTTAGACTAACCAAATTGTTGAGCTCTGAGTTCAGGTGAGGACCCTGCTTCAATATATAAGAGAGTGACTGAGGAAAACAGCCCCATTCATGATTTCTCAGCTAATCAGAAATAAAAAGAAATTTTCTCATCATGATTACAACAGCAATAACAACAACAAAGGGACACAGCCAACAACTCATAGGTTTATCAGTCAATGATTAGATAAGCAAAATACAGAATGTTCAGACAATGAAATAGCATTCAGTCATCAAAAGGATAAAGTAATGATACATGCTACAGCATGCCTGAACTTTGAAAATCTATATATGATTGTTGATTTTATTCATAACATAAGCTTTATTTATAATATCAAAAAATGTTAACAATGGAAATATCCTTTGTCTAGTGAGTGGATCTACATATCGTGGTATAGTCAAACCATAAAATACCTACAGGGAAATAAAAATCAGTGAATGATATGTGTAGTAATGTGGATGGATCACAAGGGCATTGAGCCAAGTGGAAAATGCCAGTTTCAGTGATCATGTATTGTGTAATAAGTTTAAAAATGTGTTAGCACGATGAGGGCTGCAGACTGGGCCCGCTCATAACTCCCTTTTAATCTGGGAATTAAATTTATTTGCATTTTTAGAGCAACATATTAAAATTAAAAATATAATCCTTCAATCTATCATCAACCCATCATCACCTACAGAATGTCCCTAAATGCTACACAGAACGACATGAACAGGAGGGGATCACCCACAGCTAACGTAGATGCGCCTGGAGTAAGAATGCCCAGAAACAAGACAAACACACGGAAGGGCAGATTCCCTCAGGGGCTGGGGCCAGGCAGCTCTGGAAGCACCCCCAAAACAGAGAACATGACCCCCCCTGTCCCTGTGCGGCAACAGATGAGGAACAAATCTCTGACTCAGGGGACACAGACAGGACAGCGGCTCAAGAGGGTTCTCGCCCAGTCATAAACCTCACCAAAGTAAATCTTGTTTTAAACCAGTCTTACAGAACTACAATTATCCCATTCAGACAAACTCAGCTGCCCAGAGTAGATTATTAAACAGTCGTGGCTGGGGAAGAACAGCTTAATTCTGTGTATCCCACTGCCGCCCAGCTCACTTCTGCCCAGACAGGCAACGTGAGAGCTAAGAATGGGAGCCACAGAGGCATTTCCCAGCATTCCATGCTGTAAGGCTTTGGGAGAGAAGGTGCTGGGCTGTTCCCTGTGCTTCATTCCACCCCTACACAGGCCTCCTCAGTCCTGGAATTAGCAAGCTGTGTCTCCCTGTGGCACCTACAAACTGCAGTGCAGCAGACACAGCTAGATCACGTAAGACAGAAAGGACAAGCTGAAAGTGAGTTTGATTTGAGCAATTAGAGAGGAAAGAATCATGGGGGTCCCGAGAATAAATAAGCAAGATCCTGAGATTAAGGAAGTCATTCTGCAGCTAGAGAGATGGCTCAGAAATTAAGAACTTATACTGCTCATGCAATTTCGGTTCCCGGCACCCTCAAGAAGCAACTAAAAACTGCCTTTGCCTCCAACTCCAAGAGATTCATTACCCTCTTCAAACACAAACACACACACACACACACACTTACTACATGCAGATGCACACACATGTGCTTGCACACATACATCTTTTTTATGTGCATTGGTGTTTTGCCTGCATTTATGTCTGTGTGAGGGTGTCAAATCACTTGGAGCTAGAATATAGATAGTTGCGAGCTGCCATGTGGGTGCTGGGAATTGAACTTAGGTTCTCTGGAAGAGACGCCAGTTATCTTATCCACTAGGCCAACTCTCCAGCCTCCACACATATTTTTTTTTTTAAAGAGAAGGCCATGGACACTTGCAAGGAACGGGGAATCACTAAACAGAGGGGCTAGACAAACTCTGAGGTCAGCATGGAACCAGCCCTTGCTTTACTTCAGGAGAGCTATGTATTCTCTTCGCACAAATAAGTCACCAGGTCAGGCGTATGCTAATTTCTCAACTAACGCTCTCTACTCATGTTATTAACACTTGGCGTGGGTGAGCACAGAAAACAATGCAGGTGTATGCAGAACTATGGCTTGAGAACAGAAATGGCTTCACAAGAGAAGGCTGCAGGTGACCTTGGGACCTGCAGGGTTCCTGTCCTTACCCCTTCAGCTCAGAGCAGCCACAGTGGCCTCATCTGATGTTTGTTAGAAATGCAGGCGCTGGGTGTCCCAGACCTAGTGAGAACCTGTATCACAACCAGCTGGTGATTCGGCTGCATATTAAAAGTTCAGGGTTGTACTTCTCTGAGTCCCCACAGTGTGCTTGAGAAAACCAGTTCCAGCCAGGAGGAACAACCAGTCACAGTCAATTGGAATTTGGAGGAAGGATTGCTCTAGTGTATTCAAGGAGACTCAGAGCCAGGACTAGTCAGTGGTCTACAGAACCCGAGAAACTGCTTTCTTAGGTCAGAAAGGGGAAATTTACAGGATTCATCAGACAAGTAGCTTAGGACAGAAGTCAAATCAAACTTTCTAGTATCTAGTGGGCTGTGACCTTAAGGGTCAGAGCTTAGGGTGGATCTGCAGAGTGAGAGAGTTAAGAACATCCATCACCAAAAAAAGAAAAAAATCTAGAAAGCTCTAATTAACTGTTTTGGGTTTTTTGGGGGTTTTTTTTTGTTTGTTTTGTTTTGTTTTGTTGGTTTTATTGAGACAGGGTTTCTCTGTGTTACTTTGGAGCCCATCCTGGAACTATCTCTTGTAGACCAGACTGGCCTCGAACTCCACAGAGATCCTCCTGCCTCTGCCTCCCGAATGCTGGGATTAAAAGCGTGTGCCACGACCGCCTGGCTGATTAACTGTTATATTAGCACTTTAAGCTGTTATTCAGGTCTACTTTTTTGGTTCCTGCCAACTCAAATTCATATCACCAAACGCGAAGGTGGAAGAGGTATGTTTTTAAGCAATATCCAAAACAGTCATTTCTCGGAAACAGAAACGTTATTGCTTACTGGAAGAGTACACACTAAATGCTGCCATGTGGTTCTTGCTGTCCCCACTTTACAGACGTGGAAACTGAGTCTTAGGAACTTTAATTGTTTCAATTCACACAGAAGCCAAGCTGCAAAGCAGTAGCCGAAAGAGGGAAGAGTCTGACTATAGTTCATGTCTTCTCTTCTGAGTCCCTCTTTTCTGCTTAGACAACAAATGCCATATTATCAGGCCCCGCAGAGGCCTGTGGTAAATACTCTCCCAGGATCACTAATGCAGGACCTGACCCAAATGTATCATTCTAATTCTCCCAGTCTCCTCTGCCACAGATTCACGCTTTCCCTGATTCAGATTTACAGGGAAAAAGAGAGCCATGCCCAGCGGTACCTGTGTCCTTTGTCAACGGCTGCATCCAGATATCTCTGCGAACTGGTCTAGGCCTTCAGCTTAGAAAAACTTCCCAGCCATAAACAGGATCAATGGCCTGCAAGTCTCTTTCCCGATGGAGCAGCACAGCCTGCCGAGGCTGCCTTTGTTTACCGTTTGTCTCTAAGCACTGGCTGCCCAGTGAACAAGTCAACAAGGCCCACCACTTTCCCGCCTCTCTTCTTTCTGCCCAGTAACAGGCAGAGTCGCCCAGCAGCCTTTTCAAGGCCAGTGGGCCCAAGGGCAGTAAGAGCTCAACCGGATTAGGTGCCACTGAAGGACTGAAGGCTGCAGGGGCCGGCTCAGGGAGGCTTTTACAGCGACTTCTCTTTAGCACCTGGTCCAATAAAAGAAAGCTCCCTGCAATGAGGAGGGTGGCAGGGGAGCCACATCTCAAGAGTCACAGCTCGGTTCCATCAGTTCCTCAGTCCTCCCTGCCCATGAATGGTCAGACTTCTGACCTGCCCCCCCCAGGTAACCCATAAGCATAGACAATCCTATCTAGGCCCAAGGTCTTGGAGCTGCTGGTGGAAAGACCAGAGGAACCCTCTAGCCTCTGTTCCCTGAATTCAGGAAGGATAAAGTTGGGACAAGAAGAGCAAGAGACAGATCATAACTCTTTAGAGGTGGCTGGGAGAGAACAAATCTTTTAAGCCCTTTCGGAATTAGCAGTGTCAAACTGAGAACTATTTTTGAAAGAAAGAATACGAGGCTTTTGTTGATGGAAAGAATCTCATGCATGTTTGATCCAGCTGGTGGGACCAGTGAGTTCACACCACCTTTGCAAACCCAGCCACTCAGAAGCACACTGCCGAAAGCCCATGTAAGCATCTGAAAACGGATGCGCCCTGCAGTCTAGCTGTTTTATTTCATTTTTTAATAACATGTAAAGTTACTGTAGTATGTCTTTGTAATGCCAAAACCCTAAAAACCATCAAGCGCCTGTCAACAGTGGGTCTGCAAACAGAGTGTGGTTCACACACAGAAGAAAAGGAAATGCTTGGCTGTGCAGAGAAGAGAATCAGATCTGGGCATCAGGCGACGCAACAGCTGCTGAGCAAGTATTTAAAAAAATAAAAAGTGTCGCACAGGCCAAATACGATTAATTTCCTTGCAAATAGATAAATATAAAAATCAAGCATCCAGGGGCTAGAGATGGCTCAGTGACTAGCCCTAACCAGGTTTCTCTTCTAGCATCCACGTGGCAGCTCACACCATATGGAACTCCAGATCCAGGGGGACACAAGGCCTTCCTCTGACCTCTGAGGGCACTGCATATACCACGTGATGCACAGATATGCATGCAAGCAAAACACCCACACATAAACTTTTATAAATGAAAAAAATAAAAGTAAGCATAGGAATACATATTCTTTATTTAGACAAGTCACAGAAATGTAAAAGCGTTTGCTTTGGGAAGAAAAAAAATATTACCTATTCTTTCCTCCCTTGTATTTTTGTACTAAATTGTTTAAAAACAAAAAAAAATGCACACTGTTCTATAAAAATTTATCTTTTTCCACTTAAAGTTACTTTTACTGACACTCCCAATTAGTTAGAAAATGAATTTTATGATATGTGTGACCATCTGTTTGGTTTCTCCAAAATTTCTCCATGCATCAGATTCAACCAGGGGCTTGATAGAATGCAGATTTGCAGGCACTGCCTGGTGCCTTTTGAGCCTTTGTCTCTGAGGCACAGCTAAGAATAGGTGGGCCTTCAGCAAGTCCCTGTGTAACCCAAACTTAGCAATCCATTCATTCCAGCAACACGCAATTGGAAACAGTCTCGGAAGGAGGAAGTGAATTTCTCCAGTCACGTGGTTGTTTGTGATAGAACACAGAGCAATACCTAAGTCGGGGTCAAGCAGGTGGTGCTGGTCTGCCTAAAGTCACTGCCACCTCCATCTTCTCTCTTAGAAATGCTTGCACTTGCAAGAGAGCTCCTACTGATAGTTCTATAGGTCAGACTAAAACACGGGGGAAAGATCTTGCTTCAGTATTGAAATATTTGAATTTATACATTTTTTAATTTTTCAACTGCTTCGCTCTCAAGACCTGCCTATTCATAACTATGCACTGTCCTTGAAAGTATGGCTTCCTATAAAGAGAGACCCAACACTGTAACCAACCACCAGTTAGCAAGGTTCTCTGAGCATATGCACGTACATATACACATAGACTAGAATTGCATTCAGTAGATACAGTTACTCCATGCAGTTATAAAGGCTAATGTTGAGATGTGTTTCTTGGATGCAGCAGAAGGATGGATTCCATTTTCACATTTATTATGTTAGTCTGTCTTTTTTTTTTTTTTTGAGATTGAGCCCATTGATGTTGCGAGACATCAATGACAGATGATTGTTAATTCCTGTTATTTTATTATTGTTGGTGGTGACAGTTGTGGTGTTTGTGTGTGTGTGTCTGTGTGTGTTTTCCTTCTGTTGATTTTGCTGGTATAAGATTATTTATTCCCTGTGTTTTTATGGATATAGTTAACTTGTTTAGGTTGGAATTTTCCTCCTAGCACCTTCTGTAAGTTTAGATTTGTAGAGAGATGTTGTTTAATTAATCATGGAATATATTATTTTTTTCCACCTACAGTAATTGAAAGATTTGCAGGTATGTTAGTCTGGCTTGGCATCTACGGTCTCTTAGAGTCTGTAGCACATCTATCCCTTCTGAAGTAAAGTGTAATTCTAACAGGCCTACCTTTATATGTTCTTGGTCTTTTTTTCCTTTGCAGCTTTTAATATTTTTTTATTCTATATGTGTAGTGTTTGATTATTATATGGCAGTGGGACTTAGTTTTCTGGTTCAATCTGTTTGATGTTCTGGTATGCTTCATGTACCTGTAAAGCAACTCTTCTTTTAATGTTGAGTGTTCTGTCTGCATGTGTGCCTGCATACCAGAAGAAGGCATCAGATCCCATTATAGACAGTTGTGAGTCACCATGTGGTTGTTGGGGATTGAACTGAGGACCTATCTAGAAGAGCAGTCAGAGCTCTTAACTCCTGAGCCATCTTTCTAGCCCAGGCATCTCCTTCTTTAGGTTAGGAAAATTTTCTTCTATGATTTTGTTTAAAGTATTTCCTAGGCCTTTGGGCTTCTTCTTGTCTCATTCCTCTATCCTTGTAGTCTTAAGTTTGGTCTTTTCATGGCATCCCAGAGTCTTTGCACATCTTGTGTGCAGAGTTTTTTAGATATAATTTTTCCTTTGATAGATGTATCCATTTGTTCTATCATATCGTCCATACCTGAGATGCTCTCTTCTATCTCTTTTATTATGTTGGTGAAGCTTGCCTTTGAGGTTTCTATTCAAATTCCTAAATTTTTCATTTCCAGAATTCCCTTAGTTTGGGTTTTCTTTATTGATTCTATTTTCATTTTCTGATTTTGATGGTTTTATTCATTTCCTTCCATTGTTTGTGTTTTCCTGGATTTCTTTAAGGGATTTCCATTTTCTCACATTGTTTGTGTTTTCCTAGATTTCTTTATGGGATTTATTAATCTTCTCTTTAAGGACCTCTATCATCTTCATACAGTCAGTTTTAAGGTCTCCTCCTCCTTTTTTCTGTTTGTTTGTTTTTGTTTTGATTTTTATTTTTTGAGGCAGGGCTTCCCTTTATATCCCTGGTTGTCCTTGAACTCTCTGTAGACCAGGCTGGCCTCAAATTCAGAGACCTACCTGCCTCTGCCTTTTGAGTTCTGGGATTAAAAGCATGCACCGCTGCCACCACCACCAGACTTTAAGGCCTTTTTCTTGTACTGCATCTATGTTGGACTACTCAGGGCATGCTGCGGTAGAAGAGCTGGTCTCTAGTGGTGACCTATTATCCTGGCTGTTTTTTTTTTTTAATTGCATTTTTAGGCATCTGTGATTGGGACAATTATAGGACTAGGTGCTGATTTCTAAAATTGTCTTTGTTAGGTAGGAATTTTTTCCCTTGGTTTCTGTTTCCTATCTGGATTTTCAGAGTGTGGTTGCTGATAAGACATAGGCATGGCTATTGGGGGTTCCAGGTAAAATGTGTTTCTCCCTATTGGGAGCTGACACTTATGAATGGGGTTAGGCTAAGTGTCTGAAGAAGGCCACAGGAAGGAGGAAAGCAGTTTTCAGGTGAAGCTGGGGATGTGGATCTAGAGGAACAGAAATAAGGGGAAGAACTACAGACCACCTACTTGTTTCCTTGGCAGGAGTGGTCTGTGGGTCAGCAGGGAATGCCTGCTGGAGTTGGGGATAAAGCAACCAGAGGGGTAATGTGGGCAGAGGAGGAAGGGAGGCCACAGCAGGCAGTCTATTGCAGAGCTGAGGATGAGATTGGGTGTGGAGGGGAGGAGGGTGATGGTCTTCAGCCTCCCTGTTTCCCTGGTGTTCCTTTTTGGCTGGATTGATCCCAGGAGTGCCTGCTGGTGTTGGAGGCTGGGAAGTTGGGAGGAGATGGGGGAAGGAAGGTTGGAGGAGAATGTTTTTGTCATCTGTTGGGGATGGGGTCGGAGAGGAAGGAGAAACCTCAGCAGGTTTCCTGCTACAGACCTGGGGATGTGACTGGGGGGACTGGATCTGAAGAAGGAGAAGGAGGGGTGTGGATCTGTAGTCAGCAAACTTATTGCTCTGGCAAGAATAGCCTTTGGAGTTGTTAGTGGGGCCCTACTGGGGCTGGGGGTTGGGACAAAGCAAAGAGTTGGGGGACAGAGGTTAGAAGGGGAAAATCTGTGGGATCTGCAGGAGAAGGAAACAGAGGAGCAGGGAAGGCTGCCCAAGGTGTTTTGTCACAGAGCTGCGGATGAGGCTGGGGCTTGGGTTTAGGGGAACAGAGGGAGGCCTACCTAGTTTTCTGGCAGGCATGGCTGCCATTCTCAGTCTCAAGGACAAAATGACTTGCCTCCACGTGGATTTTGCCCCAATCTCTTTGCTCTCTACCTTTGTTCTCCTTGCCCACTCTTGTCTTCAGTGTCCTCATTACCTTAGTTACCGTAGGGACTTCCAACTGCTTTAATTTCCATCTTCCTACCTGACACACCTAAGAAAGTCTTAGCTCCTGGAACCCTCGCTGGAAGAGCTGTCTCTGTTTCTCTACATGGGTTGACAGGACTGCAGAGAAATATTTGCAGTTCTGTTGCTGTGAATCCCCGGCTCTCAGTCTTGACTGAATGCACTCAAGAACTCTTGAATTTACCTTGGCCCTCTTAAATGTCCTGCCTTTGGTCTATAAATTGTAGAGCTGATAAAGTTGGGGAACAATCTAGTATATGACTAAATTCCTTAGGGAGATTTTATTCTGTGCAATTAGGGGTATTCCCTCCTCCCCATTTTGGGTTGAGAGGAATGTCTAAAGACAGGCTCTCAGTATTTGGTTTTCTTCTTCACCCTTATGCAATCTTTCTCTTGGGGCTTCAAATCTCTAAAATATTAAGTAAGGTTCTGTTATGATGCCCCATGCTGTATGAGATCAGAGTGTACCAAAGATCTGAATCTAATATTGGTTTGTGTTTAGAACTGCTGTGGCAGGATCAAAGATGTTGAAAAAAAAGGGGGGGCACTGTACCCATCCTTCAGTTTCTTAGGCGCTTGAGTAGGCAATTGAGAGAACAAACCCCAGAAAACTGAAATTCCTCCAGGAATCTCAGAGTGGGAAAAGGTAAAAGCTGAAGCCAAAGGAGGGAGCTTATGTCTGAGAAAGACATTTTACACAATGCTGACAACTTCTCAGGAATGTTACTGGGATAGTTAGGGTCAAAGCCTGGGCCCTGGCAATGCTAACTAGGTCAGGTCAGTCACTCAGCCTCAGCAGTCCAATTAAAGTATCAAGTAATTGTGAAAAGCATGAAAGGGAGAAGTGCTCCATGCGGTCACATTAGGAATAGACAAAAAGCCCAGTGATTCCCGTCACAGTTTCCACAAGTCCATCCTTGTGGTCTTGACAGGAGGGAGGTTCAGGATTATGAAGAGAACAAGAGGTGCTGTAGGAAATCCCACAGCCAGTAGCCTTTAAGCTATACTCTTATACTATAAATGCTGATGTCTCTTCCTGCTGCTGGATTCGGTTGCTGTTCCCGTTCCTGCAGAGGACTGTGATCTGAGTCTACCCTTAAATAAATAATCCTTTATTATACTCAATTCTCAGCTAGTGTGGGATTTCATTCTAGCATCCATCTTCAAAGAGGCATACATAATTGAACAGTCCTGGTCAGGTATGGACCTGCTCACCATAGCCAAATCATTGTCCGGGCTCCAATTTCTCCTGAGAGGTGATCTGGCAGGCTGTAGACCCAGAGAAAATCAGGCCTAACGATGGCACAGCCTAATACTATCCTGTCTTGAAATGTCCTCTGACAAACCTTTGCAATCTACCTGGCTCAAATTCTCTGGACACCTACAGAATGCAACCAGGTTCTGTGTCAGTGCTGGGCGTACAGGGGCTGGCACCTCTGCCCAGCTCTTGTGTGGGATCCGAATTTTGCTCCTGATGCTTGCATAGCAAGTACTTTATGCTCTAAGCCGGCCCTCCAGGCCAAATTCCTGCATTTTAGGTCATCTGTTTGTCAAAAGAAAAGGAAAACAAACAAACAGACAGACAACAGCTACTACATACGAATATTGACATAGTTTGCTAATGGTCTGAAATACTCACATTTGTGTTAAAACATACAGATCCCTCACTTTATATATGCCAATCAGGTCCCAGCACCTATGTCCCATTGTAGCTGCCTGTAACTCCAGCTGCAGGATAATCCAACACCCCAGCCTTCTGAGAGCACTGCACTCAGGTACACTTATCCACACATGGACACATGCAGGGACATAATTAAAAACATGAAACAAATCTTTAAAGAAATCATTCATTTACAAAAGTCTACTCATCTTCTCC
>NC_022013.1:59184788-59194274 GCF_000317375.1 Microtus ochrogaster
GTGTGTGGGGGGGGGGGGGGGGGTCACATCACATCCACAATCAGGAAGCAGACAACAATGCACGTTTACGCTCCATTTGCTTCCTCCTTTTTACCCAGGCTGGGACCACAGTCCATGGAATGATACCAGTTATATTTGGGGAATGTTTGTTCAACTCAGTTAACCTAATGTAGGCAATCCCTTTCAGATCTACTCAGGGATTTGTTGCTGTGGAGATTCTAAATCCCATCAATTTGACAGTCAGGATTAACCGTCACAATTCCCAGATACTTAGAGGGAACTCCAGATAGACTCAAAAGAGCTTCTAAATCAACTTCCCTGTCATCTAAACTGCAAAAGAAGCCAGGTAGCCCAACAGAACTGACACAGCCTGAACAAAAGTGGTCATCAGGACCCCAAACTAAAAGGAAGGCAAAACCTGGTTGAACCAATAGTGGAAAAATCAACACCAAGGATCGGACCTTCTCGAGATGCCGAGGTCTAGACACTCACTTCTTTGCTTTCCCAATAGAGGTGTAAAAGTACCGATGCCAGCTGCATGGGAAGAAGAGGATGTCCATGGAGTGAAGTGACCTCAGCACTTCTGTGAGCCCATTCAGTCTTTGCTTTCCATCCAGGGTCAATTTGTTATAAGGAGCTATACCCTCAAAATGTTTTTTTGTTTTTTCTGGATATGGCTTGATAAAATAATTGCTGCGGGAGCAGTTAGTACCAGAGCCTGGGTCCTAACAAGCCCGGACAAGTTTAGCCACTCACGCTTGATAAGCCAATTACACAGACAAGTAATGGTGCGAAGCGGAGAAGGGAGGATGAGTCGATGTGGCCACATTAGGAAGAGGAGTAAAGAGATTCAGGGACACCCTCCGAATGACAGGAAGTTTAGGATTTTTTAGAAGCCAGAGGCAAATGTAACTAAGCAGTCCTGGTCCATCAGGGTGTGGCCCGGCTCATCACTGACCTGTCCTTGACGGGGCTCCAGTTTCCCGGTAGAGTGGCTGAGAAGTACTCAGAACTGTGAAATCTCTTCCTGGAGAACAAATTCTTCCTCTGGCTAACCCCAGGCTTCGGTCTAGTCCTTTTTCCCTAGGGAAATTCTAGGTTTTCTTTGAGATTCTCTCTGCTCCTGCCAGGCTGCTTACAGCATCACCGGAAACTCCTTTCTTCCTGGTCACCATCAGGGATGGCTTGTCCTTTAGGCATCCTCTGGAGCGTAGAGTGCCTTGACTGGGGTAAGGACCACTCCCCTGGGCTCCTGAGTCGCTGTCACAGAGCGTCACACTTGGAAAGTTCGTAACTCTTCTCTCTGCCTTTTCCCGTGTGCCCTCACACCTTAATCTCTTCCAACCACTTCCTAATCCCACACGTTGTGCAGCAGGGAAGGCTGGCCAGTGAGGTCAACCTTTGTGGGAGAATAAATCCTGTATGCCGCTTAGTAAGAGAGGCAAAGAAATCTACTCACAAAAAAATGACAGTGGATGGTCTGGCAATCTGCTTTGGAGCAGAATTAAGAACTGGTGAAGATTTCTTTACCCAACTGTCTTTAAAGATGCTTTCCATTATTTTAGTTAACACATTATTTGTACCTGCTTGTGGAGTTCAGGCCGCTATTCCACATTTCTATACAACCTGGAATGATCAGATCAGGGTACCGTGGTGTAGCAATATCTCCCCAGACTTGTATCAATTCCTTCTGAAGAAACATTCAAAATGCTTCTGCTAGCTCTTTTGAAATACATTGTTCAGTGTCGGTCTTGATTATTCTACTGTACTAGAGACCAATTTGCCTTCTCACCTCTGCTGTTCTGAAGGATCTGTGTCTTTTCATTAGCATCAGAGGGCCTCAGGGCTCATCTCTGAGTCACGGGGGTGAGACAAATTCTGTCTTAATATAGGCCCCTGGCAGTGAAACAGCAGGCACATGGATCACGCTTGCCGCTTGCCTCCAAATCCTGCCACCCACAGACAAAGACTCTTTAACAGGGGAATGTCAGAATCTCCTGTTACTTAATGGCACCCTAAAGAGCAGTTTCAAATTCAGCCTCTAATTGAGTGAGGTACTTTTGGCAAAGGTTGGGAATTCATAGGGGTCCTTCTGCCAAGGGTTATTGGTAGAATAAACGCTTGCCCATCTGGTCTGAGCACCAGTTTGACCTCTCAAGGATACGGAGAGAAGTACCAGTGAAACGGGTGGGGGAAAGGATATCATCGGGTCTTCCCTAAGGTTCCCCAAAGGAAAAAGCCAAGGAACGGATGCTGTCTTCTCTGCCACGGGGGACACACAGTGTCTTACAGCATCGTTTGAACTATAAATAGCATTCATACTCTGGAAGAAAAAATTTTTTTAGTTAGAATTGTAGATGGAGAAGAGCTGCATCTTGAGAGATCTAGAAAGGCCTCTTCTCACCATGTCAGCGTGATCATCCCTCCATTGCCGAAGACACACCAGGGCCTTCCCATCATATTTGGAATAAGACGTTTCCAACTTAGGTTTTTATATTTCTATCTGTCTTCTCAATTTCATCTTGTAATTTCTTTTTTCTTTGGTGTTTCAAAATAGCTGGCCTGTCTTCAATTTCCCCAGTTTATTCTGCTCTCACATCAAAGGGCCTTCACACAGCAAGTTAACTCTGACAGAATTTCCATCTGGTCAAACCTGTTCCCAACTCAGCAGACAGCTCCTAAGAGAACTGGTCTTTCGTAGTCTGATATATCCTTATAATTTGTATCATAATGTTGATTCTTTTATTTTTGTATATAGTCATTATTTTCATACCACAGGATTTCTCTGTAAGATCTATTTATTGGTAGTGCTAGAACACTGCCTTTAAGAGACTGGGCAAGTTATAAAATACACACTGGAGAAAAAAAAAGGAAGAATGGTAATAAAGAATTGCTAAGGGGACTGGAGAGAGGGCTCAGCAGTTAAGAGCACTGACTGCTCTTCCAGAGGACCCAGGTCCAATTCCCAGCACCTATATGGCAGCTCACTACTGTCTGTAACTCCAGCTCCAGGAGTTCTGACACCCTCACACAGACATACATGTAGGCAAAACACCAGTGCACATAAAATAAAATAAAAATAAATAAATAATAAAAAAGAATTGCTGAGATGAAATATGGAGAGAACGAACGAACGAATGAATGAATGCTCACATTTGCTTCATGCCTGCGTCACTGGAAACAGCATCTCGACGTGTAATGAGAACATAATCTCTCTGACTTTATCCAATAAATATTTATATATTTTGGAAATCATGGGATACCACACAGGTGTAAGAGAGACAGTCCCCAATGTCAAAACAGCTGCCATATTCCTTTCCATGTTTTTCTTTGTATATACTGTGCATGTAATGTATTTTATATATACATAAAATCATTCTATGTGTATGTGTTTCTTTCGTTTGTTTTTTGAGACAGGGTTTCTTTTTAGCTTTGGAGCCTGTCCTCCTGGAACTAGCTCTGTAGACCAGGCTGGCCTCGAACTCACAGAGATCCACCTGTCTCTGCCTCCCGAGTGCTGGGATTAAAGACATGAGCCACCATGTACGTGCGTACGTGCTTCTTACTTTTATCTCTTAATGATGTTATTTTCCCGACTTGGTAAGAATGCCTTTGAGCACATGGTCTTTAAAGGGCTAAATATATTATTCTACTGCATGAATGATAGTAATTTAAATGTCTTCCCAACCATTGTCATACGGTTAGGCTGCTCAGTAAATCAGTCCATCGCTAATATTCGCAGAGGCCAGGAGGCCTTGGAGATACATTAGGTAATGCAAAAGAACCTGGAGGGTTTTAGGGAGAAGAGGAAGGAACTTTTTCCAGGGAGCTGGAGAACATTTACTTGGTTGGTGGTAGACCTTAGAAGAGTGTCAGTCAAAGCAGGATTCTACGTGGCTCAGGTGAGTGTTGGCACGCGTGCCTCACCTTCAAACACTAACAGCCCTCCACCGGCAAGCAGCCCAGCAAGCTTTGGGCTGTGACCTGTGTTTCGCCGCCACGCGCCGCCACGTGCAGGCGCAGACCCGCCCCCTGCTGTTCCCGGCCACGCCCCTCACACGCGGCCATACCTCCCCCTCCCCGCAGCCCCGCCCTCAGGCGACCTCCGGGAGTGCCGCCCGCCCCCCCAATGTAGCCACGCCCCCAGTCGCTGAGCCACGCCTTCGTAATCCGGGCCCCCGGGGCCGCCCCGCCCCCCAGGCCACTCGCAGGCGCGGGGGCGGGGCCCTGCGCGATGACGTGGGCGGGCGTGCGCGTTGACGACCCGCGTCTCTGTTAGTCAGCGGAGCGGCCGAGGCCGGACGTCGCGGCCGGAACGCGGAGCCGCGAGCAGGGCTAAGTAGCGGCCGCGGCCACCGCGTGACGGCGCCGCTCACCGCTACGGGCTTCCCGATCGCCGTTGGCTGCACTGCCGGGTGAGTGCGCGGGTGGGCGCCGGGGCACGAGCGGCCGCCGCCTTCCCCCGGCCGTGACCCCCTCCCGGGAACGCGCGCGGGGCGGGGGCGGCGCGGGAACAATAGCGCGGGCGGCGGGGGCAGCGGGGGGGGCGTGGTCCGCTCCGCGCGACCTGGCTCCTCCACTCCGGCCCCCTTCCACGTCGCGTGGGGGAGAATGGAGCCAGCGGGCGGCAAGTTCGGAGGTGCTCCTGCGGAGATCGGGCCGACGCGCCTGCACAGACGTCTCCCGCACCCACGGGGATCGTGTTTTGACTTGGGCGGTTTCTTTGTGCGGACGTGAGTGCCGCGACGCCGCGGAGGGCCGAATGGCCTCGAGCGCGCCGGCCTGCGGGCCGCGCCTTCAGAGGGTCGCCTGGCGCTGACCTTTTGACTTTCCCCCCACCGCTGTCTCTTTGTCTTGCGCCTGGGCTCCCAGTCCAGACACGGCAGAGCCAAGTCCATTTTAAAGTACCTTAGGGAACCCCTTGCGTTTTCATTCCCGAAACTTCCCCATACCGCCGGGAATTTAATAACATGTTGACTGCACGGTGTTCAGTAGTTGCCATTTTTACTTCTGAAATTAAGTAATCTTTTCAGTAGAATTCTGGTCTGTCAGCCTATTGTGTTTTGAGATCAGCATCCGCCAAGTACCTTTTGGTCAGTTAGAACATCTGTTTATTTCATTCATTCATTTGGCAACTCGTACTACTGTATCCAGATGGAGAGGATGTGAAGGCCAAGAGAAAGACCCTTACGAATAGGATACATTGGAATAGATTAGATGTGCCTTTCAATGAGACGGTTATGTAAGGGATATATGTTAAGTAAGGTATTTGGCTCATTTTACTGGAACTTCAGAAGGTGATGTTATGTTAGGAAGAAGAGCTAGGTTTGCTTAAATATACCATCTGTAGTCTTAAATTTTACCACCACCACCCCAATTTTCTTGTTGGTAATGATGACCTCAATTCTGTTGAGGCTGTTGGACCTGGGAGGTCAGATACTCTGCATGAGCATGTTTACTGGTGTGCCTGCCGAAAGCAAGCAATCAGAATGGTACTTAGAGGCCTGTCTTGCATCATTTCTCCAGCACCTAGCGTGGAAGTCATGCATGTTAGGTTGACTAAAAGACTTATAGAGAAAATTGAAAGTTAAGCTTTAAATTCTTCCTGAAATTTCCGAAGTGTCACTCTCAGGTGGCTGGCTCATAAATTAATAAAGGGCACTAGCTGTCAAGACAACAGAGGGTTTGGAGTTACTCTGTTCATGCTTCACTTTGCTGTTTTAAAACCACCCTGATTTTTTAATTTTTTTGGTATATAGTTAATAGAGTAGAAGATTGTGGGGCATGTGTCTGTATGTGCATGTGTAAAAGTTGAGCACCCCTAGCACCCAAAGTCAGAGCTGCTCCAGACTCTGAAACACTTTCAGTCCCTTGTAGATAAGGGGCATTTACTTGGTACTTTGTCATCAAAGTTGGCATGTTGTCCACTTCCAGTATTTTAGATAAGGGCTTTCTCCAACCATATGTATGAATACACCCAGACGTAACAGAGGTGTTTCATTAGGAATCTAACACGATTTCATTTATCTCCCTTAAAAAAAAATACTGTTAAGGGGCATGATTGGCAAGGGTACATATGATCCTGTGTGCATATGGAAGCCAGAGAACAATTTTGTGACCTTGATTTTCTTCTTACACCTTTATGTAGATTCTAGACATTGAACCCCAGTTCCCAGACTTTCAGGGAATGTATTTTTACCCACTGAGCCATATTTATCCTTTTGTAACTAATACAGATAACTTGTGAATTTGAAATAATTCGCAAGTTTTTTATGATTTCCTTTAAGGTAGAAAAGTACAACACCCATATGTATATTACAAATAGTTTATTTCTATTTAGAATTGGTTAATGTTTTATAGTTGCTTACTTAGAAAGGTTTTAACTTGGACTTACTCACAGAGCATATGGGTTTAAAACTCAAAATACTATGAATTTATCCAAGTTTTGGCACATTTCCACTATTTAAAAAATACTTCTTTCCAATATGAAAGTAGTTCCGGTGAACCTATTTACTGTAAAATAGGAATAATAAAATAAGAAAATTATATTATTACTATGAGATATGGGTCTCTAGGCACCAAACTTTTATTTCTTTACTTAGTTAAGTATATAGAAATCATTTGAGTGGCTCACAGACAGACTCTGAATAGATTCAGTTAGGTTGTTTTCTAAATTCTGTTAAACAGCTTTCTTGAGATTTAATTCACATAGTGGCCCTTATAGAGTATTTTTTAGTGGTTTTTTTTAGTCTACTTGCTTAATTATGCACCGATCACTACTATTTCTTTCCACCCTGGAGCATCATTTCATTGTGCCCCCCCCCCCCAAAAAAAAGGTAATCTGGTGTTTGAAAGGAAGAGAGAATGGGTTCTGTTAATAAATATGTTCCCTTTATGAGTTTGAAAATGGTACCCTTTAACTGTCATGGCTTATTAGGACATTGTATACTTCATGCTCCTTTGAATACTGAGAGAAATTACTTGGGATGGAAATTAGTGTAAGAGTAAATTGAGCATGTGTGGTAGTACATGCCTGTGATCCCAGGATTGGGAGGCCAAGGCAAGAGGAGTTTGAGCCAGCCTGGGCTACCCAAGTTAAAGAATAAATCGTACCAAAATGAGTACCATTATTTTTGTACAATTAATTATTTGTTCCATGAATGATATTATGGAAGATACTAGATGGCCAGTGAAACAGTAATTTGTTGTTAATAATTAGCCATAAATCATCCTAGTGGTAATTAAGGGGTTGCTGAATAGGCACCAGCTTCTTGCTGCTTTGTTTTGCCTGTCAGTTGACAAGTTTGAGTCATCTCCATACTTGAGATGCTTTGCTGCAGGTGTAGAAGTATAATGTCCGACATTAAGGTCCCAGTTCTCTAGAAGACTGATGAAGTCAGTCGTATGGATAGTAGCCTTCCTGATTCATGTAGGGCAAGGAAGTCACAACCCTGGAGCTTTACACATGAATCACTTGCCTGTTTGAACTGTGATACTTACCACAGGCACAGTCACTACCTAACACCAGGAGCTGTGCGTTCTTATCGCAGTGCAGCTCTCCTTTTAGGAAAAGTCAGAATTTGGAATTTGCTAAAACGGTGACAGGAGTACTGAAATGAGTCATCTTCAGAGCAGTAGATGGGAATAAAACAGTCCAGGATCAAACCCATGTTTCCGTGGGACTTTGTCATCAGCAGTATAGCGCCTGCTGCAGGTTCTTCATCGGAGTCCTTCTTGAGTGAGGAAGGCTCCTGGTAAGAAAAGTAAGAATCAGAAACTTGATAATTTGTCTCCAGTATTGGACTTATAGAACAGTTTTTGCCATAAACTAGATTTTTTGAATGAAAATTCGGTTTGTTTCACAGCACCATGCTTTTTGATGAAATACTCTCAAAGACTGTGTAAGATGTGAAAATGGAGAGTTCCTTAACCCCAAGAAACTTATGGTTCAAAGACAGGACTTATGACATGGTTATACAGTAAATTTATGATTCTGTAAAGGATGTGTGAAAAGCCTCCCACTACCAAAGCCGGCTGCAAGTCTCTGAACAGCCAAATTTCACTGAAATTTAGGTTTAGAATTTGTGTGTGTGAGAGTTTTGAGAAAATTTGTGCCTTTCTTTTCTATATGTTGGGATTTGGGAGTTAAATAACAAATAGAGCAGATACCCGTGTCTCCTGTTATGATTTAGAGATTTTCAAATTTCATTAAAATTTGTCAATTCTTTAAAAAGTTTAGGAATCAAAACTTAGGTAATGGCCAGCATAACTCTAGGGCCATCTCTGAGCTCCAATCCATATTCCAAAGGTAACTAATTCTGTGTCATAGCTAGTTCAGGTCATAGAGCATATCTGAGCCTGCTTTATTAACCACTAGATGAAAGGAATATCACACATCCTACAGGGTCCTGAGGTTTAAATTATACGGTGCATGAGACTACTTTGGTTCTTGGGTGGTAGGTAAAACACTCAGAAAATTTTGGAGTTTTGACTTTTTTTAAACTTTGAATGAGTGCAAAATATGAAGTAAATATAAAATAATTTTGTGGCAGAATGTGTATTCAGATTCTCCAAGTATACCTGTTGTTTCTGTCTACATCTCTAATGGATTTGTTAAAGTTTGGAAATCTCAACTAATCTGAATTTACTGGGATTTTTTTTGTGTTAACATTTGGACCAGTAATCCTCTCTGTCTTAAAATTTGTAAGCATTCCAAAAACAAATAATAATCTCTAGTACAATGCCATGTTGCCTCTTTTTTTTTTTAAGCCATTTTCTGCAACAGAGTATTCTGCTTTCTCAAATTTATTTTGGCAAATATCTGTGAAGTCGGAATCTAGGAACTGAGAATAATTCTAATCATGTAACACATTTGAGGAACATGAAATGCTGTCTCATCTTTATGTCTAATCTTATGGAGACCTTTGTCTTGAGAAGTTTGAATTTATCAGAGGCCTGGTACCCACAGTAGTTCATTGAACTTTCTAGTTTTCTGTATAGTCTCTGGGAACATAGTAAATGGTTTATCAGATTTCTTGTTCCTTTTTAAGGGTAGCAACTATAAAGACACTGATGTTACACAAGCCAGATTTATTGAACCCATTCTATTCCACTTTAGGTAGTAAATGATTTGAGAGCCTGACATGTACTACATTAAAGTCGGTCTCCCTTCTAAATGGGGGAATGAGTATCACTTCATAGGGAATAAGGACAAGCATGCATGTCCTAACACACTGAAGCAATATTGTTAGCCATTTCATTAGGAATGGAGACATTTGGAAATATCCCAACCTTAATATTACTTAGCCCACCCTTAAAAAATATGCTCACGTAATAAAGTACAGAAAGCAAAGTATCTTTCCTAATGTTTGGTTATAGTTGAAAATGTATAGAAGAATCAAAATAAAAGCAAACCTCGTTGAATTTGTTTCAAAAAGAGTATTGAAATAAGTTTATGGGAGAGAACATGCTGCTCTTTCTGGAGTC
>NC_022013.1:59194554-59201565 GCF_000317375.1 Microtus ochrogaster
TTAAGGGTTCTCAAGAATTTATGTAGGTATAAAATAGGGGTACTCACTGATACAGAACGGTTTAGAACTACCTTCATCCATTCGCTCTGTTCAGGGTTGAAGAGCAGGTCACCTGCTCTCTTTTGACCACCCAAGAGAGAGTGGGAGCAAGAGAATGGCGCAACCCTCTCCCTAAGCTTGTAAGTTGTCATATCCACACACAAGACCATGCACTAGGATTCATAATTCCCCAAAACCATTGGCTAAAGAGATAAAAATTCAACAATCCCCCCCATTTTTTAAATAAGAAGGTTCTAATCCTAACATAAAACTGTATGCAATAAGAATAACTATCAAGTGTTGTCTAGAACAAAGAAAAGGTAATATAAGTAAAGATGAAATTACAACCAACAAGAACAACATCAAGTAAGAAACAACATTTTAAATATCTAGGCCATAGGTAATTGGGAAATAACAGATTATTCCAATAACTGTCCTGAAGAGTCTAAGTCTTGTGCTTAATATGCCCTATAAAATATGAGAGGATTGTAACTGTGACTGTCTAGTTTTTAACCCTATCAGAGACCTGAAAAGGAAAATAATATTACCTGAGTAAGTAGGAAGTGCAAGTGAACAACTTCCCAAAGATGCAAGAAATGACAAACAGCTGGCTGCCTGGACAGTCACCCAAAGTCTCTCTGCAGTGATGGGGCAACCAACTTTGGCTATAGGTCTAGAGTATCTGACAGACCATTTTCAGAAGCAGGGAAATTTGAAAGGCTGTCCTGCTCTGTCTTGACATGGTTCAGCAGTCACTTTTCCTTGTATCCTGTTTGATTCAGATTGGATATGCTTATTGTCAGTCGTCTAGGCAAGGGCAGTTCTTTGCACAATAGGCAGTTTTGCCAAGAAGAAAACAAGCTCCTTAGGGGTGTCTTTCTGCCAATAATTCTCTCAGGAGTAGATCAGTGCTGCCAGGAATAGTTGTGTCTCATGTCAACAGAATTCTCAGTTATTAAAACATGTAGATGTCATATTCTGTAGGTGTTTGAAGATCACCTAGCTATATGGAATTATTCTTTGTGCATCTAGAAAGCCTAACTAAATTAGAGATACTCGTTGATACAAAATGCTGCCGCTGATCAGCTGCCTTCATCCAGTCTTCTGTCCAGGCGTGAAGAGTAAGCCACCTGCTCTGCTTCAACCACCCAAGAGAGCATGGGAGCAAGAGAAGGGCGAGACCCTCTCCCTAAGTCTATAAATTATCCTGTTCTTGGGCCTGGAGACATGGTTCAGAGGTTAAGAGCACTGGCTCCTCTTCCAGAGGTCCTGAGTTCAGTTTCCAGCTACCACATGGAGGCTCACAGCCATCTATAATGAGATCTAGTGCCATCTTGCGTGCAGGCATACATGGGAGGCAGAATGTTGTATACATAATAAATAAATCTAAATAAATAAATAAGATCATGCCCTAGGATTCGTAATACCCAAAAACGATTGGCTAAAGGGATCAAAATCCCACAACACTCCAGGATTGAGAAGCTTTGTCATGCTCAAAGGACCCAGCTTGCCAGCCACCATATTGCTAAGGCCAACCCTACACACCTGCCTTGCTTGGAAAACCATTAAGGACTTAGCATTTCCTGAGGGCTGTTAGTGAGGTAGGAACTTCCTATTCCCTGAATCTTGAGAGAGTGGGTCCCTTATACTCTGAAGTTATTTGAATCAACTGAAGGTAAGATAGAGGAGGGAAAAGCTACTACTGCAAAGACTAGAGAAAGGCTCTCTCCAACCACAACAAAACCCAAAACAGTCTGGCTTTGTTACACTGAGAATTTGTTTACATTTCATTTATATTTTGACAGAGTAGCACACCAACTTTAATCAGCATTTCAAAGACTTAATTGTGATACACAGTTAAGCTTCTCACTTTGTCAGCTACCCTGTTTCTCCACTTGGAAACTATTCCTGTAGATCCTTTGAAAGGTGATTTATATATAAGTAAATGTAGATTTCTCTTGTCCAAAACCCTGGATCTCTCTGTTTCAGAATTAAGACATCTTCTGTAAGGTGAATTAAAGAAAAATGATAGTGTGTCTACCACTTTGTGCAGATCCTGATAGGTGTTGGTAATGATTGGTGACCTTTTGACAGTGACAATACCCAGCACCTTGTCACCTATAGGGCTCACATTTGAGAACTGGTCATTGGAGTTATCCTCCAAAATGAAACAGCAGCAGCAACTCAGTGTTTTAAGAAAGCTTAGTATTTGGTGTTGAGCCACATTCATAGCTAGCCTCAGCTACATGCAGGCAAGCTCCTGGGTCACAGGTTGAACATAACCTGCATGCAATCAAAAACACTGATAAGCATAGATACTATAATAAATGGCACAAGTAAAGATTACAAAATCTCTTGCCAGTTCTTGTCGTTTTGCCACAGTATTTTAAGAAACCTTTTGCTTTTATTTCCCTGGATTTTACTCTTCCCAGGAAGGGATTATGCTCAGTATCCATTGTCCCTGTTCCCTTTGTATCTAAGTGGTGCAGATTTGCTGTTCTTCTTGGTTTTTCCCCTTTGATAGAGCTTATAGAGTATATCACTATGTAAATAACATTTTTTAAAGTAGCTTTGTGGTACTCCATTGGTCTAGGCTGTTTGGCCTTCTGTTATAAAATACCATACACAGGATAGGTTAAGCAACAGAATACATTTCTCACACTCATCAGTTGATTCCCTTGGTGAGTTTCCTCTTCCTTCTCCCTGCATTTTCACATGGCTACAGAGCACTTTGTTTCTCTTCCTCTTCTAAGGACATTAATTTACCCTTATGAGATCATCTAACATTGTTACTTCCCAATGATCATCTCCAAACACTGTCACTTTGGAGGCTATAACTTTAATAGTATTTGGGGGTGAACACAAACATCAAGTGCTTAATTTCATCATGAAGGTGTACAATTTGCCCAGATGTGTTGGCACATAATTTGATCCAAATGCTCCAGGAGCATCTTGTATCTCTGTGAGTTCTAAGTCAGACTGGTCTACATAGTGATTTCTAGGACTACATATTGAGACCCTATCTTTAAAAACAGAAGGAGTACTATTTAATTAACTCGCTCATTTTTTGATGTGCAATTAGGCTGTTTTTGACCAAATAGATTATGTTGTGTACACATCACATTATGTAGAAATGTATAGGATATACTTGTAGAGGTGAAACTGGTGGCTCAGAGTGTTGTTCATTTGTAGTTTTGATGTTGGTCACTAAAGTTGTCCAGTAGAACAGCACTGGATAAAGGTAACTGCTTCTTCATTGCCCTTAGGCGTGAGATTAAGCAGCATGGAAGTACTGTTTGTATTTACTATCTTGTGAACTTACCTTATCCTCAATTTGTTGCTCATTTTCGTACATTTGCAGATTTTTTTTCCTCTAGGGAAATAGCTCCAGGCTGGTTATTGGAAATAGATTTTCCAAATTTGCTGTCTGCCTTTCCTGGGCATGATTTTACACGTGTCCAACCATATTTTTTTAACCAGATAGTCATTCTGGTGCTTCAGCATTATCTAATAAATAATTTTTTGTCCTACTGATTTAAACTGCCACTTTTATTACTTACTGAATTTCCACATGTGCTTGGGCTGTTACTATTCCCTTGAATTCTCTGTGCATTTGGAAACCAAGTCGTTCTGTTTTAATTGCTGTACTTTATAGTGTGCTTTCTGTTGGGGCTAATGCCCTTTTGTTAATTTTCTTAGATATTTTGCTTTTCCTGACTTCTGGCCTGTTTGTGTATGTGAACTTTTAAAAAGGTTTTATCTTTATTTTGTATATATGTGTAGGGGGATTGGGTTTGTGCATGGTGGAGGGTGTGTGTGTGTGTGTGTGTGTGTGTGTATGCATGCACATGCACATAAGGTCAAAAGAGTGTGGGAGAACCTGTAGAGCTGGCATTACAGACGGGTGAGCTACCGAATGTGGAATTCCTGCAAGAATAGAACACACTTTTAACCACTAAGCCATTTCTCTAGCTTGTGTGAGCTTCATAATTAACGTGCCAGGTGTCATCTCTGCCCCTTCTCTGTCAATCCTGTTGCCATTTCTGTTGGGGGTCATCTTTTTATTTTAGTGTGAAAACATTTACATACACATTGTGTGTTTCCCTATGTATGTATACGTTTCTGAAACCTACAGGTCATGATAGAGAACAGGTCCAATACTGAGAGTTTTCACACTGGTTACCATTTTCACCACCCACACCCAAATATGATTGACTCCAATTACATACATTCAGTTTATCATGAAGATTTGGTTTTTTGTATTTATGAGAGAATTGCCAACAGAATAATGCTATAGAAAATGTTTGCTACTTAAGTCTTTTTGGGTGTTTTAATAGTATTTTAATTTTTTTCTGATTTATTTATTTACTTATGTGTGTGTTTTTTCCTGCATGTAAGCCTGTGCACCACATACCTACATTGACAAAAGAGGGCATTGTGTCCCCTGGAACTGGAGTTATCTACAGTTGTGAGCCACCAAATAGATGCTGAGAACCAAATAAATTCTCTGGAAGAGCAACAAGTGATTGTAACCTCTGTGCCATCTTTCCAGCCCTAGTTTCTTTTTCTAATTTTTTGTTTAAATTTTTTTTTTTGCCATATGTTAAATGGGGATAGTAGCAGCCTTTGATGGTGAGCACAGGCTTAATCATGAGCTTCATTATTTCCTGTGTGGTCACAATATAGATTGCATAGCACCTAGAGATAGTTTATTTAATGTAGCTTAGTCTGCCATCAGAAGTATGCAGTCAGTTTAGAAATTAAGATCTACATAATGTGAGAAGGAAAAGTAGTGAAGTGTTTATGGCAAGTTGTTATACTTAGAAAAGTGAACTTGACAAAAATAAACATGTCAGAAAAACATGGGTGAGCTCTTTTCTCTGTGCCTGTGCTATGTGGGCCTCTTGACTGCCTTATTTAATCCTCTCTGACCTTGTTGAGCCTTTGAGAGTTCATCTTAACCACATTATAGGAACTGGCAGATAACCTGGAAGACAGTAGTCCAGATGCCACATTTCCTTACGTTACTAGATCTTGGTTTTTCACAGTGAAGGCGCTCAAATGGCTTCAATTTTTGTTTTCAGTGTGTGCGTTTCCCACCTTCCCAGGTTTTCCTGGGAGGTTTTTTTTTTTTTTTTTTTTTTTTTTTTTTTTTTTTTTTTTTTTGGTGTGTCCAGTTTTTCTGATTTCTCTTAGTGAGACAGTTAATATGACTTATCTAGTTCATGGTTGTGAGGAAAGTGATTTGCTAGTCTGATGACATAGTAAAATTTATTGGACATCGTAGTGTATGCAAGTTTTAGTTCTTCCTCAAGGGCAGAGTTAGAGTATTGGTTCCTGTGTATTATCACTTATTTGAAAAGATAAGAAATTTTAAAAGAGAAAGGTGGCATAGAAAGCTAATTTTGCAGTGTTCGTGAGAGATAAATGTAGGATAATGTTTTCATGTCAGTGAGACAAGGCGGTCACATTCAAGAGCACCCGGCACAATTGATAGGCAAGCTGTTAAAGGCTGTAGAATCCTATTCTTTGTGAAGGAGGCACTGAGAAACCACACTGAGTGAATCTTTAAAGATTTCTACAGAGAAACCCTTGAATGATCTCCGACTTAGTAAATGGGAGAGTCAGCAGTGGGACTGAGTGCTGTTGGGTTTTGTTTTTAACTCTTTAGGGGACCACCACCCAGCTCCCAAATAAATACATTGAGACTTGTTCTTACTTATGAATTCCCAGCTTTAGCTTGACTATTTCTAGCCAGATTTTTCTGACTGAAATTATCCCGTTTCCCTTTAATTCTGACTTTTTACCTCTCTATATTCTATTTATCATGCTTTCCTTCTACAAGGCTGGCTGGCTAGCCACTGGCATCCTCCACTCCTCCTTTTTTCGCTCCTCTCTCTTTTCCTGGAGCCTAGATTTTTCCTCCTGTTTATTCTCTCTGCATGGCAGCCCTACCTATCTCTCTCTCTCCTGCCTAGCTATCGGCCATTCAGCTCTTTATTATCAGGTGTTTTAGACAGGCAAAGAAACACAGCTTCATAGAGTTTTAAACAAATGCAACATAAAAGAATGCAACACATCTTTGCATCATTAAACAAATATTCCACAACATAAACAAATGTAACACATCTTAAACAAATACTCCACAGTAGCTGAATTTATAACTGTGCCTTGTCACTTCCATGTCCACAGCATATCTTTTAGTAGGGTAAAGGATTGCAGAGAGAATGTAATTCTGTAGTGCCCTGTTAGATACAAGAGTTTTGACAATTTGATTTATTGTGTATTACTAGATTTATTTACTATGTATACAGTATTCTGCCTGAAGAAGGCGCCAGATCTCAATATAGATGGTTATGAATCACCATGTGGTTTCTGGGAATTGAACTCAGGACCTGTGGAAGAGCAGCTAGCACAGTTCTCTTAACCTCTGAGCCATCTCTCCAGCTGTGTATTACTATCTTAATACATGTATCGTTTTAGGTCTTCGTGAGCTCGTTTATGTTTGTTTTTATCCTGTTCCCATACTTCTAAATTTCAGAATCATGAATTTACCATCACCCTTGACTGCAGTATTTGAAGAGGAAAAGTAGCTTTTCTCTTGTTCCTCATCTTTTTTTTTTTTTGAGAAATGAGTTACCGAAATGTTCTGTGTTCAATGGTTTTCTCATTAGTCTTTGGAAGATGAAGGTTTTCTTAAACTGGTTGTCTTTCCTTATGGTCTCTTCTCTCAAAGTTCCTAAGAGCTTTTCTAAGTTGCTTAGAAAAGTGTTTCTTTGTTGCACTTATCCATAGGCTCTGCTACCACTATTTGGTAGGTTGGTTCTTTTATTTTGGGTGCCTTCTTAACTGATCCCCTTAAATGACCCCCAATTATTTTAGAATACTTACATTTATAAGCAAGCTGAGAGAAGCTTACAGAAACACCTCACCTATACTGCCAGTAGTTAACGTTTTGTCCTCCCACCCCCC
>NC_022013.1:59201665-59203230 GCF_000317375.1 Microtus ochrogaster
ATCTTAAATAGTCTCACTGTGAAGCTTTGACTATCCTGGTACTTGACTCTCTTGAATGTGCCACCTGATCTGGTTGGTTTGTTCCTCCTAAGGTCAGTTTGCTACATCCAAGTGCTGTGGAGCTCCTTCTTGAAAAGGTATTTTCCTGTGGTAGTTAGTGTTTTGATTCTGGAGAGGTGGGCCATGATCAGAGTCCTGTTCCACCTTAGCTTGGTGTCTCCAGCCAGAGCTGATCCTGTCAACCCACTACAGTTGTCCTTACCTCTGTTTTTCCTTCTGTGATGCTGGATCCTTGAACACACCAAGCCAGTTGTCTGGTAGATGATTCTCAAACTTTGGATTTAGTTGGTTGTTTCTTTGTGGTTAATTTGTATCTTTACAGACTACTTCTAAAAACAGAAGTTTGGATTTCAGATTACATTGTATTTAGGGTTTTCAGCTTTGATGCTACACTGTCCATTATATTCATATGTAAGACAAGGCTTCAGGTCATCACTCTAAAGTAAGGAGGTTTTCAGCAGAGGTATTATAAAGATCAGAACTGTCCTCATGACATTGTGGTTCCCTGTATCTTGTTTCCCACTAGCATTTGCCTGCTATTTTTAGCATTCATTGATTAGCTTTGGTTGAATCAGTTATTTCATTTGATCTTGCTGTGCAGTGCTCTTTTTCTAACAGTCTTTTTGAGTCTGTTAGCCAGCTTTCAGTTCCGTTCAAAGACTTTACTGAGTCTCATGCAACAATGCACACTTGAAATTTCAGCATTTGGGCTTTGAGATGCATAGCAAGCCCTTGTTACCCCAAAAAATATTCTTTAAAATCCTTATAAGCTAAAATTGAACTCTAAAGTTCTTCTTGACAAAGAAGCCAAATTCTAATGTCTCTTTAATGTACCAACTCTTTATTCTGAAAATTGGCTTATATTGTCAGAAGTGTCCATTAACTTCTTCCTCTTCCTCCCCCTAGCACAGAGGTGTGTGTGTGTGTGTGTGTGTGTGTGTGTGTGTGTGTGTGTTTACATGCCTGCCCATGAAGGTCAGAGGTCAGCCTTAGGTATTCCTCACTGAACTGATACCGGCTACCCCCCACCAGCCTATGCTGCAATTACATATATGCACACCACCACACCTGACTTTTTTATGTGGGTTCTGGGCATCTAACTTAGGCTCTCATGCTTGTGAGCAAGCAATTTACCAACTAAGCTGTCTCCCAGCCTAAGATTTTCATTTTTTATTACTTTGTATTTATTAATATAGATTTTTTTAAAGTTTATTTTTACAGGAAATTGGAGCTCATATACTTCACATGCAGGTTCTCCTTTTGGCATATTTTATTAGTATAGTGCATTTTCTGGAACATTATGAGTGCTAGTAATGCATTATTATAAACTTTAAAGTCCATAATATACTCAGCTTTCCTTGGTTTTTAGAAGTAACACATATTTACCATTCTCCTTGTTTCTTAGCTCTGAATTTCTCAGATGCTTCTTTTTGGTGAGTTTGATAGTTTTGTGGAGTAGTGTTGAAGTGTTTTGTAAAAGTCATTTTATTGGGTTTTGAAGTTTT
>NC_022013.1:59203355-59214293 GCF_000317375.1 Microtus ochrogaster
GGTCTCGAACTCACAGAGATCCGCCTGCCTCTGCCTCCCGAGTGCTGGGATTAAAGGCGTGCGCCACCATCGCCCGGCTGAAGTTTTCTTATGGTGGGTGTGTGTGTTTGTGCTTTGGGTTTGTGCATGTCCATGGTAGAGGCCAGAGAGCAATGTCTGGCATCTTCCTGCGGGAACTCTTCCATCTTATTTTTTGAGGCACTCTCTGGATGAACCTAGCTTGCGAGACTCGGCCAAGAAACCCCAGGAATCTTATCTCTTCCCTGACACTGGATTACAGGCATGGGCTGCCACACACACCTGGCTTTTCTGTGGGTGCTGAGGTTGAACTCAGACTCTCATGTTCTCAAGAACCTGCTTTTTTTTTTTTTTTTGTATTTAGACCAAGGTTCTAAAGTTCTGGGAAGGAAATTCAGAGGTACAGTATCATTTTCATTACATTATGTCAAGGCTACACACTATATAGTTTGCAGCTCTTGCTGTTGACCTGGCTCTTGTTGGCTGAGGTGTGCTTGTGAGAGGTTTCCTACTGGAAAGTTACCCTCACCCTTCTAGCCTGTGGTGTTTGGAAGAGGTGACTTACATAAGCCTGCACTTAGAATCAGGGGGTTATATTTTAAAGATATTCTGCCTCCTAGGTTCTGATAGTTTTATCATGAAGTTGTTAGATTTTTTTTTTCTAGTGCCTTTTATGCAGCTATTGCTGGAATCACATGATTTTTCTACCTGTTGATATGAAGTCCTTAGTAGATTTTAGGACCAGCTTTGTACATACGGGATAAATCCCACCTGGTCTGAATGAGTAATTATTTTTGTGCTTTATTGAAATTCATCTATTTTGTTGAGGATTTTCCCATTTGTGTTTGTTTGAGGTATTGGTCTGTAGATTTCCTTATATCTTTGTCTGGCTTTGGTGTTAGGATAATACTTTTCTTTAGAGAGGGTTAGGAAGTAGGCCTTCTACCTTTTTTATATTATAAAGAATTAGAGGACTGGAGGGGTGAGTCAGTGGGAAATTAGAACATAAACCACTTACAGAGGACCTGGGTTTTGTTCCCAGCACCCACATGGTAGCTCAGTCTTCTGTTATCTTAGGTTCTGGGGGATCTAACACCATCTGCTGACCTCCATGGTACTAGGCATGCATGTGGTGTACCTACATACTTGCAAACATTCATATGCATAAAATAAATAAAATGAGAGAAAAATACTTCTTCTTAAGTGTTTACCAGAATTCACTAGTGAAATCACTGGGGCCTTGTACTTTCTGCTTAAGAAGGTAAGTACTGGTTCAGTTTCCTTAATAGATAGAGCTCTCTTCAGGTGAGTGGTTCTTTTCTTTTATGTATATGCTGTGTTTAGGTTATGTTTGTAAGAGCTTTGGTTTGTTGTTTCTTTCATAGAAATGGTTCATTTCATTTCAAGCCATCATTGTGTGGGTTTGCAGTAGTTCATAGTATTCTTTTGTCATTCTTTTTTCTTTAAAAAAAAAAAAAAAGACAGGGTCTTGCTAGTAATCCAGGCTGTTGACTGTCTTATAACTCAACTTCATAGCCCACTCTGGCCTCAAACTCATTATTCTCCTGCCTTAGCATCCTGAATGTTGGGTTACATATGTATGCCATCACGCCTGCCCCTTCATCATACTTTCAGTGTCATTTGAGACAGTAATGATCCCTCTCTCATTTTTGTATTCGTATTCTGTTTACTGTTCCCCTCCCTTCCCTCGTCTCTGCTTTTTCACCTTTCCTCACTGGTGCTGGAAATCTAACCCAGGACCTCGCACATGCCAGGCAAGCAGTCTGTATCCCACGCTTTGTTTTTAAATGTTGAGACCAAATCTCCCTAAGTGGATCAGCTGGCTTTAAACCTACTCTGTAGTTCTTGCAGGCCTTGAAGTGATCTTCCTGCCTCATTCTCCTTAGTTGCTGCAGTTACAGGCCTATGCCCCATAGGGCAGGAACCTGGTCTGCTCTTCAGGCTGATGAGAGAGGGGGAGTTGATTGGGGGAGGGGGAGGGATATGGGAGGCGGTGGCGGGGAAGAGACAGAAATCTTTAATAAATAAATAATAATAAATAAAAAATAAAAATAAAAATTTGAATTTTAGCTTAATATTTAAAAAAGCAAGTACATAAAGACACTTCACAAATAGTTGTTCATATGCTCTTCCTAGCAGTCTTTTTGTAAGTATTTCTGCTTCTTAATTTTATAGAAGGGGAAATTAAGATAAAATAAAATCGAGTAACAACATTATATCTGCTGCACAGTGAGACCTGTGGCTCTGTATCATGTTCTTCCTTCCCTCCTGTAGATTACTGTGTTATAGGTGTTACTCCTGTTACCAGAGTGCTTTGGGTATGATATTGTAAGACCCGTGTATTTAAGCAAAAGTTTTGAGATCTTAATTGGAAGTATTTAGAGCTTCTTGTGTATTTCTTTGAATTAATGTTCTTTGCTGTCATTTTCATGAATAATGACATTTCTTTCAAAAGATTGAGGGTTTAAAAATTTATGTTAAATCTAGAGTATGAAATTTAAAGCACTGTGATAATAATGTTAAATGAGACTAAAACACTTCATAAGAAAATGTCTGTATATATAATGGTATTTTTATATATTTCCTACTAGAATTGGAGGGTTGTTATTTTAATAGAAAAAGCGTATTTTACTCACAGTCCTAAATTTTGGATCAGAATTTAAAATTCTTATTCTTTGATAAGTTAACATGGCATTCCTACATCCCTTTCTTGGCTTGTTTTTGCCGTATCTGTCTGCCTGAAGTCACTAGATCCTGCTGGTTAACTCCCCTCATGATACGTTGCTTTTGAAAAGATTTTGCATTTTGTTTTTTTGTTTTTTTATTTTCAAACCTTGTCTCACTATATAGCAAACTATGGCAACATTTATGGAGCCCTTTTTGAAACAGTATTTTCCAAATGATCAATCCATGCAGTTTCGAACTCTAACATAGGCAAGACTCACCTAAAATACAGCATAGATCACTGGATTTTAATATAGACTATGAAGATATATTATATGATCTCAGATTCCACATTACAATTAAGTTGTTAAATTCTTGTGTAATATAAAATTTACAAATTATCCGTGCTGTGATATGGGAACTGTATATAAGCACTTTGCCCCAGTATTTGCAAAAGTACATAGTCACTCCAGAAAAGCGTTTGTGAGCCACTTTTTCATGGAACTCTTATTTTTATAAGAATCACTGACACACAAACTATGTGTGTCTAAATAAGGTGCATGTGTGTGTGCGCACTTAAGTACCTCAGATTGTCCAGAACTCAGGATCCTCCTACTTCTGTCTAAGTGCTAGAGTTACAGACAAACTGTCGTGACTTGAAAGGCACAGAGAAGATATTTTCTTGATAATGGATAAAGTGAGTCTATGACTTCAAAGGAAAGCAAATACAGTATTCACAGACGATGACAAAATTCAGACTCTCAAGTGAAAATTAAAATTTTGGGAAATTTCTATCCATTCCATAAGAGATTGGTCCAAGGATTTTGCTGCTATCAGATAACACAGCAGCTTTCAAAACCCTTGCTGTTGCCAGGTATGGGAATGCACGCCTTTAATTCCAACATTCAGAGGCAGAGGCAGGTGGATCTCATTAGTTTAAGACCAGCCTGGTCTACAATGTGAGTCCCAGGCTAGCCAGTACTATATAGCTCCCAGACGTTTGCCTTTTGCTTCATACTTGGAAGTTTTGTCCTGTGCATGTGTAGAATAAATAAGTTTTCAGCCAAAGCCTTAGGGGCATTACTACTGCAGAACTTTGGTGTCTTTCCTCTACTCTGTACATCAACCTACAGATTCTAGTTACCTTTGTCTTCTCTGTCTCTTAGCTCAGTGTTGTGTTCAGTGTGGACCTCTCTTACAGTGTTCTGGAAGGAGCTGCCTTTGTGGCAGGCAGACCAGTTATAAAGATCTTCTCTAATTTGTTTTTGTAGCTGTAACAGAGAGTTCCACAATATCCCAGAATGCACTATAACAAAGGTTTATTTATTTGGGGATAAACTCACAGTAAGGGTCACGATCAACAGTCCTCCGTATATGCTGGGAACTGGTACCGAATCCAGAAGGAAAAGGGGCTGCACATACTTTTCATCCACATTTATTGTACATGAAACCATGCCCAAAATGGGCTGATATCTTAAAGGCTATTGGCTGAAGGAGTTTCTACAAAACCTCCCACTTTTGTCTGAATAAGAGAGTTCTAAGCTAAATACAAAACTATACAATCAGAAAAAATATCAAGTGTTGTCCAGAGAAAAGGCAAAAATATACTAAAAATTTGAATTAAAACCAGCATGAACAAAATCAAACAAGAAACATGCTAAATGTTTCAATAGTTATTGTATCCTAAAGAGTCATGGGGTGATGTTATTTCTATGTGATCCTGTAAAAGCTAAAATAATGGTCTACAGAGCTAGTTCCAGGACAGGCTCCAAAGCCACAAAGAAACCCTGTTTCGAAAAACCAAAAAAAAAAAAAGCTAAAATAATGGTTAAGTTTCAAGATTACTGTTTGGTACAATTGCAGATAGTCTCTGAGTAATGGATAAAGTTTTTTGAAAGTTCTTATTTGAAGTTCTGGCCAGAACGTTAAAAGAAGGTGCACCATCTCAGCTAACCAAGTTGGAATCACCTTAAATAGTTCGTTTCGTAACCTCAAACCTATCTTAAAGTGGTGCTATCAGCATAATGACATCATATCAGCCAGGTCCAGTCATTCAAGTCACTGTGAAGGACTTGCCTCCCCAGGAAAATTAGAAAACCCAGTGCTTGTTGTAAAAAACCATGATGCTCTGGATGATAGAATCATCCTGGAGGATGAATCAAAAATTCCAGTAGAAAATAAGAAATGTTTATTTTGGCAGACCTATATAAATGATCAAAGATGAGAGTACAAATAAATAACATCATAATTAAAGGATTATTGGACACGGGTGTGGATATGACTATTATTAATCCAGAATCTGGACATCCGAATTTGTAGTTGGAGCGGCAGGTTGCTTCCCACTGCCCGGGAGGGCTCCCAGCCACCGGCTAGCTTTACCCAAAATAATTACACGGAAACTGTATTCTTTCCTTGGCTTGTTGCCATGTAATAGAAACGTCCGTTTTTTAAGCCTTTGCTACTAACATGATCTTTTAAATGAAATTCTGAGGCCTTCAGCATATTTCCAATCAATAATCGATTAATTCCTGCATTATCTTGTGCTAGAGGATCTGGCTGACCTGTATGGGATTGGATGTGTGTTAATGTCTTTTAGATCTTTCATACATAAAGGTTCCCATTTACATTTTGCATATCCTTATGGGTACTAAGTATTTCCTGACTTTTCAGAGGTAGTAACAGGACAGTTGGTTAAACTTTTTGTTAGTTCTTTTTTGCTTTTGGGGGTTCTTGTTGTTGTTTTTTTTTTTATTAACTAAATCACTGCTTGGCCCATTAGCTCTAGTTTCTTATTGGTTAATTCTTACATCTTAATTTAACCCATTTTTATTAATCTGTATATTGCCATGTGTCATTGGTTTACCAAGTAAAGTTCAGCACATCTATCTCCAGTGGTGGATGGAGTTTCTCTGATTCTGTCTTCTTCCTCCCAGCATTCTGTTTAATTTTCCCCCACCTACCTAAGTTCTGCCTTATCAAGGGCCCAAAGCAGTTTCTTTATTAACCAATGAAAGCAACACAAAGACAGGAGGATCTCCTACACCATTTCCCCTTTTCTGTTTAAACAAAAAGGAAGGCTTTAACATAGTAAAATTACATAAAACAGGTATCTAGCAAGAATTACAATTACAATATTTATATCTATTTTATCTTTTATCATAACTAAGAAAAACTATATAAATTCTTCAACTCCATCAAAGACTCCAGAAGGATATAATATTACCTAAGTAAACAGGAAGTGCATTATAAACAACTTCCAAAGCTCTAGAATTGACAGTGACATCTCACTGCCTGGTCAATCACCCAAATACCTTCTGTATCATTAGGGCATTCATGTTCAGCCTACAGGCCAATAATATCCAGCAGACTTTTCCATGAAGCAGGAAATTTTAAAGGCAGTTCAGTCACTTTCTTTGTATCCTGCAGAATGTCTCACAGACTCTTTCATGAAGCAGAAACCCCAAAGGATCATCTCATCTTTAGGCAAGTTCAGCAGTTATTTCTCTGTGAGTCCTGCATGTCCAGTGAAGCAGTCCAGGCAAGACCAGTTTCTTGCTCAATGGGTAACAAACCCCATAAGGAGCCTCTTTGATGCCCATCTTCGTTTTGAAGAAGATTGGTGCTGCCAGGTGAAGATGTGTCTTATTGTCATGAAAAGTTCCTTACTCAATTCAGATCTTTTTATTATTGTCTTTTGTAAAGTCTGAATCTCTTGACCTGTAAATATTTCTAATTATTTCATCAAATCAATTAATTTCTGGTTCTCATTCTGCACACATGACTTCAAAGTTTTAAATTTTTCTATTAATGATATCTTCTCACCCTTAGAGATTATTTGGGTGGCGTGTAGATTGCCTCCCTGGAGGGATGTTCTGTCTGCTAGTTTATCATAATTTTTTTAACAGATTTTGATTGTCAATTTCAGCAATAAGAATCCTTTCAGATAATCTCTCATAACTATTTTGTAAAGACTGTATTATTTCTAAAAGTTTCTCATTCTTGACTCTATCAAATTCTTTCTTTGAGGTTATACTATGAAGAACAAAACTAATAGCCACTATGGCCACAAAAATATATGTACCAGGTAGGTCATATAGCTCTTGCAGAAATCCTCATAGTAGAAATAAAAAGTTTTGTTAAATTCCTGGATGATTATATTGTCTACAGTTATCTGACGGTTGGTTTACAATTTTCAAATTTGTTTATTTGTTAACCAATCAGTCTAATATTTAGTTATCTAACTTACCTCTGTTAAATTTTTCAGAAAATTGTTGTAGGTGTAATAATCTTGATTGGTCAGCAGGTGTCACGGTTGCAGCAGTAAGACAGATCCTAGATCAGAACCTGAAGTACCTGAGACTTAGCAGAATTCCCAACAAATTTGGCTAAATTCTTTTGTTTGTTTGTTTGTTTTCTGAGACAGGGTTTCTGTGTAGCTTTGGAGCCTGTCCTGGAACTAGCTGGCCTCAAATTCACAGAGATCTGCCTGCCTCTAGTGCCTGAGTGCTGGGATTAAAGGCTTGTGCCACCGCCTGGCTCAGATTTAACTAATTCTTAAAAGCAGCACACCCCATATATGGAGAAGGTTGAGTTGGGCAGAAGTTCAAGGAACCCAGAGCTTGCAGACACTCGCAAGCCACAAGGTTACTGGCCAGAGCTTGGGCCAGTGCCACTGAATCCAAGCTGGGAACCCAAGCCTGTGTTCCAGGTGCAGGGTTAGATCTTCCTGGGTCAGAACTTGGACTGATAGAACAGGTCTGGCAGCAGCTGAACCTCAGATCCTAGCTTGGGTAGCGGAAGTGGGCCACATGGGCCAGGGGCCAGAGATGCTACAGAGGATTTGCGGCAGAAGCCTTGTGTGGTGGTAACTCAGGCGTAGTAGGTGGGTCGTTAAACCAAGCAATGCTGGCCAGCGGGAACTTGCCAGGTCATGCAGCAGACCAGCCAAGCCAAGCGTGTGCAGCTGCAGTTGCACCAGAGGGGTAGTTCAGGTGCAGAGGGTAATTAAGCTGCATGGGGTGGGAGGAGGTCGTGCTGGATCTAGACAGGGCCGGGCAATGGTGTGGGCTCAGGCCATGTGGACGCCAAATTGTAGTATCAAAGAGTTCCACAATAGCCTAGAATGGAGTATGACAAATCTATTTGGAGATAAACTCATAGTAAGGGTAACAATCCGCAGTCCTCTGCATGACCTTGGAACTGAAACTAAATCCAGCAGAAAAAAAAGGCCCTTGTAAGTTTTTCATCTGCACTTATAGTACATGAGACCATGCCCAAAGTGGGCCAGTTTCTTAAAGGCTTTTGGCTGAAGGGGTTCTCACAACAGTTTTTCCTTTTTTTCAGGGTACGCTGGCTCATTTTGTGTCATCTTAACACAAGTTAATCATTTTGGAAGAGGAAACCTCTTTGAGGAAAATGTCTCCACCAGATTGGCTTGTGGTGCATTTTCTTGATTGATGATTGATGTGAGTGGGTCCAGTCCACTGTGGGTGGTGCCATCTGGGCTGGTGGTCCTGGGTGCTATAAAAAGGCAGGGGCCAGGTGTGATGGTGCATGCCTTTAGTTCTAGCAGAGGCAGGTAGATCTTTGTGAGTTCGAAGCCAGCATGGTCTACCCTGTCACACATACAGAAAGAAAGCTAGGTGAGTAAGCCATGGGGAGCAAGCCAGAAAGCAATGATTTTCCATGCTTTCTGCTTCAGTTCCTGCCTGACTTCTTTAATGACTATGATCAGGAATGAAATAAACTTTTATCTCTCACCATTGCTTTTTGGTCATGGTGTTTTATCACAACAGTAGAAACCTTAAGGTATATGGGTTAGAACCCCAATCTTTTGTGTTTTCCAGCATCTCATGGAAATCTTATTATAAGAAGGTAAAACTGATTTCAGTGACTGAGTTTAGGGGAACATTTTTGAAAGGTCACACAAGAACAGTTTAGTGATGCAGTTGTGACAGTGTTAGTGCTTCTGAAAGGACAGGTGAAATGTTCATTGAGGAAAATGACTACTCATTGGTAGCTTCCGTAAGAAAGGTTTGGTATTTAGAGTTAGGGCTGTTAAGATGAAAGATAAATTAAAGGACTGGAGAGATGACTCAGCTTTTAAGGCCACTTGCTGCTCTTCCAAAGGACCTGGGCTCAGATCCTAACACTCATATTTGGTGCCTCAACAACCACCCCAATTTCAGTCCCAGGGGTTCTGATACCTTCTGACTTTCAAGGGCACCTGCCTGTGTGTGGTGCTTATACACATAAATAAATTAGAATGTGTGAAAAATTTAAAAGAGTAAATGAATTTGTTTGCAGCCTTATAGGGCTCCTGTTTTTATTACTTTAGTGAAGAGAAGGAAATGATAGGCGTGGGTGGTTTGAAGAATGGAGAGAATTTGAAATAGGTGTTACAGAGAATGGAAAGTAATTTTAACAAAGAATGAATATTATTTTTCACTCATAAAAGTTGACCATGAAAGACAGTTGTATTCATCTGTCCTATGCTAATTTCTATTTGAACCTGATATAGTCACAAGAAAGTAAGTAACTAGATTCATTTAGAGTTTGTATGTTTGCAAATCTGGAATTTAAGGAGTTCAATGTATTGATAAGAATGGAACATGAAATTTAAGTTGACAAAGAAAGTATACAGTAAAATAAAGTTTTAAGATACTGAAGGTACTCTGAGATCAGATAACATTCATATTGATGATAATAAATTAAGATGTGAGGAAAAGAGATTGTGGTTAAGGGATGCTGTGCTATTTCTAGAAATGAAGCAGTTCAGGTTATCATAGCACAGGTGATGAGGAATAGACAGATGGGTAGATACTGTAGATGGCCATGGTCAGAAGAACTGAATGGCTTCAGTTTTGGAAGGTTTAGTCTTACTTGTGGTTATCACTCACAGCGATAGCAGGGTTTACTAGTTAAAGGGGAAGTTTTAGTTAAGTGTGAAACTTATTGGTGATGATGTGACTAAGCAGTTGGTAGTTAGATTGTAGTTAGATCATAACAACAGGGGAACTGGGTGTATAGCTGAGTAAACATGAGCTTTAAAAGTGAGCTTTTGTGTGTGTTGAAGTGAGCAGTGATGATAGCAGCAGGGAGTAGGCAAGATACCTCCTAGTATCATTTGAGAGGACAAGGAGGTATGTAGTCTTTGATATGATGCAGGATTTCATTCAAAGAGGTAAAGCCAGATGCTTTGTAGAGGGTTTGAGGATATAAGGAAGTGTGGGGCTCAGCACTAATGTCCCCCAGAAAGATTTAGCAGATTGGAAAGGAATGGAAGCCTGAATCAAATTCAGAGTTGTGGAACTTCATGGTTATGACAGCTGGCAGTTGATTAAACATTAACTATTTTCTTTGACATTGTGACTTTGAAGCTTGGTGCTTAGAATACTTGACTAATTTGACAGAAGTTAAAGGTTCTATTGGTTGCAGTTTTGACTTGCCCTGTAAGTAAAGCAGTGCATCTTTTGTATATCTTCCTTTCTGTTTGTAAGAAAAAGATGTAGCGGGTGGGAGTAAACTAAGTAGAGAAAAGATGGTGGTGCCATGCTTAAGTGTGTGTGGGAGGATTGCAATAGCTTTGCCAGTTATAAGCCTGGGATATTTGATTTGAGATTGCAGTAGTCTGGAATCTTTTTTTTCCTTTTTTCCATTCAATTATTTACACTTCCTACCCTCCTCCCACTCCCCCACACCCCCTTTTCCTCTCCCACCCTGCTTCAGAGAGGGCAGGGAAACCTGCCCTGTGGGGAAGTCCGAGGCCCTCCCCACTACATCCAGGCCTAGGGAGCTGTGCATCCATATAGACTAGGGTCCCAAAAGGCCAGAACATGCCGTAAAAACAAGTCCTAGTGCCTTTATCAATGGCCTCTCTGTCAGCCCCTATTGTCAGCCACAATCAGAGAGTCCGGTTTGATCACATGCTCATTCAGACCCTGTCCAGCTGGATTTGGTGAGCTCCCATTAGAACAGGTACACTGCCTCACTAGGTGGACCAACCCCTCACAATTCTGACTTTACTGTCTTCTCCCTCCTTCTTCCTTTCAACTGGACCTTGGGAGCTCATTAGTAGTCTGGAATCTTTAACTGATGATCCAGTGAATATTTCTTTTTTTTTTTTTTTGGATTTGCAAAAGAAGCAGGAAAACTTTATTTCTTTTTAAAATTGTTTTTTTGAGCTATATATTTTTCTCTGCTTCCCTCCCTTTTTCTCCCCTCCCTTTCCACCCT
>NC_022013.1:59214788-59219446 GCF_000317375.1 Microtus ochrogaster
AAATTTTTTTTAAATGCTCAACATCCTTAGCCATCAGAGAAATGCAATGGAAGTAGCTAGGATTACAGGTGCATACCAGTTAGCTAGGCCTCCAGTTGCTTTTTGACAAAGGTGCATACAACGTGTTTGAGCTAAGATGATCTCCTCAGCAGGTAGTGCTCGCATAATAGTTTGGATATTGATAGGCTACAAAAAGAATCTTTATTAAACCTACTTTTTTTCCAAAATGAATTACAAATCTATATATAAATCCTTAAAAACAATAAAATACTTTTTTCCCTTTTTATTTTCACAGTTCGCTCCTAGTCCCTAGCAAGAACTAGTTTGCTATCTTTTCTCTAGTTATACAATTTTTTTTTCTGTTTGAGGCCAGATTTTTGGAAAAAGTTGTTAATATCTAAAATGTTTCATGTATCACATTCATTTTTATTGTGTAGGATTTTCATGGTATGAATGCATCAAAGATGTCTTGGGACCGAACTGTTCTTAAAACATTTTACTTCCTTTGCATCTTTAGTTATTCAGAGTAAAACCCTTTAACAATAACAACAAAAGAAATTCATCAGGTAAAAATTCTCAGAGAAATGGGCTAAAGGAAGACATTTTCTGGAAACTTAGCCCCAGACACTTAAAATTGGCTTTGATCCAAGAAGGCATTAAAAATTTTTTTAAAGGGTTTATTGTTATTTTGTGTATATGTATTCTGCATGTATGGCTGTATATCACCTTCATACATTTGCCAAGAAGGCCAGGGAGAGCATTGGAACTGAAATTGCAGATGATCATGAAACTCCCTAAGGATGCTGGGAACCAACCCTAGGTCCTCTGGAAAAGCAGCCAGTTTTCTCAATTGCTGAGCCATCTCTTCATCCCCCAAGAAGACATTTATTGTTTGTGTTTGAGATAGGGTTTCTCTGTGTATCCCTGGGTGTCCTGGAACTCACTCTGTAGACCAGACTGACTATGAACTCAGAACTCAGAGATCCACCTGCCTCTGCCTCCCAGGTGTTGGAATTAAAGATGTGCACCACCACTGCCTGCACTGCCTGGCCCTGGAGGCATTAATTTTTTTTTTTTTTAAGCATAGAAACTTTTCTCATCAGCCTCAAGCAGCATTTGAGGAACTAGAATATATGAGTCTTTCCTAGGTGATGAGTTTTTAATAAACTTCCCCTTATTTATGACTATTGTAAAATACACATAAAATTTATCATTAATACACATACAATATTGTGTACCCTTCACCAACTACTACACATTCCCAGAATATTTTCTGGCCTCAAAAGGTTATCCAGTGTCTGTGAAATAGTCATTCTTCCCTGTTCCTCCTACCCTAGCTCCTGACTGCTGCCAATCTAGTTTTTATCTTTATAGATCTTCTTTCTAGATTATTTCATGTAATAGAGCCATATACTATGTCTGACTTAATTTAATGTCCTCAAAATTTATCTATGCTGTAGCATGTGTCCATACTTCATATCTGAATGATATTCCATTGCATATATGTATCATAGTTGATTTATCCACTTACCATGAACCCCAGAGAGGAGACGGGGAGGAAGGCAGGAAAACCATGTGTTCTCTGGGGGGAGGCAGTTTAAATATCCTGTGGGAGTGATCTTGAGCATCTCTGGTCATCATTTGGCAGGCTTTCTCAGGGGTAGAATCTGGACTGAGACAACTTCCAGGGGAGGGGGCTTAGGATGGAACTTCCACCCAAACATCCCAGACTCTTTGGGTATGGGGCGCCAGCTCAGGTCTGGCTACTTCCTGCGGGCATGGGGCAAGGAGAGTTGGAAGTTGGTGTGGCTGGAGAGGCATCTGGTTATCTGCCATCCGGGAGACTCGATGCATCTGTTACTTGCGGGAACTGAGAAGGCAGGTTGTTAGGGAAAAAAAAAAATAGGTTGTTATCATGTGTCTTGGTTGTACTGATGAAGATGAGTGTGTTAAGAAGAGGAGCAGATTGGCGCTTCATTGTGGCATCTTGGAAAACCAGAGGGTAGAGAGTCCTAACTGCTGGACAGACCAACTATCCTGAATAGGTGCCTACTTGATCCTGGAGAGATGGCATCAGCATGGGTGTCCCAGAATCTTAGAGTTAGTGTAGATGTTATTCTGGTGACTCTTGGCTATCCAGAGTGCTTTAGTCAAGATCTGGCCTTTTGTGAAGAAGTTCGCATTGGCAGGTGGGTCACTTCAACAGTTTTAGTGGAAGTGACCACTGTATACACTGCCTGGTGGTTTTCTGATCCATGTATAAGGGAGCTTCCATCAACAAACAGGGTGAGTTGAGGGTTTATAAGTGGTTGGTCTAGGAGACCTGGCCCGGATAAGACCTCCACAGCCTCTGAGGCTGAGTGAAAGGAGGTACCAAAGCAGGAGCGAACAGGAAGGAGGGTTGCAGAGTTTAGGGCAGGAATGGAGGCCAAGGTAATTTGGGGGTTTTCTAGAAACAGTAAGTGAAAGTGTTGGCTAAGGTTTCTGTCGCTCATGGCCCACAGCTATTCAGTCCCAAAGAAACACACAAAGGTCTACATTAATCATAAACTGGTTGGCCTATTAGCTCAGGCTTCTTAACTCTTATAACATATATTAGCCTGTAATTCTTGTCTGTGTTAACCACATGGCTTGGTACCTTTTATTCTCGAGGCAGTCTCATCTTGCTTCCTCTGTGTCTGGATGGTGATTGCAGACTCAGCCTTTCGTCTTCCCAGAATTCTCCTGTTCTCATTACCCCACTTATACTTCCTGCCTGGCTACTGGCCAGTCAGCGTTTTATTAAACCAGTACTACTCAAAAAACTTTACAGGATATAAGACCATTGTCCTCCAGCATGAAAGACTTGTACTCCTGAAGGCCCAAGGAGGGAGAGAGAAGAATGATGCAGAAGGTCTGAGAGGCAGTGGGTGGAATGTACCATAATTGGAAAATGGCACCTTCTTACAGATTAGGTCACCTGTTTTTACTCAGTTGAATGTCATTGAGAAGAATTGACATTCTTTTAATTTAATTTCAACTAAGCCTAGAACCAGCTTCCAATAATTAAGATATTTGTGTTTTGAATACAAAATAATTTTAGGATCCTGGATACCAGTTAATGAAATGTGATAGTAATATATCTATATTGTGTTATGTTGCTTCAAGTACACTTTGTTTTTACCTTCTGGTATTGTTTAAAAAGTTGCCTTTACACTGAGGACTGCCGTTTTCTTGCAACAAAGCTCCTTTTCAAATTTTGAAGGGAAGGCTCCCCTCCCTTTTGGGACCCCGTCATGTTGCTTCCTAATGGTTTTCCACCTCAAGGCCCAACTATATACCTATCCCTGTAAAGTGCTCATTCTGAAGAGTAAGTGGTTTCAGTGTCCTTCTTTAGTAACTCACCTTTCTTCACCAGTCTCTCAACTATCTTAACTGTCTTAGCTTGGTCGTCCTCCTGTCTGTTAGAATAGGGAAACATCCGGGAAAGAGAACTAGGGAAAGGAAGAAAAGAAAACGCTGGGTGTAAGAGCCTCTGTTAAATATTTACATATTGATTCTAGAAATTGGGTCCATACAAGGCATAGTGATAGTAAAAGTGGTCCCTTGTACTCTTCAGATATGATCAGGGCTTACACTAGCTGCCAAATGCCAAGCCTGCAGTAAAGGCCGGAGTAATAAGCACCCAGTTTAGGTATCTAGAACTGTAAATCTCTAGCCTCTTAGACTCTTGGGCCATAATAAGACTTTAGGTGTCAGAGCATGGAGCTATGAACTCCTAAGTCTGTCAGTGTAGCCATAAGCTCTTAACACTCAAGCGCACAGGTCTGCCAGCAGTAGAAGGGCTGCTTCCTCAACCACTCAGTTTCTGAGGAAAGCTAGCACTTTTGTGAACTGTAAGTAGCTTTTCTAGTTTCTTACTTCATCATTCTCCTGCAAGCTAATATCAGTATTTTGCTCCCCACTTTCCAGACCTTCCATCTGACCTCATCACTGACCTCTGACCTGGCCTCAGGCTGCTCATGTATTTATTGAGTTAATTATTTTTAATAAAAGTTGTCAGTTGGGTGTGGGTGGTATACACCTTCGATCACAGCACTCAGGAAGCAGAGGCAGGTGAGTTTGAGGCTAATCTGGTCTACAGAGTACAGCCAGAAGAGACAGGGCTACACAATGAAACTGTGTCTTGAAAACAAAATCCCAGCAAAATTCTTCACAGAGCTCAAAAGAACAATACTCAACTTCATATGGAAAAACAAAAAACCCAGGATAGCCTAAATAATCCTGTACAATAAAAGAACTTCTGGAGGTATCACAATCCCTGACTTCAAACTCTACTACAGAGCTACAGTACTGAAAACAGCCCGGTATTGGCATAAGAATAAATAGGAGGACCAATAGAACCGAATAGAAGACCTGGATTTTAATCCACACTCCTTTGAACACCTGATCTTTGACAAAGAAGCAAAAAATATCAAATGGAAAAAGAAAGCATATTTAATAAGTGGTGCTGGCATAACTGGACATCAACATGTATCTGTCACTATGCACAAAACTCAAGTCCTAATGGATCAAAGACCTCAACATAAAACCAGCCACACTGAACCTTATAGAAGAGAAAGTGGGAAATACACTTGAATGCATTGGCACAGGAGACCACTTCCTAAATATAACCCCAG
>NC_022013.1:59219921-59221948 GCF_000317375.1 Microtus ochrogaster
TTTGGATATATATCCAAAGGATGATCAATTGTGCCACAAGAACATGGGCTCAACTATGTTCATAGCAGCATTGTTTGTCATAGCCAGAACCTAGAAACAACTTAAATGCCCCTCAACCGAAGAATGGATAAGGAATATGTGGTACATTTACACAATGGAACACTACACAGCAGAAAAAAAAATAACATCTTGAATTTTGCAAGAAAATGGATGGAGCTAGAAAACACTATTTTGAGTGAGGTAACCTAGACACAGAAAGACAATTATCACATATACTCACTCATAGATCGTTTTTAAACATAAAGCAAATGAAACCTACAAACCACAATCCCAGAGAATTTAGACAACAATGAGGACACTAAGAAACTTACATAGATCTAATCTACATAGGAAGTAGAAAAAGACAAGATCTCCTGAGTAAATTGGGAGCATGGGGACCTAGGGGGAGGGGAGAGTCAGGGAGGGGAGCAGAGAAAAATGTAGAGCTCAATAAAAATCAATTTAAAAAGAAAAAAGTCATCAGAATTTTTATTGTTATTGTCATTGCCTTAACACCCACCTCCTCGCCACCACTCTTCAGCAAAACACACATAGCTGTTCTTTGGATTCCACTGGGTTGGTGAATGGTAACTTAGAGCTGTCTTGCTTGCATTTTGTTTATCTTGTTTTGTTTTAAATGGAGTCTATGTTACCTGGGCTACTTTCAGATTCCTGGGATTAAATAGTTCTCTGTGCATCAGCTTCCAGCGTGCCAGAATTATAGGTCCAACCTACACATCCAGTGCAGGCATTCTAGAAAAGAATACTTGCATAGTAAGGAAGGAGAGATTTGTCAGTATTTTAACATTCAAATGAGGAAAAAAAAAGGATAGCCTTGACTTTTAATCTGGCAGGCAGTTAGGAATTGTCAAAACTGAAACGAATTGTTAGGTGTTCTAAAGACATCGGAAGTGAATTATTTGTGTAAATGCATGAACCCTCCCTTCTTGATCTTACGTTTCTCTATCCTGCTTCTTATCCTTGCAGCTGTTGTAGTTGTACCAGATGTTGCTGTTGAGTGTTAGAGAATATATCACAAAAAAGACCCTTGTTTGTTAAACAGATGCAATATGTGCTAATAATTTACTACCTTGCTTTCCATTGTAGAAATGCTTTCTAGAACATGTTAATATAATTATTTGCTTACTTTTCTTTTGTGTTTGTGGAGGTCAGAGGTGAACCCCAGCTGTTCCTCAGGATCTAGCTACTATATTTTGAGACATCATCTTCCTGGTATATGGGGCTTGCTGACATGGTTAAGCTTGATGTCCAGTGAGCCCAGGCATCTTCCCATGCCCACCTCCTCCACACTGGGACTGCACACAGTGCTTTACTTAACCCGGTTTTTGATGTGGGTGCTGGTGCTAGTACTGTATGTGACAAACTCTTTACTGGCTAACTTACCTCCCCAGCCCCTCTTTTGCTTTTTGTTTGCTTTGTTTTGTTTCTATTAGGTAAGTGTGCAGTAATGCCAGTGACTTAAAGATTAGAGAAACAGTTCATAATAAAAATGTTTTTGTAGAACCAGTCAGTAATTACTTACATGTAGCATGTACTGAGCAAAGTTCAGTGGTGGTTTTCTTTTTGGTGATGCACTCTTCTTAATGAGGATGACCTAGCAGTCTGTGTTACTATGGTGGATAAAGTGAGGACCTAGATGCTAATACTACGCAAAATCATTTTCTTATGTCACTTTTTTTTTAATTTTGCAGCCTCAGTGAATATTTGGATGAAGCCATTAAATTAATTGCTTGCCATCATGAGCAGAAGCAAGCGTGACAACAATTTTTATAGTGTAGAGATTGGAGATTCTACATTCACAGTCCTAAAACGATACCAGAATTTAAAACCTATAGGCTCAGGAGCTCAAGGAATAGTGTGGTAAGTTTTTATTTCAAAATAAGGCAGGAGTCTTTAACTGTTGCCTTTTCTCCTCTTTGTAATGTAGATCCTTTGGTAAGTAATCAACTTTACACAAAAAGAAAGGA
>NC_022013.1:59222048-59246870 GCF_000317375.1 Microtus ochrogaster
GAGAGAGAGAGAGAGAGAGAGAGAGAGAGAGAGAGAGAGAGAGAGAGAGAGGAAAGAGAGAGGGAGGAGAGAGAAATAAAGAAATCAAAACTATATAGATGAAAGCTATAATGTGATAATTTTTCCTCAGAGATTACTGGTCCTTTTTATTATTTCTAAGCTGTAACTATTAACCAACAATAGTATTTTGAAATATAAAATATGATTAAATATGTACTTAGAGTCATATAGAGACATGCACTTATATCAAGAAAAAGGAAGTGGCAGGCCTGTTCATTCTGTGAATGCATCTATTCCCATAGCTGATCATTGAGATGCCTGCCTCACTGAATCTTCACTTTCACTCTGTAGTGGATCAGAAATCTCATAAACTGGGGAATACATCAGCTAATACATCTTAGTATGTTACAGAACATGTATATCTTTAAAGTTGATTTACAAGGTAACTTCTATAAAAAGGCCCAGGTTTTATAGATGAACATAATTCTTTATAAATTGAAGTACATACAGTCCTTGGGATAGTTCTCCTACTGACTCAGAATCACTAAGTTAACATTATAACCTTGGGGAAATGATAAGCCAGCCATACCCAAACATAATTACATCTCTATTGCTTCTTAAACAAGCAAAATTTATTTAAAATCTGCTAAAACAATTGGGAGTATTTCTGACCCAGCATGTTTATAAGGTTCTAGAAAAGCTCTTGCATATGTCTACAAATACATGTACATAAGGCTATTCTTTATTTGTTATTTCTATAGCAGAAGTTGAAGCAGCATCAAGTCTGGCAACAGGAGAATAAAATGTTAGGATGCAGCCAAACAGCAAAATACTGTACAACATTTAAAATGAAGTGGAGCTGTCTGTGTCAGATAGACACTCTCAGAAGTATAGACCTGAGTGTTAAAATGATCTACAAAAAACTCCACCATAATCTATTAATTTCTCTGCAATATATCAGATATGTAAAACAATTCTATATACTTTACGTTGACTACATATGCAGAAAAGATAAAAGCTTACCTCTGAGAACAGAAGAGGAAGAAGTCTTTACCTGTAATATGTTTCTCTTTTTAAAAAACTCATGGGGCTGGAGAGATGGCTCAGAGGTTAAGAGAATTGCCTGCTCTTCCAAAGGTCCTGAGTTCAATTCCCAGCAACCACATGGTGGCTCACACCATCTATAAAGGGGTCTGGTGCCCTCTTCTGGCCTGCAGGCATACACACAAACAGAATATTGTATACTAAATAAATAAATAAATAAATCTCAGAACAATTGTGGTAAAATAGTAAAATCTAACAGAATTGTATAAGGAAAATACTCTTACTCGCCCCCCTCCCAAAACATACAAAATGAATACATTTTTTAAATGCATTTAAAAAAAAGACAAAAAGAACTTAGGCACTTGTGTCCACCCGTGCTGAGGGATCTTGGGTGACACAGTCTCAGTGGAGAAAGTAAGGAGTCTATGTGATTGCTTTGTAAATTTGGTTTTAGAACTTTGTGCTTAATGTTTGTTTTTAATTTCTTATTACAGTGCAGCTTATGATGCCATTCTCGAAAGAAATGTTGCAATCAAGAAGCTCAGCCGGCCATTTCAGAATCAGACTCATGCTAAACGAGCCTACCGAGAACTAGTTCTTATGAAATGTGTTAATCACAAAAATGTAAGTGAATATTTCATTTTTCCTAAGTATAAATAAAATCAAGATTTATTCATGAATATATATCTGCCAAAGGTTTTAAAAAATATTAGGGACTTTAAACTCTCTACATTGAAACATTATTTAAAATCTACAGACTTTCCCTCCATCCCTACTCCCTACCTCCATTAGTAAGTAGTGCCAAAAGTGGAAAAATGAGATCTGAAATTTAAATGGTTAGTTTTCTGGCATTTAATTTATAGAAAAAGTTTTAGGGAGATAAGCGTTTGAAAAACATTTTATTCCAAATTTTTCTCATCTTAGTTTTTTTGTTCCCTGTAAAACTGGCATTTTAGAAAACTGTACAGAGATGAAATCATTCCCATTGCACTTGGACATTGGAATTTAATAGGAGTCAAAATGCAAACAACTTCTTTGCACCCAATTCTGACTTCTAAGTGGTATCAGTACTTACTTCTACTCAGATAATCGCTGATAATAACAGTTGAACAAAAACTTTGGAAATATTTACAGAGAACGAGGAAAAACATTTCTAACTTGAAGATAAAACTTTCATTCATTTTGAAAATGAACAGTTAATTTTTTTTTTTTTCATGCCAGAAGAGGGTATCAGATCCCATTCTAGATGGTTATGAGCCATGAGTTTTTTGGGAATTGAACTCAGGACCTCTGGAAGAGCAGCCACTGCTCTTAACTGCTGAGCCTTTTTTCCAGCTCCACTTAAATTGTTTTTAAGTTTACATTAAGCATACTGACTGATATGTTTGTTATTATATTAACAGGACAGTCCTTCCAAACTAGGAGGGCATAAACTAGGAGAGAATTGCAGAAAGGACAATTTTATGAAGCACTAAACTGAAGTGCTAGCCAGAGACATTATCCAAAGAAATTTATAAGATATAATGATTTCCATACTTTCTGGTGTAGAAAATACAATTCATCGCATTTTGAGAGCTAGCCGTGCAAAGAACCCTTATATATTAAAGTCATCACCAATGGGAACTGTATAGATGTTAATGATTGGGCTTATTATTTGGGAAGTTTATGCTGTTGTTTTGGAGGCAGTGAAGCATGATGAGAGTTAGATACCACAAAGCAGTGATAATTTAACTGTCAGATAGTAGAGGGCAGACAGTGCATGCTGACATCTCAAGAGGGAGACTTCTGTGAGTTTCAATGAACTAGGAAGGCTTAAAGGGCTCGAGACTAGACTTTGACTATTAAAGATGGAGTGAAAGTTAGATTTTTGGAAAAGGGGATGACAGAGGAAGAGGGGTTATCAAGGAAGAAATTGTAGTTTCTTGTAGGAGCCAGATGTGGTGCTTGTCCGAGTTCTGCTTGTGGCCTTTCTTCTGTTAGAGCTGCTCATGCCCCTTTTAGTCTCTGGACCTAGTTTCTTTAAGGCAGTGGAGGTGTTGCCTCAGTTTTTCTTTGTTTAATTCAAATACTCCTTTCTCCACCCTGGGTGGCAACAAAGATGTTTCATCTACAGTATGTAGAGTTTGGGAAGCATGTCTTGTATGCTTAGCCATCAAAAGTGTCCCAGATTGGGTGCTTAACATGGTTTGTTCATTGAATGAACATAAAACTAATATGATGGAAGCCATGAATGGCAGGCAGCTCCACCCTGCCACCTGGTGTATGCTGGATTTTATGTAATGTTTTATCTTTTTAGCACTTTGTGTTCTGCACAGATCATCTTGAAATGTTGTTTCCCTACTATTTTCAAGGTTGTTGTAATTTTTAGTTTCTCTTTTAACCTGGTCACTCTGATGAGACACTTAACACACAGTGTCTGATGGATCCCTCTGTTAGCTGTTGAGGCTTGTCTCTCTATTGTAGATATTAAACCACTTGACTAACAAGTAATGCAAGGACCTGATAGCAAGTCACATTGTATTCTGCTGGTTTGGGAGAATTAAGTATAGTACTTTCTGTTGTTCTCATTTAGATACCAATGATAAAGTGTGGCTGTCCTCCCCAGAGTATTTGGGGTTACCCTGCTCCCATCTCTTCATTCTAACTTTACATTTACTGGCTTTACTTCCCAGAATTACTCCGATTGTCTTCATAATAGCTGCACCTGTTGAACGTGTTGTAGAAATTGCCATGCATAGCTATCAGAATTGTTCAGCTACCCTAATTCTTTGTGTTCACATGCATATTATTAGAGACATTTTCACAAATACCTTTTAGAAATCTTTATATGCTATATCTAGTTGCATTATCTAGTTACTGTTCTTCTTTGTTATTGTTTTGTTCATAGAGAAAAATAATGTTTTTCAGTAAGTTTTTACTTGGTCGTGGTAATTATTAGTTCTTTGCTATCTAGCCATAGCTCATCCACTTGTCAGTCATTGACTTTTGCTTGACTATCTAATCTGATTAAGATAATTTATTTAGTTTTTTTTTGAAAAATAAGACAGCTGTGTCTTCATTTGCCTAAAGCATACAGTTGAATAGTTTAATATGTTTATATATATATATATATATATATATATATCCAAAAAGAAACCCTATGTCCTTTTGTTGTTCTTCCCTATCTCTTACACCCAGCAGCTCTAAGCATTTATTAATCCCATTTTTGTTTCTATATATGCCTTTAGCCTTAACTGACCTATAACTTGCTCTGTAAACCATACTGACCTTGAACTCACAGAGATCTACCTACTTCTGCCTCCTGAGTGCTGGGATTAAAGCTGTTCACCACTACCACTGTCAGGTTTTTTTTTTAAGGGTTTATGTATTTTATGTTCATTTGTGTTTTGCCTGCATTTATGTCTGCATGAGAGTGTCAGATCCCCTGGAACTGAAGTTACAGACATGTGGGGCCTGGGAATTGAGCCCAGGTCCTTCGGAAGAGCATCCAAGTGCTCTTGATCACTAAGCCATCTTTCCACCCAGTTATTCCCTCTGTCTTAAATAATTAGTTTATCATTTCTGATTTCATGTTTTTCTGAATATTTACTGGCAGACGCCTTCTGCAAGCAGAGCTTAATGCATCCATGAATGGCATCCATGCTGTCCCCATGAAGATTATGTCTAGAAAAGCATTCCTTTTCCTAAATTGATGTGGGATTCCCCTCTGTATGCTATGAATATGTTTTATTACCATTGGTTATTAAAGAAGCTGCTTTTGCCTATGGCAGGGCAGACTAGAGCTAGGTGGGAAAACTAAACTGAATGCAGGGAGAAAGAAGGCAGAGTCAGGGAGATGTCATATAGCTGCTGAAGGATAAAGATACCAGAACCTTACCATTAAACCACAAGCCTCATGGTAAAATATAAAATAATACAAATGGATTAATTTAAGATGTAAGAGCTAGGTAGGAATATACCTAAACACTTTTTTGTGTGATTATTTGGGTCAGGAGACCAACGAGCAACCTCTTTTTAACCTAAATCGCCATTAGACGTTTAAAAATGTAAGTCAAGTGCATTGTTGTATACTGGCCTGTGAAAGCATGTCAGCTCATTTCTAACAAGGATCTTATGTGGTCGAGGATGAACTTGTTACGAGAATAAGATTCTGTTATGGTGTGCTGAATGTAGGAATGACCTGGACCAAATAGGATAGTTGTTCTTCAAAGTCAATGGAAGGGCTTCACATAACACTTTCTAATTATGCTCTATCAGACACTTTTTTGTATAAAAGTCTATATAATTTGTTATCGAATATTAAGACTTTTAGGACAGTTTCATAGCAAATGTGAGAGAAAGATACAAGCTTGTATGTATTTGTTCTTGTATGTATATAGTACCCCAATTGAGTAGTGCATTAATGTATCACCCAAATTTCACAATTTACATTAGATTACACTTTATTTTTTCTTTCTTTTTTTTTAAAGATTTATTTAATTATTATGTATACAGCGTTCCACCTGCATGTATGCCTGCAAGCCAGAAGAGGGCACCAGATCTCATTATGGATGGTTGTGAGCCACCTTGTGGTTGCTGGCAATTGAACTCGGGACCCCTGAAAAAGCAGCCAATGCTCTTAACCGCTGAACGATCTCTCCAGCAATCTTGTTTTCTTTTTGGTGCTAGGAAATTTACCCAGTGTCTCTGCATGCTAAGTAAACATGACAGCTGAACTATACACCCTCAGCCCCTGGGGTTCACTTGGAATAAGAGAATCTATGACTTTGAATTAGTGTGTGGTATTTATGCATATATTTCCACCTTTATAGTTAACTCATTTTTATTTGCCCCAAAGACCTTTTGTTCCTCCTGTCATTCTTTTTCTCCAGTTCCTAACAATGAAATTTTAGTAAACATGTTTATTTGTGCTTAGTATATAAAAATTGGATGATTTTAAACTAATAGTGAATTATTATAATACATGTATTTGCAGTTCTCAAATGAAGTATTAGGAAGTAGTTTCTAATGTTTTTATTTCTTTGCTTTTGCCACAGATAATTGGCCTTTTGAATGTTTTCACACCACAGAAATCCCTAGAAGAATTTCAAGATGTGTAAGTGTGGTATTTAGAATGAATGCTGTTGATACAAAGTTTAACTAGTACCTGTCCATAGATTGTTGCTATACACTTTAGCTGTCATCTTTTTCTACCCATGAAGTTACATAGTCATGGAGCTCATGGATGCAAATCTTTGCCAAGTGATTCAGATGGAGTTAGATCATGAAAGAATGTCCTACCTTCTCTATCAAATGCTGTGTGGAATCAAGCACCTTCACTCTGCTGGAATTATTCACCGGGTTAGTAGAAAAATATCGCCATGTTCTTTTCTAAGGATTTTTTTTTAATTTTCTGTAAATATTTTGCTTGCATGTATTTAAGTGTACTACATGCATGCAGTGCCTTCATAGGCCAGAAGAGGGTGTCGGATCTACTTAAACTGGAGTTACAGACAGTTAGGAGCTGCCATGTGGGTGCTGGAAACCAAAAAGCAGCAAGTGCTCTGAACTGTTGAGCCATCATCTCTCTAGTCCACCATGATCTTATTCTTTTAAATCACTGAAGTAAAATCCATGTAATAGACTGTTTGAAGTATATGACTCAGTGGCATTTAGTCCATTCACAGTATTGTACAACCACAACCTCTGTCAAATTCTAAATTTTCATTATCTTGCCTAAAAAATTCAAAACTACATCCCTCAAACTGTCACTTTTCATTTCTGTCAATCTCTCCACACCCTAGCAATTCAATATTTATGGATTTACCTGTCCTAGATATTTCATATAAATGTAATCATATGGCCTTTTGTCTAGTTTCTTTGATTTAGTGTAATGTATTTGCAGTTTCTATGCTGTAGCATATATTAGTTTGTCTTTTCTTTTTGTGAATGAACAATATTCCATATGTCATATTCCACAGTGTTTCACTATGAAAATTTATGTACAAGTATTTCTTCAATCTTTATTCTTTAGTTTTTCTGGGTGGAATTACTGGATCATGTGGTGTTATATTTTTAAGGAACAGTCAAACTTTCTCAAATTGGGTACCATTTCCTATTCTCAGAACCCTTAAGTAAGGGTTCTCCAATTTTTCTGCAATTTTGTCAGTATTTAATACCAGACCCTTTTCTGTTAGTCATCATAATGGGTATGAAATGGTATTTTATTGTGTTCTTGATAAACATTTTTCTAATGGCTAATGAGAGTTGTCTTAATTACTTTTCTATTGCTATGACAAAACACCATGACCAAGGCAACTGACAGAAGAAGAGTTTACTGGTAGTTTACAGTTTCAGAGGATGAGTCTGTGACTAATGTTGTGGGGGGCATGACAACAAGCAGGCAGGCATGGCACTAGAACAGTAGCTGAGAACTTATATTATGATCTGCAATAAAGAGAGAGTGCTAACTGCAGTAGTATGGGCTTTCTTAACATGAAAACAATCCCCAGTTACATACCTCTTCCAACAAGGCCATACCTCTCCTAACCCTTCCCAGTTTCACCAACTGGGGCCAAGTATTCAAACATACGAGCTTGTTGGGGCTGTTCTGATTCAAGCTACAACAGTGGTCAAACACTTTTTCATTTGTTGGTTAGCCATTTCTAGGATGGCATTTTAAAACATGTATTTTTAAGCTCTTGTTTCTTAATCAATTGTTTGCCTCTTTGTTAGAGAGAAGGAGAGGGAGGGAGGGAGAGAATCCCAGTTCTATGTATACTAAACCTTTACCAGACATAATTTATACATAGATTGGTTTTCACTTTGCTGATGATGTCTTATTAATACATAAAATATTTTAGTTTTCGTGAAGTACCAAAATTTTGTTATGGCATGTGCCCTTATGTCTTGTATAAGAATCTACTGCTAAAGTGAAGGTCATAAAGATTTAAGATTATCTCTTCTTAGAAGAGTTTTATGGGTATTGCGTCTATTTTTAATTCATTTTTTACATGATGTAATGCAAGAGCCTGTCTTCATTCTTCCATGTGTAGAAATTCAGTTGTCCAAGCTCTCAGAGAATTGTGTTGGTACCCTTTCAGAATCCAGTTGGTCGCAAATATACAGGTCTATTTCTGGACTGCTGGTTTTATATAATTAGTCTTTATGTCTGTCCCTATATTGGAATCACATTTTTATAAATTTGTATGTTTATGTTGCCACAAGGATATGGGGTCCATGGAGTTCAGAGGTGATAGGCTTTCCTATAACTAGATTTACAGGATTTTATGATCTTCTGTTTGGATACTGGAGGCCAAACCCAGGTCCTCTGCAAGAGAAGTCAGTGCTCTTAACCACCAAGCCATCTCTGCACCCTCCAGTTACAGTTGTAACTCTGTACTGCTTTGAAATGGGAAACTGAATCCTGACTACTTTCTTAGTTTTGAAACTTTGAGTGCATATGAATTTGAAGATCAACTTTTTCAGTTTTTTAGAAAAAAACGCTAGACTTTGAACAAAGATTTTGTTGAATCTGAATGTTGATTTGGTGGCTTTATCATCTTGGCAATATTTAGTATTCCAGTTTGTGACCCATAAGATCATTCAGTTTCCTAAGTTGTATTAGCCTTTAGTACTGTAAGTTGGGTAGCTGGAACAGCAGGAGTTATTTTCTCACAGTTCACAGTGCCTAAAATACAGTGGTTTTGGTGAGGTCCATAAACACTCTCTTGTATCTTCACATGGTCTTTCCTCTGTCATAAAGTATGTCTAACCTCCTTTCTAACCTCCTCTTGTGTGTTCATGCACATTGAATTTTTTTTTTTTTTAAAGATCATGTCAACTGAACTGTAGCTTTACTCTATTCAGTTTGGGCACCTTCCCCCTCCCCATTGTTCTAGCTAGAACTTACAGTAAAATGTTGAAGAACAAAGCAAAAATAGCCAACTTTGTCTTTGTCTTGCCTGTCATCATCATTGATTAGTTTGTTTTTCATTATTACAACAAATACCTAAAGCAAGGTGTTTATTGATAAAGAAAAGAATTAGCTCTGTTTTGGAGGCTGAAATCTGAGATCAGTTAGCCTCATCAACTTCTGATGACAATCACTTAGGCCAGTTAGTTACAAGTATGGCAGAGAAACAGCAAATCTGATTGTGTGTAAAAGGTGCCAAGTGTGTAGGATGCTTTGCTTAACCCTAACTCCCTTCTGAGAGCTAACCCATTCCACAACATCAACTTTAATCTCTTCTGACGACAGTGCCCATGACATAATTACTTTCTAATAGTCTCCACCCTCTACAGGTTCCAACATTTCCCTTGGGAGACACATGCAAACATTCTCAAACCATAGTCATCATTAATATGACACCCGCTGTAAGGCCTCAGAACATATTGTAAAATTTCAAAATTAGAGTTAGTCACACTGTCTAATTAGAGGTCATAGCCCCAGGTTCAAGGGTCCCCAGAACTACCTTCGGTTTAGACTATCTCCTCAAGTATATCTCAAGTGAGTATTGAAGGCTGTGTGCTCAAGGGCTCGCTGCTCAGCTTTCTTGACCTTCTTCCTACCTATGAAAGACAGGAGCGAAAGGGTCTTCTATTGTTATTTGGAGCAGAAAGTTTCTTGCTGTCCTGGCTTAGCAGCTTTCTTGACGGCAGACTTAAAGTTTTGTTTTTCATACTGCAATTTTTATCAGTAACTGAAAGAAGTATAGCTTTTTGATTGTATGTCTTTCTAAAGCATATTTGTTAGCTGATGGCTTCTGTATTCTTGAACTTATTTGAAGCTCTCTTGAGTCTGCCTTCAGGCTTCTTTGGACAGACTGAGGTGATTTAATCAATTCTAGGATTTGATAAGGAGCCTTCAGTTCTGTTGTGGGAAAATGGTGTATAGAAACAAGCTGAGAGTGTTTGTGACTTGAAACAGCACAGTGCTTGTTCAGGGTCCTCAGAGTTGACTATGTGACATTGTTCCATTGCTTGGGTCAGGTTCAGGTTTGCTTCCCAGGGACATTCTTTTCGAATGGTATAAGATATTCCCATGCTGACTCGAGTTTTGTCCAGAATTTCTCTTCACATTCTTTCATGTTCTGTTAACTGAAACAAGTTACAAGATAGGCATATAAAAGGATGATACTTGGTCCGGTGATAAACTAAACCATCTGTCACCTTTTTCTGGGTTCTAGGAGCATTTAGTTTATCCAAAACGATGACATGGTTACCTTTCATTCTGCTTGCAATCAATGTAGCTAGTAGTCACCAACAGTCAAAGTCTTGCTTTCCAAATCTTCTAGAACAGGGGTTAAGGGACTTGCTTATATAAAGAGCACATTCTAAGTGTTTTGGTTTGTGGACATGACCTCTGTCACAGCTACTGACTGGACTATGCCCTTCTGTCACAAAAGCAGATGTAAATAATATGGGGCAAAATGACTATGTCTAACTTCGCATACAACTTCCTTTGCAAAACAAGTCATGCTCTCAGTCGGCAGCCCGTTCATTGTGCAAGTCCTGTGCAGATGACGTAAAATACTTTTGCATCTGTGTAATTAGGATCTCTTTCCATTCTGTTACTGGTTTCAGTGCTGTTCAGTCACCAACTCATAGTCCTGTGTCCTTGAATATGTTGTCCGTAATCTGAAATGCTTGGAGCCAGCATGTTTCAGATTGTGGAATGTTGTAGATTTTAGATATTTGCATAGCCTTTACCAGGTGAGTATTGCATCCCTAAATCTGAAAGTTAGAAGTCCAGATTGCCTGAAATTCAAAGCACTGGCATGATGGGCCCTGTATCCTTGGATTAATTTGAGGCTACCTTTAATAAGTTTTCCTTAGCGTAGACATCAAAGTGGATATAAGATCCTTTTGAGTACTATCAGTACACTCAAAATGACTTAAATTTGGGCCTTTCAGATTTCAGAGTAGGCATACTCAACTTGTAATAGTAACTCCCCAGTCCTGGGTCAGTTAACCAGAATGCAATAGACATGGCTATAACAAATATCAAATACAAGGTAAACGTGACTAAGGAATTCTCTCATTTTGTATACAGGCAGATCATGGTAGGGTGGGAACTTGGCTTCATAGAGATGATGAACAACCCCACTGCCAACAAAGCCCACTGTCTGGAGTATTTTTAATCACCAGAGGAAGGGATGAGCCGCAGAAGGTTATGTGCTGAACCTCCTCTACTTTGTTCCCGTTCAGACACTAATGAGTCTACTCATGCCTCCTTGTCTGACTGGAGAGGCTTAGAAAATCAGAGAGGAAAGATAGAATATTGAGTTATTTCTACTCTCTCTGCACAAATGTAAACTCCAAGGCAGTCTTCCATATATAGTTAATAATATTATGACATCTGTAAAAAGATAAACATTGGTACGAAAAGATGAATTTTAGTTAATATTCTTAGAGCCAAATACTCTTGGTAATTTATTGTCTTAAACTGTTTGTTTTTTAAAAATGCATTTGTTCTTAATTATTCCATAACAAAAAGTTTTTTTTCTAGACTAGAACCAGCTAGTATAAAGAGCCAATAATCTCCATCTGTAGTAACAGATATGGAAGTGATTAAAGTTTGTAATGTTTTATTCTTAAGCATGGATATTCCTTTGTTTCATATGCTGTATTTCAGAAGTATTAGCAACATTATATTTGCAGAACAGTAATGATAACCTTTGTCTTGTGTTGTAAGAATCTGCTTCCTAAGCCTATGCATGATGGCTTGTCAGAATAAGATAGAAACAGCATACAAGCAATTCCTGCATGTAGACATTTAAAAAAGGGATCTTTGTCTTGAAGGCTTTTGCTCTTGGTGTTTGTGTCTGCTACTCATTTGTGCATGTGAGATAGTGTGACTGTGATATGAATGTTCATCAAAGCTCACAGGCATGAGCATGATGACTATGAAGGCCTGAGTATTTATGCCACTGCCTTCATTTTAATAGGTATCACACAGATTTCCTTCTGGCTGGAACCAAGTGGCAGTTTTTCACAAAGACATTATGTAGCCCTACCAGCAGGAAGGAATTTTATGGACCAGTGGCACCAGCACACTAGTTCACATGTGAACAAAGTTTATGAGCAAATGTTTGTGGTTTTATGTGGAAAGTCAGGAATGGGCAGGCTGATAATCACTATTTTAGTCCTTTAGAGCTGATACTGGGTTGATCCCAAGCCTCCCTCCCTTTAAAAGCAAACACATATGACTTATGAGTGTTCAAATAACATATGCCAAGATTATGTCAAATTTGATCATATGAATATTAGAATGTTTCATATTGGTTTTAAAGCAATATAAAGCTTATTTTGACTTTAGGGATTTTTAATGCTATAATTTAGTGTGCAAATGAATGTAAATGATAATTTATAAGTCTTACCATAGTAGTTCTTTTATTGTCTGTGATTGGTGTTTTAAGACAGGGTCTTGCTGTGTGTCATAATTTGCTTTCTGTTGCTGTGATAAAACACTGACCAAAAGCAAGTTGGGGGCAGAAAGGCTTATTTCATTTTAAATTTACATATAACAGTCCATCTCTGAGGAAAGTTGGGGCGGGAGCCTGGATTAGCCATGAAGGAGTGCTGTTTACCGGCTTGCAACTCCGTGTTTTTCTCAACCTGTTTTCTTAATACATCCAGGACCACCTACCCAGGGAGGGCACTATCCACAGAGGGTTGGGCTCTCCCACATCAATCACTGATTAGGAATATACCTCCCACAGAGTTGTCTGCAGGCCATTCTGGTGGAGGCAGCTTCTCAGTTGTTCCAGGTGACTCTAACTTGTTGTGTCAAGTTAACAACAATCTAAGCAGTATACTATGTATCTTTCTGCTCTGGTATCAAGTATTGTGATTGCAAAGGATTGGCTGCTATACCTAGCACAAAAGGGTTTTTTTTTTTTTGTTTAATTTTTTTTCTTTTATGGTGTTTTATCTGTGTGTATGTCTGTGTGAAGGTGTAGAATCCTCTGGAACAGGAGTTACAGACACTTGTGAGCTGGCATGTGGATGCTAGAAATTGAACCAGAGTTCTCTGGAAGAGCAACCAATGCTCTTAACGCTGAGTCATCTCTCCAGCCCCACACAAAAGTTCTTAAATGAGCTTTAAGATGCCTTTCCAAATCTCCTGCTCTATTTGACCAAGAATTTCTAGCTAATACTAATTTCTAGGAAATAAAACATTGACATCCATACTGGGTTTATGTTCATATCAATGAAAACATTTTAAATCTGACTTCTTGGGTTTGCCTATTTGTTGAATCTCTGTAGAGATATTACAGAGAAAACACTGAACAGTTAACATTGTTTGACAGCTTATGCAAATCAATTGAGCAGTAAACCCTTTGTTTCTGTCTTAGCAATCATTTTCATGTTTATTTCTTGAAGGACTTAAAGCCTAGTAATATAGTAGTCAAATCAGACTGCACTTTGAAGATTCTTGATTTTGGACTGGCGAGGACTGCAGGAACAAGTTTTATGATGACGCCTTATGTCGTGACTCGGTACTACAGAGCGCCAGAGGTCATCCTCGGCATGGGCTACAAGGAGAACGGTCAGCATATACTTTCACTTTGAAATACTCTTTTGATTTAGTTTATCAATAAGTTTTTTATACTTCAATTGAAGTGCATGGAATTAAGTGTGCATCCAAGTTTCAAATGTGTATTAAGAATCTGAGCATTTTGCCATAAATTTTTGGGAAAGCATGGGGGCCTTATCTTAAACGTGAATACCCTTACCCCTAGATAAAGAATTCTAAAACCGGAACTTATGCCTTTTGCTTGTCTGTAACTTCAGTGTGAGCATATACTTATTAATCATTTAACCTTAGAAGTAATTCTAGTGTATATTAGTCATATTTGCTTGCATCTCCAACACCTTTATTCGGTGTTAATAGTAGCACTCACTATGAGAACTACATTAAGATCCAATTCTGAAAGCTCGTGGATAATGCAACCTCTTGTGGGAAGCACCAGTGTTTCCTCAAAGCTTTTGCCCAACCTTAAGGAAATTTAATTTATTATTGTGTGGATATGTTAAACTTTTTAATGTGGTGTATTTCTAGGAAGAAATTAGAATAGTAGCTCACTTTGAATCAGAAAACTATTACATCAGTAATAGAAAATTCTTTATACATATATGTACATAATACATTTGCATATATATAATGATACCATTGAAACTGGGGTCCTTGTTTAATTTTCTCTTCTTTTTTGAACTATTTAAAAACAAGTACTTGAGATATTAATTAATTTAAGTAAGCATAATACTTTGTTTTCTTAGTCTTGACATAGATTTAAAAGTTTTGTTTTGAGGATTGATATTTCAGATAACCAGAGTGCAGATTGCTAATTGCTTTTCGCTTTTCTGTGAAACTTTTGGTTATCACAAGTGGTACCATGTGTTAGTGTCCTTGTAAATATGGTCTTGGCATAGCTTCTTACCAGAAATTAGAGAAACTATTGTCAAGGATTGACATATTGGGCCTGGAGAGATGGCTCAATGGTTAAGAGCTCTGGCTGCTCTTCCAGAGGACCTGAGTTCAATTCCTAACACTCACATGGCAGCTTAAAGCTGTCTGTAACTCCAGTTCCAGGGGATTAGATACCTTTATACAGACAAATGCGCACATAAAACAAATAAATACAATCTTTAAAAACAAAGAATTGACTTCCTGTCCTCTCTTAGCTAAGAGTCACATAGATGTCTCATTACATTTTTCTGCCTGTTTCCCCACCAACCCAGTCAAATCTAATCCTTCCTCATAACTACATTAGCCAGCAGGAAATGGGGAATGACGTACAGATACCCTCTTTTCAGTCCCTCCCTCCCTCCCTCCCTCCCTCCCTTCCCTCTTCCCTTTCCCCCTTCCTTTCTCCTTTCTGCTTTCCTTTCTCCTCCCTTCCCTCCCTCTCTCCTTCCCTCCCCCTTCTCTCTCTCTCTCTCTCTCTCACACACACACACACACACAGATTTTTTTTTCATGTTTTGTTTTATTTCAGAGAATCTCAGATTATTTTGGAAAGTTTGGGGTAAACTGATTTGTTTTAAACTGCATGAAAGCAAATTCGACTCCTTGTAGCAAGTTTTATAATGATCTGCCAGGGGAGTCTTTGTAGATCTGTAGGTACTTTGATATTTCAAAATTGAATACTTGAAAAACACTTGTGTTTACCAAGTTTCTCAGCAGATAAACTGTTCTTTCTCTGTATTTGTTGCTTTTTGGGTAGAGGTCGGTATAAATGTAAAATGAGGTTGCAAAGAAAATGGCTGACTTTAATTCAGAATATACAAAGCTTTTTCAGTTCAATAAGCCTGTGAAATCCAGTTTGAAATTTTCTGAGGAAAACTTAGACTTACATTTTATTAAATTCAGAGACACTCTGTTTTTGTATGCTAGATTATTTCTGCCTGTGCTTTTGAAAATTAGTAAAATTCAGTCAAACCTCAAAATAGTGCATCTTATACTTAAAATTTTATGATCTCATACATTTGTAACCTTATAAAGTTTGTTTGATTCTACTTTATATTTTACTAAAATTCTTATAAAATGTAAGAATTTTTTATTTATGCAATTTCTGTGCATAGTTCTCACTTTAAAATTAGATATGTAACTAAAATGCAACACTTCATATTTTCCTTTGTGATTCAGAGCTTTTTAAAAAGTATTTTATTTTAAATTATTCCATTATTTGAAATCAAATCACCTTTTCTTTTTTGCGATGTTCTGCAGTTTTTAGATAATGCAGTCATATTTTGCTTCTTTGATTTTAATGACCTTTTGCTTTGCTTTTCCTTCTTTTGTGCTGCAAACATATAGTGGATTTATGGTCTGTGGGGTGCATTATGGGAGAAATGGTTTGCCACAAAATCCTCTTTCCAGGAAGGGACTGTATCCTTGTGCTGCTGCAGCAGACTAATGAGCTAGGTGATGAACTCCTTCTGATCGCTAATGAAAAGGAATATATTCTACACTTGTACATACAGGTTTCTTTTTTAATAGAAAGTTTGTGGCTGTTATAATTCAAAAACTGAGCTAAGAAACTGAAGTATTTGTAGGCTGCACCGGGCAGTAGGACATACAGTCTCTGCTGGTAGTCAGAGCACATTCACTGTCACTCATTTTTATTTCGTATTGCTTTTTATGATTTTAAGTGTATATGGTGTGTGTGTTTATTTTAATGTTTATATATTTTTCTTTTTATTTTAACCAAAATCTTTATGTTAATGTCATTGCATTTTGTTTTCAGTTGACATTTGGTCAGTTGGGTGCATCATGGGAGAAATGATCAAAGGTGGTGTTTTGTTCCCAGGTACAGATCGTATCCTTATCTTTGGCCTAAACTGTAGTTTCTAAAGGTCAAAATGTATGCTACCGCGTCAGCCTGGTCAGGTAGAATGTATTTTGTCTCTCCCTAATACAAAGTATTGTTAAATTACTCTTCCAGAATACCACCTCTTACTTGACATAGACTTCCCTTTCCTCTTTTATTGTTTCATATGGTAATTTTAATAAGTACTCAAGTGTGATTATTTACAGTTCCTCGATGGCTTTGAATTGATTAACGACTTCCACTAAAAATTTCTAACACTTGAGTAAGGCTATAACTATATGGAAAATAGCATGAGTTTTGGAATTATCTGTTGCTCCTCTGTCTTTTTGTTTAGTTCCCCCACATCTTTCTGTTACTGTTCTGTATGTTGTGTCTTACTGTCTCATTACATTAACATGCTGAGAATGTTAGCTAGAAGTTTCCTATGTTGGTAATTAGGATGGGAGTCATGCTTTTAGTTCATCAGCCTTTCATATTTATGTTAACAGTGAAGTGGCTTTGAGTGAGTAACATTATTTTAGGTGCAGTGAGATTATTTGCCATGTTACAGTAAGAGTGTTTGGGACATTAGTCTTTGGAGGTTTGGAATATAAAGACTAGAAGGAACAAGACCAGGAAATCCTAGTCTACAGCATTCTGAGATACTGGTATCATTTTCATATATTTCAGCATTTCATGAACATAATTAATATAGACAAACCTGAGAATGGCAAAAGAAAATGCTACTTCTATCAGTCATCATTTTTATCAGTATTGATTGTTTTTTGTTAGTGTAGAGAACTCAGAAACAGGACAGACTAGAAATACTTCTTACTCTCTAGGAAATGCATTTACATTTTTGAAGAGCTCAGGGAAAGGCAACTTTTAAAGTTTTATGCAGTTTGCATTTTGAGTCTATGCATAGTAATGATAGTTTTTGAGTTATAATTTTTATTTGAATTTACTTGTGTATGCCTCTGTTTTATGGTAGAATTAATGTTTCTGTATTCCTACACACATGTGCACACATATACACACATACATATACACAATAAATAAGATTAACCAAACTTATTTATTCATCATTTTTATTCACTTGCAATCATTGCCATTTGCATGGTGACTTTGAGGTATAAAATATATAATGGCCACATTCTTTAAGTGTTAAAATTTTTCCATTTTTTTGTATTTAATGTGGGTAAGATTAAAGGGTTGAACATTTGATACATGGAGTATTTTTCTTAGCTACTTGATAATAGATATTGATCAGTGGAATAAAGTTATTGAACAGCTTGGAACACCCTGTCCTGAATTCATGAAGAAACTACAACCAACAGTAAGGACTTATGTTGAAAACCGACCTAAATATGCTGGATATAGCTTTGAGAAACTGTTCCCTGATGTGCTTTTCCCAGCTGACTCAGAGCATAACAAGCTTAAAGGTAAGTTGTATAAGTGTGTGCACCAAATTCTGTTTTGGGTATGCATGTGTGGGAAGAATGCTTAGTCATATTTTTAAGGGACTAACTCAAAATTATGTCTGCTAGTGGAGCATAGGAAGTTTCTGTTGCTTTTGCATTTTAGCTAGCTATAGTGGCATTTGCCTTTAATCCTTGAAGTTGGGATGCAGAGGCAGGAGGGTTTCTGAGTTCAAGGCCAGCTGAGGCAAGAAAATGGAAAGCCTACTTCAAAAAAGAAAGAAAAAGCCGGGCAATGGTGGCCCATGCCTTTAATCCCAGCACTGGGGAGGCAGAGACAGGTGGATCTCTGTGAGTTTGAGGCCAGCCTGGTCTACAAAGCTAGTTCCAGGACAGCTAAGGGCTACACAGAGAAACCCTGTCTCAAAAAAATAAGTAAGCAATCATGTGTGTATCCTGGTTTTTTAGTAAACACGATTCTGTAAATGGGGTGGTTCACAAGTATAATCCCAGAACTTGGGAAGCTGTGACTGAAGTAGTGTGAGGAGTATGAGACCATCTTGGGCTACCTTATGAGTTCCAGGCTAACTTAGCTTGACCTGGTCTTTTATTTATTTAAATAAATGGGGAGAGGCGGAAGGACTAGAGAGGTTGCTTGCTGCTCTTGCAGACAACCTGAGTTCAGTTCCTAGCACTCATATGAGGCAGCTTACAACCAGCTGTAAGTCCAGCTCCAGGGAACCTAATACGCTCTTCTGGCCTCCCTGGGCATCTGCATTCATGTGTGCATGTACACACCTCTCCCTTCCCTCTGTGTACACATAACTGAAAATGCAACAAATCTCTTTTAATAAAAAAATAAATAATAAACAGCATTCTATTTTAAAACGTAGGATTTGCTTTGTCTTAGTTTGATTGGTTCAGTTTGAGATAGCTATTTACTGTGTTATCCTGCTAGCCTCGGACTAGAACCAAGCTGGCCTAAACCTTGTGATCCTTCTGCCTCCGTATCCTTAGTTCAGCAATTACAAGCATATGTACCATGTCTGACAAAGATAATTTTTTAAAAATAAAAGATAACCTCAACTTTCTAAAGTTAATAATCGGAGAATCTCTTGAACATGTGTGTATTAATATCATTATTTTTGCAGCCAGTCAGGCAAGGGATTTGTTATCCAAAATGCTAGTAATAGATGCATCCAAAAGGATCTCAGTAGATGAAGCTCTCCAGCACCCATACATCAACGTCTGGTATGACCCTTCGGAAGCAGAAGCCGTAAGTTCTTAGTGTTTGAAGAGCATACTTCATTCTTAGAGCTAGTATTAAAACTAAGTTTGAAATACATTTGACATTTTAAAAATATAGGTAGAGGATGTTAAATCTTTACTAGTTCTGCATGAAGAAAACCTTAGGTTAATGAACATAGCTAAGTTCTCACACAGTCGGGCAGCCTCCCACTGTTTCTTTTATTCTGTTGAATTGATAGTTGATTGGAGAGGAGCTAGAAAGTCTGTGGGAGCAGCCTTATTTAGAACTAATGTTTTGTATCCAAAGAAGAGCAGAATTCTGTAATACAGGTAAAATGTGACAATTTCAAAAGTTAGGAAGAAAGAAAAAAAGACAGACATCATATTTCTTACAAAGGAATCTTATAGAATTACTTCATAGAAAGTTCAAGTTACTGATGATTGATTAGTCTTTTTCTCATGATTCATTTTTACAAGTCTTTTGTCTTACTGATACTTTAAATAAGTAAGAGTATATATACTTTCAGTAAACTGACTCAGCTGTTACTGCCTTGTCTGTTTCAGCCACCACCAAAGATCCCTGACAAGCAGTTAGATGAAAGGGAGCACACAATAGAAGAGTGGAAAGGTAAGTCACCAGACTCTAAGACGCTAGCGCAACTTCCGCTTCTTTCAGTGGCTTCTTCCCGTTAAGGAAATTAATGTTGCTTTCTATTTTCATAACTTATATTTGATAATAACTTTTTGTTTGTTTGTTTTACAAAAGTAGACAGTTTCTTTCCTTCTTTATTTTCTGAAATTTTCCACCTCCGTTGTAGGCACATTACTGTTTTCTTCTTTGTTTCTTCATCCATGTTTGGGGTATTTAGTGTTCTGTACTCACTTATTTATGGATGTCCCCATACATCTTGAAAATAACACGCTCTTGGTAAGCACAGCTGCCTGCAGGGTTTAATACCTAGTAAGTGGTGAGCTGTAAGGAAGTGTGTCTCTCAGTTTGTGATGTTCTTGCTGGCCTGAAATGCACTGTGCCTGTCTCAAACTCACCAAGAACTGCCTGCTTCTGGAGTGTTGGGATTATATCTATGTGCACCACCACATCTTGTCTCATCACATTTTCTTTACCCGGTCTTCTTTTGATGGGCATCTGGGCTTTTGGTGGGCATCTAGGCTGTGGATGGGCATCTAGGCTGTTGGTGGGCTTCTGGGCTCTTGGTGGGCATCTGGCTAATAGCATATATTGCTGCTGTGAATAGTGTCTCAGTGGGCGTGCAGGTATCTTATATTCTGCCTTAGATTCCTTTAATGGAATTTATTTTTTATAGAGATTTATTTATTATGTATACAATGTTCTGCCTGCATTTGTCCCTGCAGGCCAGAAGTTCACTCCAGATTTTATGACAGGTAGTTGTGAGCCACCATGTGGTTGCTGGGATTTGAACTCAGGACCTCTGGAAGAACAATCAGTGCTCTCAACCGCTGAGCCATCTCTCCAGCCCCTGAAATTTGTTTATTTTTTTTTAATGTTTTGAGGAACCTGCAATAATTTCTGTACTGACTATTCTAATTTCTATTTCCACTGATATTTATGAAGGTTCCTTTTTATCACATCTTTGCTAGCATTTGTTGCCATTGGTTTTCTTGATGGATAGTTGTCATTCTGACTGATGTTGGATAGAATCTTGGTATTTTGTTTATGTATTCTGATGGCTTGGAATATTGATTTTTTTTATATAGTGTCCATTTGTATTTTATTTTTTTGAGAAATTTCTGTTGAGTTGAAAAAGAATTTTCCCATTTATTGGTTAGCCTATTGATTGATTGAGTATTCAGCTTCTTGATGATGCTTTTGATGATTGGGAGAATGTTGAAATAAAAACATGCATATGGTACAGACTGACATCAAACTTGTGATCTCCCTGCCTCAGCCTCTCAGCTACTAGGATTACAGGTATGTGTCACCGTGCCTGGCCTCCAGTGGGATTCTTTATAAAAAAGAAAAAAAACCTTGAACTTTGGGAATTAATACAAATTCTTTGGAATTCTTTTTACATTTTTGGTTTGGGTATTTTCCGAGGAATTGCTTTTATGTAATTTTTCAAAGAGTGCGTGACCCAAAGGTGATTTAAATAATGGTAATGGAGAAGTCAGAATCATGTAGAAGAATAGGGTGTGGGGTACATACTGCACCCTATGTCTTTAATCAGTCAAAGCTGTCTTTGTGGTCCTCTGCTGCTGCCCTCACTCAGGGCTACAAGAGTCTTAGGATGGGGTGTTGGTGCGATGCCATTTGTAGGCTACTTGGAAGGAGCTGAAGCTACTGCTGCTTTTGCTTAAATAAAAATGTCTCCTATCCCGTTCCCATTGTAAACACTGATATATATCTTTGTAACTACAGCCTTGTTGCATAAGGCCAGGACTATAGAAGTAGAAGGAAGATAAACACAGACTCTAACCCTCACTTAGACAAAATTAGACAAGCATCTGTAAGGCAGAATGCTGTTTGGGTGATACCTTGCTGGGTTCTGGCAGCAGCTGCCCATTAGCCAACATAAACAGTTAGAGCAGAGAGTTGTGCTGTCTTTCAGTGTTGTCTGTGGTTGGAGGTCAGGGAGTTGTTAACATCTGTGAATCAGAACCTGACACTCACTTGGTCGGCTGTCATTGCAAAGGCCCAGCTTGGCATACTTAAAAGATACACAAGTTTTGACTTAAAATATACATACTTTCTGAGGTTCACTCTGATTTCAAAACACTTATTTTTCCTGTTTTTCCCCCCAGAATTAATATACAAGGAGGTGATGGAGTTGGAGGAACGAACCAAGAATGGAGTCATAAGAGGGCAGCCATCTCCTTTAGGTTGGTTACAATATAGACCCGTTGTGGTTGTGATTGCAATTTACTTGTGTTATAATCTTCAGTGCCCTGGGACCTGCAGTTCTTCACCTTGCTCACTCAGTTTGCTGGTTACAATTTTATAGTTAAATTTGAAAGCACTGACATACTGCTGTCTCTCTATATTTTTTTTTGCTATTGTCTCTGTCATACTGATTTAACCCTGCCTTTATTGGCCTTGCTTTAAAGAATTCTCTTTGCATTCGCTGTGTTTTGATTGGAACAGCTTTCATTTGGAATAAATAAAAGCTTCACTACAGAATTTGCTGCACACGCACGCCATCATAAATAAAAGCTTCACTACAGAATTTGCTGCACACACACGCCATCAAGTACTAGTGTTGTTTTCAGTACTTTTGTCACAGTTGGAAACAAGCTTTGGGTGAACCTCTTGTATCTGAGTGCTTTGTTCATCATTCTGCAGAATGGGGATTATCTCAGCCCCTGAGATGTGGTTCAGTAGACTTTCTACCTGTTTGCTTTCAGCATCTTGGGGCTCTGAACTCTATTCACTGTTTTTATTCTGGAAATGTGTTCTTGAGAACTTTCATGTGCTTCTAAATTACCCTTATTTAGTAAGCTTGTGTTTTGAAAGTTGCTACCTGTTATTTAAGGTTCCTCTTAATCAAAGTGTTGCTCTTTTGTGTTGACTTCTGCTTTGCAAGATATTCCAGAAGTATCATTTTGACATTGTGGGGTTTTTTGGGTTTTTTTGTTTGTTTTGTTTTTTTTTTTTTTTTTTTTGTGAGACAGTATCAAAAGTAATATTTTCTGTAGTATTCTAGTTCTCGAAGTTTGCTTTTATTCATTTGGCTCTTTGAGAATTCTCTCCAACAAAGGACAAGGTAGACAGTTTTATATGTGTTCACAACTCTTCTGGAATATACCCTGAGGCCCATTCGTGAATCTTGCTATAGGGCCATTCTCCACGTTACTTGGACTTCTGATTTCTTGTCTTAAACTCACAATGCAGTAGAAAGGACAGGAGTATAGGTTTCTAGGTGTTTTAAGAATTCTTCCCTCATAGCTTGTGTGAATGAGAGAACACTAGCGTTAGGCTCACTATAGTTCGCACTCCGTAAGCCCAGGAGAAGTAGTATGCTGACACTGGAGGTGGGCAGCACAGTAACTGATTTGCTGTTTTGTTTCTCATAGCACAGGTGCAGCAGTGATCAACGGCTCTCAGCACCCATCGTCTTCACCGTCTGTCAATGATGTGTCTTCAATGTCCACAGATCCGACTTTGGCCTCGGATACAGACAGCAGTCTAGAAGCATCAGCTGGACCTCTAGGCTGCTGTAGATGACTACTTGGGCCTTGGGGGGGTGGGAGGGATGGGCAATCGGTTAGTCATGGATAGAACTGCTTTTAAAAACAATTCAGTGGTCATATTTTTGAGTGATTTTTTTTTAAAAAATGTAGAATTCATTTTGTAGTAAAGTAGTTTATTTTTTTTTAATTTCAAGTGTTGTAATTTAAAACCTAAGTTGTGTTTTTAAACAGCAACAAAACTGTATTGTATTTTTGCTGTAATTAACTGTATAATGTAAACATAATTATTTTATCATGGTTTAAATTTTTTGCATATTTGCTTTATCTTATGCTGCTGATTTTTTTACTGAATTTGTAAGATTTTTGTTTATCGAAGCAACTATTATGTGGTGACTTGCATATATCATGAATTATTTAAGATGTTTATAAGTTTTTTATTAGAATTTATTTCAGATGTTTGTTCATGATGCTATCCTTAAGGGTTATGTGCTTATCAATGAAATAACCCCAGAGGAGTAAGGGAAAATAACCTGTAGCCAGTTATATTCAGGAATAACTACTGTAAATGATGAACGTGTCAAGAAACCTCCAATATTTGTTACTTGCCAATCCCAATTTAGTTACAACAATTAGTAGGCAACCTTACCTAAATTTTGGCAAACACCCTGCTCTCTATATGGCAGGATAACTCAGAGCATGTCTTTAAAGAAGCTGAGCACATCCTACTACATTTGGAGCTCCCCACCCTAACCCAACAAAAGCTCAAATCAAGAATTGTGTCTGTTCTGAGTTTTGTAGCATGCTCAAAGCTTTCGATCAATTGTATACAGTCAAGAGGATACTTCATGAATATACATTTCAATGCAAATCAACAGCTGTTTCCCTTGTACTATCTATGAGCCTGCTTCTGTATACACTGAGTTAATCTCAGGCTATAGGATAGGTCCTGGCATTGGTCAAGAGTCTGGATGTCTCTTTTGTATAGCTTCTGGCCTCTGGACCTTTCCCAGTTCCTGTTCCTTTGGAGGGTCAGTCTGTTGAGCACCAGTTTTTGGTGTTTCTGGCCATTTGATTCTACCTGTAGCATAAGTCTATTTTTACTAGCTGTCAGGAGGTTCCAAAGCCTACTTAAATTTGTGTAGGTGATGTTTAAATGAGCAATATACCGTTCATCTGAAAATAGTAGCACACAGCCATATGTAGGATGTCATTTTCTAAGGACTGTTTCTTCACAGTGAGCAGAGCAGGCATAGTGGTGGTTCTTCAGTCTTTGATTTTTTTATATCTGATTTCCAATAGAATACACAGTGTGAACGTTGAGTAGTGTAAGAATGGTGCTGCTCCTGACAAGTGTGTGTTAACTGTTTACATTTTCTATCTACAGAATCCTTTCTCTGTAACTGAATTTTCCTAAGTAAAATGTCATCAAGGTCTCATTATTTCTGAAATGATGTCTGTAATGCCCAGGCACCTTTGGTATTGTCTGGAACAAGAGGGATTTCATGGATTGAACTGGGAAATACATACTTCCTGAGCTGCAAGGTTGTAGGGAGAAGCCATTTGGAGCTCACAACCAACCGGACTAAGAACAGGCACAGCTCAGCAAATTTCTGAAAGTTTGCTTAGCTTTTTGCTTTTTTTTTTTTTTTTTT
>NC_022013.1:59246970-59255677 GCF_000317375.1 Microtus ochrogaster
TTTTTTTTTTTTTTTTTTTTTTTTTTGGTATATTTAGTGTAGAATTACCTTTAAGTAAGGTATTTTTGGTCATTGTTAATGTGCAATACTTAAGATTAAAATACATTAGCTTTTTTGTACTTTGAAATATAGCAAAGTTAGTTTATCATGATTTCTAGCTTACCACCTTTTAGTGATTCCTTTTCTCTACATTTAACATGGTACATTAATTTTTATTAGGCAAGTATGAATTTGAGACTATTATGCCTCTTGGTCTGTAGAAATACAAGATTGGAGTCAGGATTTTAGCAGAAATTGGAGCGTGAGTGTGCTCTTATTTTATATTAGTTCTACAGCTAACTGGCTTTGTTTTCCCAGGATAGAATATGTCACTATTGCACTTTAGCAGCTGACATGCTTCGTTAGTTTTCTGTATTTTATGTTTGATTGCTGAGAAGCCATCTTTCTTGATGCAGATTTTGGTTAAGTGAGAAATAACAGTTGTTCTGATTGTACATTTGTTGTAATTGCCAGCTCCCACTTGCCAGCCATCATGTTTAAGTTTCAATGCTTAATGTAAACTAAAATACTTAACAAAATTATACCCTAAAAGTAATTTCTTTTTGTTAAATGTGTGTGCCCTAGCTTTTTAAGATTCATTGTTTACACAGCTCCCCCTCTTTGCTTAAACCTGTTCACATAAATATTGGTACTTTTAGGATCTTAAAGCATTTTAAGTATTTTTTTTTTAAGAATTTAGAAATAACATTTCTGTCTAGCAGTACTTGTTCAGCCATCCTATAATTTGACTTTTCAATTATATATGCTTAAGCTACCTGTTGTTTTACTGTCCAAAAGTTGTTTAACTGAGAATTAGACTAGGAAGGAGACATGGGTTCTTCCTACATGTCTTCCTGGTTAAAGTTCTCTTATCCCTACTATACTGACCTTCCTAAGATGACCATGTTGTTGGGATTGCTTGTTATAAATAGAGCATCTCAACTCTTTCATGCTATTTGCTAAGTGGTTTTTACTGTGTCATGCCATGCTGCTGAGTGCACACCAGGAACAAAGCCCAGTGCATTCACACCCCACTTGTAAGAAAAGCCGTAGTCCCTACCAGTACAAAGAAGCTTGATTGTGTACAAAGCAGCAACTTTCCTGTAACCCTTCTGGGCTCGTCTCACTCTGTTGACCCCAAGACATGGAGGCAGAGAGGCCTACTGACAAAATGAGCAGCAGGCGAGTGAAGCTGTTTCCTGAGTTACAAATAGAACTTGGTTTACACTAGGTTTACACTATTGGCCAGTTTCTGCCACACACATATGAAGACAACCATCAGTGTTGCCTAGGCACTAGCCTGCACAACATTTTGAGGTAAAAGCATAGTCTATTTTCAGAACTGTTGTAGTTTGTGAGTGTTGCCCATTAGTTACACATTAGCTGTAGGGTGGATGCATGATGCCCCAGGACCCCACTAATTGTTCCCAGTGAGTAGCAGACCCAGCACCGTCTCATCCGTAGCCCTCTTCAGCATTGCTCCATGGCCTGTTAGATTTTAGTGCGCATCGTGTTTCTACTGATCTCTTAGGCTTTTCCTGGACCACAGGAAGCAAATTTGTCTTAATAGCACAACAGATGGACGAGATAAAGGGCATTGAAGCAGAAATGTGTGGTTGGGGTAAGGTAGGAAAACTTGTGTCCTAATTAATTTCAAAGTAACTGCTCTTAGTCAAAGTGCTCTTAAGGGGAGCCTAGTAAGAGTAACCTTCTGGGCATTTCTGGGTTAGATGCTCGTTACAAAACTTCTGAGAAATAGTACCTGTGGATTAGTTTTGCACAATGTCCTATTCTCACAATGACTTAAAATTAAACTAGGTTTTTATTGAACTACCTCACACTGATTTTCTATGCTTTCCCAAGTAAGCTGTTGCCCTTAATGTTAGATCCTTTACTGAGTGTGAATTATAAATGTGTGTCGCATACTTTATGATCACTGTTGACAAAATACCAGTAAGTATGTGAAGTGCATGCCTTGCATCAGTAAGAGACAGTCCTGTGTCGTCTTCCACTGTGTCTGGGGAATTGTGCTAGCTGTGCTTATTGACATCATCACTGTTTTTGTAAGAAACCTGCTCAAGATATCAGTCCATGCTTCACATTTTACAAAAGGAGTAAATCTTAGTAAATTTTACGAAGAAATAAATTACTTTTGTAGGCCCAATATTTGGTATATTTTTGAGAAGCTGTTAATCTTATAGCTGAACGATGAAGTTAAACTGAAGTAGCTGTCTGCCCAGACTGTGACATCTATTTTCTCATTACAGTTTATCCTGTTAATAAGGTTTTAAACCTGTGAACCTAAGGATGATAATTAGAATTTCTTTCTCTCTCTCTCTCTCTCCCCCTCCCTGTCCATGCCATTACTTCTTCGTCCTTCTCCTTTTCTGTGTTTGTTTTCCTCTCCCTCTCCTCTCTAGACAAAACAAAATGGGGAACTTTGTAGGGAATGCTGAGATCATTATTGTGGTTTACGTGTTCATGCCCTAGTCATTAAACATGCACCACTGGATGTAAACAGTGTTATCTAGTATGTCAATTGGTTATAATATTTTAAATAAAAAAAAGTGGTATGAAAGTAAGAGTTTTTCATTGAAAGCAAAACAAACTTGTGATTTTTCCAGGTGGTTGTAGGGTTTCCTGTGGATTGAAGTAAGATTATCAATAGGGCAAGTGTCTTAGGTTTGGATTGTACTACACACATTGTTATCGTGGTTATCACTGCTGGTGTATAGTTTGATCTAAGTTTACTGTTCTTGTGTCTGAAATCACTAGAGAAACTTTAAGAAAGGAACTTGCTTCAGTGCCCTTGATCTAGTAACTGCATAAAACAGCTGCCATTGTGGCCACTTGGCAAAAGTTAGTATCATCTGTATCTGTCAAAGCAAGCAGGAGATTTGAGCTTGGAGCCTGTGTCTGTTGTGTGCGCAGGGTCTCAGCATTGCTGATGGGTGAGCTGCATGTAGATGGACAGGGTCTCTTCCTGAGTGCTAAACAGCCTATAGAATTTGACATCAGACTGTTAGCTGCAGGCTTGTTTTTTAGATGAATGATCAAGATTTCCACCCAGTCATAAAATGTAGTTCTTTGTTTGGCTAATATAGGTATTACATATTTTAAAGCATTGTTTTAAAAATCTGTCAGATATATCTAAGTGAGGATGGTTTACTTATACTGATTTTGTGGTTAAAAATATTTAAGTAACCACTATTTGAACCTCATTTGAAAATAAGATTCTTCAAATATGCTTTGAAAATGTTCAGTTTCTAACATAAGTTTTATTTCATCAGTTAATGAAAACATATTGTGAAACTGCTGGAAATTGGAGTGAGAGGAGTCAAAAAAATGTATGGAGAGCAAAGTCAGTGTCAAGGGGATGGGCAGGTTCTGAGGAGAGGAAAAGAGTATTGTGCAAAGGAGGTGAGCCTTTCTGTGAAATGACTTGAAGAGGAAGGGTATTCCAAACTAAAAGGAAAGTCACAGGTTTAAAAGTAAGTGCCGGGTTGGAAATGAGGGCGGATGGGCAAGGCTTAGGTGTACAAAGATAATAAGACTGGAAAGCTGGGGTTCAGAATTGGAGCACTGAGCAGGAACACAGCACCAGGCCTTGCTTTCATTCTCTGTAGTCAGAACCCATTGCAGATGTGAGATGAGACTTAGGGTCACTTATGAGGACAGATCCAGTTAAGCTGGAGGTGTGAATATGGGCCTGGAAGCCAGATACCTTGCTGAGAGCAGTGAGGTGGAAAAGAGGGCTCATTTAAGCATGTTTCCAAGCTTGGCATGGGGAGCTGAGAGATGTTTTGAGCCCTTTATTGCTCGGGGACCATTCATTACAGTGGGTCTGTACGCAGTTCATCTTAGGACTTGTACCTCCCCCTCTTTACGGGGTCTATGATAGAGGGCATGGCAGGTATGGTGTCAGCTTTCTATTTGTCTTAGGAAGGGGACAGGTGATTTGCACCCTAACTAATCTCTGGGTTTCCCTAATTTTATGATTTCCTGCATGAGGCCTGTGACATCTACTTATCCCTGCCCTACACCATCACTTGGACAGTGGGAAAGGGAGACACTGCCTAGTGAGTAACATGCCTGAGAACACCCAGGTTATCTGATTGCTGCGGATGCTGGACTGACCATAAAAAAGCACTTCAAAAGCGGGCTAGGAAATGGAAGGAGTCATACGGATCAGAGTGGACTGAAAAGGGAGAAGCCAATTTGTATGTGCCCCTGGCAAGGTGAAGTCCAAGCATCCGGGTTTGCTTGAAGAGGGACAGTTGAGTGCCCCCATGCAAGCCTCGGTGGCACTGTAATGTGCTGTGCTTCTGCATCTGTCACCTGAAAATGGTGTGCTCTCAGGGTGTCTGCTGATTGTGTATGCGCTTATGAAAGGCAGTGGAAGCCAGTATAACCTGGAAAGAATCAGAAGTGGTGTAGCAGAATGCGGCCCTGAAAGGAAAGCATTTTATGCCGTCCCACTTCAGAACGACCGTATCCCAAACCCTGAGCTGCCTTCTCCATGCCCCACAGTCCCAAACATGTGGCTGGTAAGATTTCCTTGAAAGACCTACCATAAGGTCAACTTTGAGTTTTCGTGGAGAATTGGAGCGTGCTGTATTCTGGTGCTTTTTTTTGTGTCATTCCCGCCAGATCCTGTCAGCTAAACCACCCTGTTGTATATACGCTATTGTACTCTGTGTCCTGTACACCCACACTTGTCCAGGGCAGTGCGAGCCTCTGGTTATCCCTGTGTGGAAATCTGCCCTCCAGGAATGGTGTGGCTCTTGGTATCTCTATATCCCAGCAACAATAACCTAAGATTCTCACAAGGTGGAGGATGGTTGCTGGGCAAGTAGAGTGCACTTCTCCAGTGGGGTAGCTGCCTCTAAGTTCCCTTAGTTAAGATCACTGGGTCAGTGAGCTAGACTTGGATGGAGTTAGTTCTTTGATCTGGAGGTGCATTATATGTAATAAGTGGATGTCTGTTCATGTCTTCCCTAGGAAGTCATGCAACATAATTGCATAATTCTTGCTCACTTTAAAACAAAACCAAAGAAGTTTGTGTGTGTTTGGTCAGAGGACAATTTGCAGGAGTCAGTTCTTACCTTTCACCTTGCAGAGCAGAACCTCTCGTTCCTGAGCTGTGCTGCCGGTCCAGGCTACCTGGCTTGAGAGCTGGGTCATTCCCCGTCACCTACCGCCTCCCTTCTTATTGTAAGCATGCTTGGGTTACAGCTGGTAACTATCCCGTCTGCATGTTTTGCCCTCACGCTTGCTCACTTTATTCTCACTCCTGTAAAGTGACTGAATAAGGCAGCATGTTCACCTGATCTTTGATGCTATCCCATGCTCTGCTACTGATTCCTTACCCCACAGATAATGGTGTTAGATGGAGATAGTTAGCATGCAAGTGCTGTGTAAGCCCATGACAGACTTCTGACAATGTGTCATAGTCTTCAACATGTAGCACAAGACTGCATACAATGTGAAATTATTGCATACAATGTGTAACACTCCAGAATTGAGTCCTGGCCTCCAGTCAGAGTATATGACCTTACCCACTCCATGGTATTCATTGTTTCCTCATAAAACAGGGAGTCACAAGTCACTGTGAAGGCTCAGCATCCACACAAGGTTGAGCAGTATATAGAACACCCTTGGCAAATAGTTGTCTTTGTAACTTTCAGCTAGAGGTTCAGTCTCTAGAGGTCTTTACAGTTCAGCTCATCATTTTCACTCTCGTTTGAAGAGTAGTCAGGTCTTAAGGTAAATACATGCCAAAAGAATCTGATACACAGCAAACACTACTTCCCTTTGGTGTTCTGTGCTGGGAAGTGATTCTAACATCCAGAACTTGGCCTAACAGTGCAGCAGAGCCAGTAGACTAGGCATCCTCAACCTCCACATCGCTTGGGTCCTGCCCCTTGTTTCTAACACTGGACCAACAGACACCAGAAAATAAGGAAGAGAAGCGGATGCTGATAGGGATGTCTCAACTCTGCGGGGCAGCTTATAGCTGCTGCTGGCTGACGTGGGGTAGGGACAGGGTCGTGATTTACAGCTTCAGGATTGATAGGGCTAGGCTGTGATATTTCAAATCTGACTCCAAAATGCAGTTCCTAGTTTTCTAGAGACAGGTGTCAGATGCCATCACATACATACATTGATCTGTGCCAGAAGCAGCAGCTCTCAGCTGCCAGTTGGTTATACCCACTGCTGTCAGGCCCTGCTCTGAGCAGGCCTTCATCTGAGAAGGTACTGTGGTCACATATTTCCTCTTAGGATGCTAAGGTAAGTGGTTCCCTCCTTTGCCAGGACCCCAGAGACAGCTATAAGTATCTCCCCTGCCTGTCTTCTGGCTCCTGTGTCTGCTCAGGACAGCTTCTCAGTTCTGCCATTTACTGACTCCCCTAAGGTCTGTCACAGGTTCACCCCTACTGCTCTTAAGTCAGTATGCCACCAGGCCCTGTTAATGTCTGCCTTTAAAAGTCCCTGCTTCTCTGCATTATCTATATCAGAATGTAGAAGGATGTGCTGGCATTTCACCCCCAGCCCCCACCCCTGTCTTCCTCCCCTTCAGCCTTCTGCTGGCCTCCTAGCATCAAATGTCTTTGACTAGTGTACCTGCATCCACTTACCCACTCTATGCAGTGGCCAAAAATGCAGGCTTTGTTTAAATGCAAGCCAGTTCATGTCAGTGGAGTGAATGCCTGCTTGCTTGCTCCATCTGCCCCCCTGCAGGTCTACCCACCAGCAGCTGCATTCTTCTACCTGCCTTGGTCAGCTCTGCGTCACTATGATGAAATACCCTGGGTAATTAGCATATTTATTTAGGCTCACAGTGGGGGGAAGGGGGTTAAGCCATAGTTTGTTAACTAGGATGCTTTGGGCCTATGGGCCTACATCATAGTAGAAGACATGGTGAACAAAAACAACTCCATGAAGCAAAGAAAGGAGAAGGGACCAGAGTTCCCAAATATCCTTCAAGGGTACCTGGCCGTCAGGGATAATCAGTATCCAAACTATCAAAGCATCCCAAGCTCTTCTTGCTTGGGGGAACAAGCACTCCTTCACAGATGTTCCTCTCGGACTGGGCACTGTCTTTTGCATGCCTGCCTGTTGTCTGTGCCCATCTTTACAATCTCCGTTCACGTGTTACCTTGGAAAGGCTTCCTGGTCAGCCTGCCCCAGGTCTCCTACTTAGATGTATTTTGTGGTCTCTATGTTTCCTATGGTCTCATACATAACCTATCAGGGCTTGCATACTACTTTCAAGCTAGCATCTCCACACAGACCAGTAGGAGGGATACAGGCTGAGATCAGCTTCTGACTTTTAACTTTACTGCCTGTATGTGGTTAGACCATGTCCTTAACTTCTCAATGTTTCCTCTTCCTCAGTTTGCATTGTCTGCACCCCTAAAGAGCAAATGAGATAGGTGTGCAAGGTCCTGGGACCTGGAATGGCTGCCCTCTGTAATACCATCGTCTTTTAAGCGGGAAGGAGGAAGATTCAGGGCACAGTTTCCTGGCTGTCTCACAGCATGGGGAGGACAAGCCCAGACTTGTAGCTGACAAAGATTTCTATGGCCATGCCTTCCAACTTTATTACAGACCACAACATGTCCTGAGATGGCATGGGTTCAACTGTTCCAGACCTGGTTGGAAAGGCTGGGACTCCTGGGGCAGGGTGGGCACAGGGATAGGTGGCAGTGGCAGCAGAGGCAGTAAAACATGCTGTTAAAGGCTCAACAGGCAGGACTGACATGAGCACATGGATTCCATTCTCAAATCTTACTATACTGGCTTATCGTTTAAGCAGTTAAAGAAGGGCTCATCTTTCTGGCTCATTACATTAAAATTATACTCTTAAAATACAGATTTCTCTTTCCTGGGTGGGGTGCTGGGCGTCAAACCTATTTGTCAAACTTAGTATATAAGCCCACCTTTTACTTTTCCATGTAAAATTTCTAGTTTTCTGTTTCCCCTTCCAGGAACCTAGGGCCTTGCACCTGCTAGCCAAGCACTCCAGCCCTAGAGTGATTCCCCAGCCCCTACCTACAATTTTCAGTATTTTCTTTAAAGTCAAACCCAAGTTTTACCTTTATTTGTGTGTGCGTGCACTCATGCATGCATGTGAGCACATGTGCATGCATCTGTTCCATGTGTGTATATGCATGCTAAGAAGTTGGCTTGTTCCTTCTGCCAAGTGTATCCAAGATATTGAGCTGAGACCTGATAGACTTGACAGTAAGCACCTCTTACCCACTGAGTCATCACACAAACCCCAAACAAGATTTTAGTTTTTAATTTTATATGAGTGTAGGCTGCATGTATGTAAGTGTACTACCAGAGGAGGCCAGAAGCAGAGAATAGATCCCACTGAACTGAGTTTACAGACCATTGTGAGCCACCTATAGGTGCTGGGAAATGACCTGGGAAGAGCAGTAAGTGCTCCTAACCAATGAGTGATCTCTTCAGCCCCCAAAACCAAATTTTAAAACATGTCTGAAGTAACCTGTGATCTTTTTAACCAGCTTTCACTTCACCATGATTCATCCCTGCTTAACTTGGTAATGTTTTTAGCAACGGCCTCTGGTCTTTCATTGGTGTGGGAGGTCCTTCTGTAAATGTTGCTTTTATTGGTTAATGAATAAAGACACTGTTCTCG
>NC_022013.1:59255877-59295786 GCF_000317375.1 Microtus ochrogaster
GTAAGCCACAGCCTCGTGACAATACACAGATTAATAGAAATGGGTTAAATTAAGTGCTAGCCAATAAGAAGCTAAAGCTAATAGACCAAGCAGTGATTTAATTAATACAGTTTCTGCATGGTTATTTCAGGGCTGAGCAGCTGGGAATAAATAAGCGGCCTCCTACTACATGTCATTATAGAGAACTTCACCAGATTTAAAGAAAACTCATTCCTCATCTGCTCATGTTCATAACTCATTGTTTGACTTAATATTAAGTGAAGCTATTCTAGTATGAGTACGGCAGGAATCTTGAGGCTCGGAACAGTTTGTATAAATATAAACTAAAGGGTAGGGAAGGGAAAGATGAGAGGTTCCGGGACAAAGACCCATCATGGATGAGTCTCAGGTGCTCAGTGCTTCACACTCAGATGTGTAGGCAGGTGGGGAGTGTGCATCACACAGGCAGAAGACTGACAGCTGCAGTCCATTGGTTTCCCATAAAGGTTGTAGGTGCCTAGATTCGTCTTGCCAGCAGGTGGCAGCCTTGGCTTGCTAACTGTCAACCCTGTCCGGGGCTGGCAGGCAGCCGGCCTTAACTGTGGTCAGACAGCCTTTCCTCTTGAGACTTTGATCCCAGAAGTTCTTTTGGTGAGCTGGTGGCATTTTTTGCTTGAGGCAACTCAGCAGAATTCTACAGCTGTGGTGAGGGAACACAGCAGGGTCAGGGGAATGCCCTGGTGGTTGCACCTCACTTCCCTGAGGCTCAGTTTCCCCTCTCACGGAGAGAGAGGTCCAGTCTCTCTAGTCTCATGTGGGAAGTTCTGAGGAATGAGTCGCTTTAGCCTTTCCTCTCTGAGCACAGGGAGGGTGGTGGTGAACGCTTGGCAAGAAATGCAGGCTGGTTGTGGCAGCGTGCCATAGCATAAATTAACATCCCAGGGACTCTCTGACCCCCGACCTCTTGGCAGGCATCCTAGTTGTAGAAATCTCCAGTCACCTTCCTAAGGACATTAAGAGGTCAGACGTCAGTCAGCCTTACCACTGGGGTGGGAGCATATGGCCTTGTGTTGGTAGCCAGTGCTACCCAGTAGCACTGTGACCCTGGCCATTCTACTGGCCAAGTGTTGTCAGACATGGTACCTGAGACATTAGGGGCTTAAGGACTTTTCCACGTAGTAATCAGAAACCTGGCTACTTTAATGACCTCTTTAGTCCCCACCGCCACCCCAATCATCCTAGGTTACTGCTTAAGAGGGAAACAAAGCCGCACACAGTGACTCTGAGAAGGAGCAGGGGCAATGCTGCTGCCTGTAAGGCCTCCCCACAGCCAGGCCTGCAGGTCAGTTTATATTGTCTGCTTGACTGGATTTAGAAACAGGAGAGAGACCCATGGGCCAGTGGATATATTGTGGCCAGCTGTCTCGGGCTCTGGTTGCTCCAGGTAGACCAGCTCTTGTGCCACACCAGCCAAGAGCCTTCCTAGATGGTTAGGTATTTTAATGTGGCAACCAAAATGCGTCTGAGCTGCCTGTAAGCTGGGGTGGGCAGGGGACACATGAAGTCTGAGGATGTCTAAAGTAATGAGTAGACATGGAAATTATGTAACTCTTCTCACTCCCAGATCTGGAAGGCGGGCCAGGCCCAGTATAGAGTAGGAGACACCCTGAGGACCCATGAGCTCTGCTCTCCTGCAGGCCCAGGCCTCTGGAGCTGAGCTGGGCCCCTGCAGAGAAGAGCATGCTACTGAGGGCATCCCAGAAGCCCCTGCAGGGCAAGGAGGAGTCACAGAGGCTGTGAGGTGGGATAGCTGAGGGGGTGGCTATGGCTTCCCCAACCACAGTTCTGGGACCCTAAGAAAGCTTCCCCCTGGGAATGCACAACCTTTCTAGAATTACTTGATCAACTCCACCGGCATAGACATGAAGAATGAGGCTGGTGACAGGTGCTATGTTTTCAGAGCACATTTAATAAAGACTGAGGTTCTTGGCGGTGGCCCTGCTCTTAGGTGCCATCCTTTTGGGTGGCTATTGGGAACTTTTCCTGGATGAGAGGCTAATGCTGATCTTGGCACTGTCCCCTCTGACACCTGCTGGGACCCATAGGTTTGAAGAAGCATCCAGATCCTGCCTGGACTATTTGGGGTCCTGACAGCCCCTGTGGGGCATCAGGCTCTTTCTATCTGGCGCTTGGGGTCAGATGGCCCTGCTGGTGGCCTGGCCCAAACTTGAAGCTTCTGGCTTCTCTGCAGCCTGTGGCCAGCCCCTGAGGGAGAGTGAGCAGACATATACAGACATATACTCTGCTCCTTTCACTCTGGGGCTCTGGCCCCTTTGGTCCCGACAGTCAAGCTTCCTAGGGTGGCAAAGAACTCCTCCATCTCCTTCTGCAGCAGCTGGTTCCTGCGCTCTGCATCCTCACGGGCCCGCTCTGAGTTCCGGAGCTTTATCTCCAGCATGGCGTACTTCTTCTTCTCCTGGTCCAGCTCCTCTTCCAGCCGAGACATCTGCTTCCGCAAGTCAGCACTGCCCTCCTCGATGCTTAAAAATCAAGAAGAGGGAGTTTCAGACTCCAGATACTGGAGCTCTGTCACAGCAGGAATGGCCCTGGGTCTCACCAAGGCAGGGAGGACAGAGGCCTGCGGGGAGGGATCTCACAGCCCGTGGGGGCTCCCTACAGGGAGGCTTCCTTGGATTTGGGACCCAGAAAAGCCACCCTAAGGATTCCTGTCTTAGCACTGAGCACTAGATTAGCCTTTTGTCCCTCCAGTCCTGTCAACTGTCCTGGTGAGGGATCCCTGCCACTGGCAAGGGGAGCAGAGGTCCCTGACCTTACTTCATGTGCTCATACCCACAGCTCCTGCTGCTGTCTACACAGTGCTCCAGAGGAACAGAAATCCAGAGGACATTCCTGTCTGCCCTTCATGTCCTCCTTGGGGGTTCACCTCCCATGACCACCCTGTAAGTCTAGCCATGCCAGAGCCTACACAGCAGTCTGAGCTCCACGGCATTGAAAAGACAGATGACAATGGACCTAGCATCCTCTGAAATGCAGAGGTGACCCCCCCATCCTCCCCAGAGCACTGTCACCACATAGGGACAACATGCATGCAGCACTGACCACAGTGAGTCCACCCCCTCTGCCCCCAGACACAATGCTTAGAGAAAAGTGACCTCCCATTACCATAGCAACAGGCAATGCCATCAGAAAGGGGCCTCATGGAGGATGGCACTGCGTTCTCGCTTGCCTTCTGTCCCCTGTCCCCAGTCCTTGTTTTTTTTTTTTTTGTTGTTGTTGTTTGTTTGTTTTGTTTTTTGTTTTTTCAAGACAGGATTTTCTGTGGCTTTGGAGCCTATCCTGGAACTTGCTCTTGTAGACCAGGCTGGCCTCGAACTCACAGAGATCTGCCTGCCTCTGCCTCCCGAGTTCCCCAGCCCTTCTTTGCTACCCTCTCCTTGCTTGGGCCTCCCCTCTCTGTCTATGTTATGCTACAGTGACCTTGTCAAGCCCTTCTACTAAGCTCCTGGCCTGTTCACGAGCATCTCTAACTGAACAGTCCAACACGCAGCTCCTGACAGCTTCCTCAAGACAAGCCCTGTCCTTTCTAGTTCTGCCCAAGAAGCACCTGCTTATGGCTCCTCCCTTCAACTCTAAAACCTTTCTGCCAGTTGAGCTGTCCCCACCCATCAGTGAGCAAGGCGCATTCAATCCATCGTCAGAACACGCGCCAAAGACTCCTGTTTCTCCCATCTCCCCTACTGACCCTGTGGCCCATGTCACTCCCAAGGGCCTGAACTCCTACGGTCTCTTCATTGATTCCTACTGGACCTCCAGTAAGCCTTCTTATCTGAGGAGCCAAAGTCCTTGAGACAGACAGTCCATCAACTTTTTCACACACTGCCCTCTGAATAAGACCAAGCATCACCCTGGTTAAAGGCCCTGCCTTATGACCCTGCTCAAGGCTGGCACAGCTCCAAGGTGTGCTCCCCTAACCCCACCCCAAGCCTCCTATCCTCTCCTGAGGAGGGTCCCCTTCCATTCCCAGTGTGATTGTCCTTTATCCACTTCCAAGCATGCCGTGTGTTTCTAATGAACCTTGTGCATGGCTTCATCCTGACACCCCAAAACATGAGTAAGGCAGAGAATTCTGGGGAGTTTAAGACACAGCTGTGCCCCCAGCATCCACAGCAGCATCCATATTTTCACAAACAAAAGATTCTCTTAGGGACATACTGGAACAGGAGAGACTGGGTTTCGGGAAGAAGAATGGGGCTCCATGTATGCCAATAGAGGCATATTTCCAGAAGCCTAATGGATGGGACATGGTACAATGTCCTCTCCCTTCCTGTGCTAAGGTCCACCCTCATTCTAAACTCCTTCCAAGCGGTCCAAGCCACTCTGTCAGGGCCTCCACCATGCCCCCCAATTCTTCCCAAAGAGGGGCCTGTATTGGTAAGGAACAGAGATATCGAGGCTTGCAACAAGCACCGGGAGCAGGCTGGTTTGCACACTGGCAGTGTGGCCATCTCCAGTGATACATTCAAGGCCCTGTTCTTACTCACTGCATCCTGGAGCAGCCGCCTGGTTCCTGATGCCCTCGGCAGGCATCTGTGGAGCCTGACCCACCAGCCCTGAACATTCTAGGGTGTTTTTCCAAGGCAGGCAACCTGGAGGCTGGCTGCTCTGAGCCCCGCCCCTTGCAGCTTTGTTATCATAAGCTCGGCCCTTACCTTTTCAGGCTCCTCTCGTACTCAGTCTTCTGTTGACTCAGCTCTGCCCTGAGCTCAGCTACCTGGCCCTGGAGAGCCCGACAGCGGCGGACATGAGCCTGTGTGGGGCTGCCTGGGTCATTGGGCTCACTGCTGCCACTGCCCACACATGTCTCCTCCAGGCTGTGGCCCAGGTCTGGTGACCTGTGGCCCTCACTGCTGCTGGGGAGGGGAGAGGGCTCAAGAGCCCACTCAGTGTGTAAGGAGCTACAGGCAGAAGAGTCGCTGGCCCGACAGGCTGTGCAACTGCTGACAGACGCCTCTCGGGAGGATGAGGCTGCAGACCATGCCATGCTGGCCATGCTGGCAGTGCTAGGAAAGTGGCTGGATGGGGGCACATTGTCATAGGTGGAGAGTCTCTGTGATGAGCCCGTATCCTTGAGCCGGTCCCCTGATGAAGCCCGACGGTGGCCACGTAGAGAAGATAGCCCGTTTATGAGCCAGTTCCCACCAGAGATGATGGGTACCTCTAAGGAGGAACTGCCCCCCTTTGGGCTCTCCGACCGTGACCCTTGCCGAAAGGAGGATTTCCAGCCAGGCAAAGTGTGCATCCTCTTCCCAGGGCTGGTGGCTGCAGGACCAGTCTGGCTGCCAAGGCGTGGGGGAGAAGTTCTAGAGAGTACTGCTGCAGCTGGCCCATCCAGAGATGAGGTCCTGTGTGTGGGCAAGCCAGGGCTTCCAGGCTCACCCTGGTGGTCCTGGGGGACCTCCTCAGAGCCCCACTCTACTGTGCCCTGGACAGTACCACGGGGCGAGGCAGGTTCTTCCAGGGAGGTGGCGGCAAAGAGCTGTCCATGTTTGCGGATGAGGACAGTCATCAGATGCTGAACCAAGGAAGTGCCTATGAGAAAGAGCCAGGAAAGGTTGGCAGGGTCAGCTACGGCTCAGACACAGGATGCCCGTTCCTGCAGGGCACCTTCACCTGGGTCTGAGAGATGACTGTCACACCAGCCAGAACCAGGCACAGACAGGTCTGTGCCCACAAATCCCCTGAGCATGGAGGAAGCATAGCACTGCGCACCTAGGAGGAGGGAGATGCCATGCAGACATGATGCTCATCGAGGTCACAGGATGATGGAACTGGAAATAAGAACCTAGCAGGTTCTCAGAGCACATCAACAACTCAGTTTCTCCTGTGCTATTGCTGCTGCTGGCTGTGCCTTAATGAAGACCCTCTGAGGATACAGGGCTCTGGAACAGGGTTCTCTTTCTCTTTCTCTCTCACGCACACGCACACACACATGCACACACATGCATGAGTATACATCCTTTTAAAAAATTACTTATTTGGGGACTGGGAAGATGGTTCAGCAGTTAAGAACACTTTTCATTCTTGCAGAGGACCTGGTTCAATTCCCAGCATCCAGAGAGTGGCTCACAACCATTTATAACTCGAGTTCCTACAGATCCAATGCCTCTTTCTGACCTCAGCAGGCACCAGACATGCGCATGGCACACAGACATACATGCAGACCAAACACTGATACACATAAAAAATGCAATAAATAAATTTTTTAAAAGTACTTATTTCGGGCTGGAGAGATGGCTCAGAGGTTAAGAGCATTGCCTGTCCTGAGTTCAATTCCCAGCAACCACATGGTGGCTCACAACCATCTATAATTGGGTCTGGTGCCCTCTTCTGGCCTGCAGGCATACACACAGACAGAATATTGTATACATAATAAATAAAAAAATAATAATAAAAAGTACTTATTTCATGTATGTGAGTATTTTGCCTACATGTATTTATGTGCAGCACACATGTGCCTAGTGCCTGTGGAGATCAGAACAGAAAGTCAGATCCTCTGGAACCAGAGTTACAAAGTGTTGCGAGTTGCCACGCGGATACTAGCAACCAAACCTGAGTCATCTGCCAGAGCAGCAAACGTACTCAACCACAGAGCCATGGCTCAGGCCCTGATAAAGTCTTCTTAATGTGTATGGAGATATGCATACACATAAATGCACATATGCACAGTGTTGGCCACCCAACCTCTCCATCATCCCTGAGATGCCGGGCTCCCAATCTGAGGGTACAGCTCCCATGTGGTGGTATGTGGCTCAGCAGTAAAGATAGGGTCATCCAAAGGTCAACAGTGTCTGCTCTACAGCCGTGCTCCCTCCAGCAGAGTTGGGAAGAGAGACCATGGCCTAGGTGGACTTCCCATGGAAACCTAGTGGTCCAGGAGAAATCACAGAAGACTTCTCAGCCAGAAAACTCAGCCCTCCCAGACTGGGCTATGGGGCTGCTGCTGGCATCCAAGTTTGGGCCCATGTCCTCAGGTCTAAACCAGGACTTTAGGAGTGTCCTCACCAACCAGATGTGAACAACCCAGGCAGCAAGGTCCTTACACTGGCTCTGTTGGGGACAGGCTTCCCAAAGGCTTGTGCACACAGGCTCTCGTTTCCACACTGGCCTCTCTCTACGAGGGCCCTCTGCAAGCTCAGCTGACTGGCCCTGCTGAGTTATCGCACCTCACATGGCCTCTGTTTCATCATCTGGGACTTAAGGACTATAATCACACACAGGCCAGTGTGAGGACTTCCTGAACGGCACAGATGAGCTGCAAAGCGGAGACTGACTGTTTCCTTATTCACCTCTTCCTCGCTTCCTTTTTCTGAGACCATTTCTCATGCTGTCCAGACTGACCTCAAATTCCTGGACTTATGTGATTCTCCCGCCTTAGCCTCACTATGTTGCTCTTTTAAAACATCATTTTATTATTACTTATCACAAGAGAAAAATTCCCTGGTGCTTGCACAGGTTTATCCTCCTGGAACCTAAGACGATCACTTCACTGTGGCACTAAGGCAGAACATATTTGTGTGGGTTCAAGGAGAAGGACTCCTGATTCCCAGCTGCTCCGTCCTCTCTATCCACTGGTCATTTTCATTGTTTCCAATAACCGGTTGCTACCAGCCACAGAGGGAAGGAGGGTATGTCCCTAAAGATGGAGACAGGACATTTAAGCTATTGTCCCTCTGGCAATAAGCTGTGTTAAGCATGTGCTGGTGACTAACACGAGCCCAAATCTCCCAGCTTTGGGCACCACCAAGCCACCTCCCTTTTACCTTCCATGATGGTTACTGGATCCTCTATCTGTGGCCGAAGGATGTTAGGGCCAAAGACTGTTGCCAAGTTCTGGACACTCATCTTGTTGACATCTGAGTGGGCCTGCACTTCATCCAGAAACCTGCAAAAGAGAAAAATGCCATTAGTGAAGCAGCAAATTCCGAACTCCAGTCTACCGTGAGCTCTGAGCCCCACATGGCCATGGCCACCATACCACACCCCACCAAGCCCAGCCCACACCGACTTCACCTCTTCCACCCTGCACCACCACCACCCACCACACTCCAAGCTGCACCCCGCAGACATACCCACCATACCATACTGCTGATGCCCACCCCATACCAGTCAGCCACCCGCATTACTACCTGCTCCATCAATCCACATACCACACCTTACATACCTATGCTTCATGCTCCTGCATCTGTCACAGCTATGAACAGCCAAACCCTAGCCATATCCACACAAAACCCGCCCCATCCACACCCACTCAGCTACCTGATACCCAACCACTCACTATGCTATCATGCTACCTTCAATACGCAGGCATATCCCATAGCCACCCAACCCTCAAGTTCACATAGTCACACCCTCTAGCCACGCCCTCTACTCCAACCCCACCACATGGCCGCCTTTGTGCCCTCAGGCCCCCTTCCATCTCCACACTCAGCCAAGCCTCTCAGGCTTTCTATGGCTACTGGGTACAGTCAGCTGCACCTGTATGTGATCAAGGAAGACCGCTCCTGAGATCTAAGACTATCCTGAGAAACAAAGGCCAAGGAACAAGATATGGCCATCCTTAGTGTAGAAGGCAAATGCGCCATAAGCTCGGACCCCGCCTGGCACTGGGTGAGTGTCATCCCAGCAGACCCCTGTCAGCATCCAGCATGTGGGGAAGGAAAGTGAGAGGTACCCAGAAAGGCAGGGGGCAGGGTCCTTCTGAAATGACTCACGACCGACCACCTCCTGCAGCTATGTGTTCTTCTGCACTTCTTGCCATCCCACCCTTGCTGAGGCAGCGTTGAGGGGGTGAACAGACCCTCTGTACAGTTTTGTCTCTCCAGGGATGGAGGGAATGAATGCAGAGCCAGAGGAGGCCTGCCCCAAACAGGCCGCTTACCTGCAGATGTATCTGAGCAGGTTGTAGTTGGCCTGAGGAAGGTTGCTCACTTGTTTAGCTAACTCCAGAGTCCCCTTGTGAAGAAAGAGAACAGAGAATTTCAGACACCAGCACTATGGCCTTCCCTAACTGGAGAAAGGCAGGACGGGAGGAGGGAGGGATGCATGGCCAGTTCCCAGCTGACCTCCTCTGTCCCTCCGAAGTGTGGCTGTGACCTCTTGAGGAGACTGATTTTATTTCTGGGAGCTAGAGTGAGGGGTGGCCTTTGCAAGGCCACAGAGGAATGTCTCGGCTCACTTATCAGCGCACAAATATTTGCCAGATAACAACTCTCACCCAGGCACAGTCATGGAGAAGGCAAACAGTCTGTCCGCTGCAGCAGCCCAGAGCTGCAGATGGCTCCAGCAAGGCCAGGAGGGCAGAGTGTGGAGGGGAGGGGACGGAGGCCTGTCCTGGCGGCTATCTCAGAAAACAGGTAACAGGCTCCTCGAGAGCCTGGGAGTCTCAGCAGGGTGTGAGAGACCATGGGGAAGCAGAAGTGTGCGCTGTGCGGTGGCTAGAACTGGGTACGCTGTGTTAAGAGGGGTCTGCCTTCCACCCCACCCCTCTTCTACTCATGCACTAACTATCAGAGGAGAACCGGAGTCCTACCCAGACTCCACAGCTGAGGGCCCTCCTTGCCCCGCACAGCAGCCTTGCAGTCAGGACCCATGTGCCATTGACAAATCTTGACTCCACAAGCCTGCTGCCCCCTTCCCCAAGCCCACCCCCAGGATGTGTCCCGGGAGGCACTGACCTCCCCCTCGTCCTTGGTGAGCAGCTGGGCGCAGCTGAGGAAGTCCTCATACCTGGCGAAAGGGATGACGGGCTCTGGGAGCTCCCGAAGGTAGAGCTTCAGCAGGGAGGCCACTGTGTGCACGTCTGTGGTGCTGGGGTGAAAAGGGGGACATGAGTGAGAACGCGACCCCAGGAAGCTGCAGGACTAACACGTACGCTATGACCTCCCATGAGACCAAGACAGTACCCGGTCTCAGGTCGAGGTGTGTGCATATAGCCAGCTGCAGACCCAGGCTGCCTGCAAGCACAGAAGGCAGGACCCTTGCACGGGGGCGAGGGTGACAGAGAGACCGGAAGTTTCAACTTGGATCTACTCACCAGCCTCACATCACTGGCTCAAATCCAGTCTAGTGTCTAAGGGGTGAAGAGAATTCGGTTTTGTGTTCACAGTGTGGGACTTGGCAGATGTTCTGCTGCAGAAGCCACAGCGCATGGCTGGTCCTCTCACAACAGCTGCTCAAGGTAGAAGGAATCACCTGTGACCCGGATCAGCTTACAGGAAGCTCTCATGGGGTACAGCAAAGTCTTTGCTTGAGCTTGTTTAGTTCCTGGGATGAACCCTGGCTGAATTGGGGAGTCTATATCAGAGGGAACCCACCAGGGCTGACCTTCCTGCAGAGAGCAGCACCCAGCACTGGCTGGACAGGTGACAGGTCAGGTCCCTGCCTCTGGTCTCAATGCCTTGCTCCATCTCTAGGGCCATGGATGGCCACAACTGGACTTAGTCTCCACTATGGGCTCAGAGATGCCTAGGCTAAAGTGTATGTGTGTGCCAGGGCCGGGGTATTCAAGGGTATTCCCAGTTCAGGCTCACTCTCCCTTTTCCTATCTGCCTTGACTCTGTGGGACAGTTCTGGCCACAGTTGGCACCCCTTCCAAGGTGGCACTTCAAGCTACACCTGGGCCAGCAGATCTTGGCTGCCTAATAAGGTGACATTTGGCCATGTACCATGCTGGCATCCTAAAGCCCTGGGTCCTTTTGGCAGACATTTGATATTATGGCCTCCATATGACCACACATTCCCAAGATCCACACATGTGGGCTTCTTCTTCCTGACCTCCCTCCACAAGCCAAGCTGCTGATGCTCACTGCCCACTGCCCACTACCTCTTCCTAGGTCACAGCCTGGAGGAAGGGCCTTGTCATTCTGCCCAAGCTGAGATGCAGGTCTACAGAACTGAATTCAGGGATGGGTACCAAACTGGGCCCGGCTGGCACCATGCATTAAAACAGGAGGCATGACAAGATGATGACACCAGAGGGTGGGTTAGGCCCGAAGGCTTGGTACCTTGCCAGGAAACCCCAGGGAGTTTGAATATGGCAGTGCGAGGTCTGACTTCTTTCCAGTGTCTAACACTGCAGCAGGGTGTCTGACCCCGGGAAGTTTCTAAAAGCCCCTGCCCCCAGGTCCTACCAAGACCGTGATTGCTGGAAGCAGTCTCTAACCTTGAGGCCTACAGGAGAGACAAGAACTGTCTGGCAGAGATGGAGAATAAGCCACAAGCTTCTACAAGCTGTGGACAGGCATTTAAAGGCTCCAGGTAAAGGGACTCCAATGCCCCGTGGTTAGTCCTGAGGGCCACAGGTAAGGGAAGAACTGTCACAGCTCTGGCTATGGCCATGGTTCTGGGAAGAAACTGGATGGATGAGTGTTACACTCTGTAGGACCAGAAAAGCCCAGGGCTGTGAGCACTGCAGGGCTGGTTTGTCCTGAGATAGAAGGATCCTTGTCTGAGGGAAGATGTCAGAAAAGGCAGCTTTATGGATGCCTGGTTTGTTTGGTTTCATGGCTTGATACAAGAGCTCTATGCAAAACAGATCTGTACTGAGTGGGATGCTGGCAGAGAGAAGCGAGCCCACACAACCCCACGGAGTGGCAAGCCCCACTCCCCCACTCTCAGGCCCAGGGAAGTGGACGTAGTTTCCACGTAGTAGCCATGGGAAAGTCCCAGTGATGAGCACAGATCCAAGGCGGGCAGAAGCAATTGTCTTCTGACTGCGATGGAACTCAGCTGCTAGGTACCATACCACTGTGGAAGCTTGGGCTGGGTCACTAAGAAGAGGCAGAGCTAAGAGGCACACTGCAGGAAGCCTGGACTCCAAGATGCAGCTGTGTCTAAGCCATGCTGGCCTGGCAGCCAGCTGAGGCCTTCTTCCCTCTACCAGGGTCAGGGAAGAGCTTCGAACACTACCACATGGCAGACAACCTCAAGAAGACCAGGGGACCAGAGTGACTCTGTGCACTGGCAGTCCGTCCTCTGAGCAGACTGGCTAAACATGCATGAGTCATAGGGGCAGCCGACACACCAGGCAGGCCCTGCTCAGAGAAGCTGGTGTCAAGGGGGAAACTACAGCAGGCTTACCAACTGGTCCCACCTCTCCTGCCCCGTCTCTCAGAGCTCACCTGTCAAACAGAGGCTTCTCCCCACAGTCGAAGGAATCCTGCAGGTCCCTCACCAGGTTGGCCTGACCCGGCATACGGAAGAGCCCCTCTTCACCGAGTCCTCGCTCCCGGATGAAATCCACACACTGTTCCACCAGCAGAGGTGCCAGGCGAGGGCCATACTTCCGCTCATGGTGCACTGTGTCCTCCAGCCGCTGCCCAAAGATCCCTGGACACAGGAAGAGACTGTTAAGATTCCACTGCCGCTCTGCTCAATGGCGGGTGAAGGGTGTCTGGGACAGCTGAAGGCAGAGAAGGCTGTGGGTACCAAAGGAGGCTCTTTCCAAGGGTACAGATTAGACGCTGGGAGGGCACCCCCAAGTGGCTAGGCGGGGCTCATAGCGCGGCTAGCCTGGCTTGTGGAGCTTGCTCAGGCCAGGAGAAAATGGCCTCAGGGAGCATGTATTTGAATTGTGTTCATGGATTTGGAACTCACTCCAGATGGGAAACCATGCCATGCCCAGGCACATAAGAATGAGCAGATCCCTCTTGGGTCAGTTCATTGCGCACTGCTATAAAAGGGAGGCACAGGACAGCTCACGGGACAAGACTGTCGACACACTGATGTGGAAAACATTGTCCCATTCAAGATCATTCATGAAAACATCACCCCATTCAACATCATTCATTAAAGCATCGTCCCATTCAACCTCATTCATCAAAATGATGCAGTGAGTGCCGGGGCACCAGCTCAGCTCAGTGGGTAAAGCCTCTACACGTAAGTGTGAGGACCTTAGTTCAGATCCGTGTTAACTTGGGACACAGTAGCACCCATGTGTAATCCCATGTTCCTAGAGTGAGATAGGAGGAGCCCTAAAAACTTGGGCCAGTTATGTTGTCATACACAGTAGTGAAGAAAAAACCCTGTCCCCAACAAGGAGAGACAACCAAGGTTGCCTTCTCTCCTACACACACACACACACACACACACACACACACACACACACACACCAGAGAGGAGGAGGAGAAGAAGAACAACACTACAAGACATTGCCTCACATCCCTCAGAGGCTACTGTCATCAGAAGAGAAACTAGGGAGAGCGGACAGGGAGGAAGAGGAACCGAAAGGCTACGCACTGCTCGGGGTAGGGGAATGAAGCACTGTGCACCATTAGCAGAGACAAGAGATGGTGTTGCTGGGATATCCATGCAGTGTGGTATCTCAGTTCAGTGAACTGAGTACTGAATTACTGTGCAAGCAATTCCAGTGCTGGTTAGATGAGGGAAAGGAACTGAAAGTGGGGTGTCAAAGGTGTGTGTGTGTGTGTGTGTGTGTGTGTGTGTGTGTGTGTGTGTGTGTGTATGTGCACAGCAGCTTTGCAAACAGCAACGTGCAAGGTGGGGGACACTCGGCCAGCCATCAGCACACGCAACGCGCTGTGCCTGCACAATGAGACGTGGTTCTGTCCTGCAAAATCAAGAAATTCTAAGAGGCTACGACAGGGATGAATCCAGAAGACACTGCAAAATAAGGCTCTCCCAAAGGGACAAAAGCTGTGTGACCAAACTGGTAAGGATTCCTACATTGTCACTCTCGGAGAGAGGAGGTGGAATAGTGGTCGCTGGGGACTGGGAGGGAGGTGGACGTAACTGTTCAGGGGTACAGCTTCAAAGATAGGGAAGGATGGTTCCACCGCCATCTGAGCTTTAAGATGAAGCAGTCGAGGAGTGGTGGTGCTCGCCTTTAACCCCGGCACTTGGTGAATCTCTGTGAGTTCGAGGCCAGCCTGGTCTACAGAGCTACCAGGACAGCCAGGGCTACCAGAGAAACCCTGTCACAGAATGGCATTGCAAATGCTGAGCCTTAAACTGCACGATCTGGAAATAAAGCATTCAGAGCTGGTGAGGAAGATGCCCCTGCCCCGCATGCCTTCTTAGGGAAAGGTGTGCACCATATGCACACACAGTTTGGGATTTTCTTTGTGCATGTGAACATGTGAACATGTCAACTTGTGTGTGCCTGTGGCAGGGTCCAAGTGAAGCCCATTCAGTGTGGCCCTGGACGCAGTAAACATCCCAGCTCTTCTGTCACCACCATGAAGATGGAGGCGCCCAGCAGCAGGTCCCATGGACAGGGACCATCAGGTCACAGCAGAGGAAGTGGTATTGGAAAAGATGGAAACCTCCCTCTTCTGGGACTTGGCAGGCTAGTTCCCTGACTGTGACTTTGGGGAAGGCTGAGAGCCTGGAGCCCGGGGACACGATGTCTACTTGGGCAGCTCAAAGCAGGCCAGACTCAGGCTGAACAGTGTCCTAGCCTTTGCGCTCAGGCCTTTGCGCTCAGAGCTGGTTGGTCCAAGAACACAGAGACTCTGCTCTTCCTCTCTCAGGACTCAGTCACCCACGCTCAGGGCCTAGGCTGCACAAGTTTACCTCCTCCTGTCACGTTGAACAGTTTTGTTTTATTTTGGGGGGAGGGGTTTCAAGACAGGGTTTCTCTGTGTAGTCCCAGCTGTCCTGGAACTCACTCTGTAGACCAGGCTGGCCTCGAACTCACAGAGATCCACCTGCCTCTGCCTCCTGAGCGCTGGGGTTAAAGGCATGTGCCACCACTACCTGTTTTGTTTTGTTTTTTGAGGGGGTGTGGAACATTTTTTAAATTAGCTTTTTTTTCTCCCTCTCTCCTTCTTTATTTCGAAGTGCACACGCTAGGTAAGCTTTTTGTCATTGAGCTGTACCCCAGCTCGAGTTTCTCTTGAAATATCTGTGCTTACGGCGGCAACAGCCCTAAGTTTCCACAAGGCAAGCGTGATAAAAGCACCTCTGACAGAAACCCACTGCTGCCTCCCACCCACCTCGGCTGCTTCCTGCTTTGAGACATTTGTGACTACAGACCTCCCCAAATGACACTAGAGTCTGGATAAGTGGGGAAGGGGTCCCAGCCCACAGAAGGAAGCCACGGGAAGTCATGTCTGTTGTAACCAGAAGTACCATTACGTCAAATGAGCAGTCATGGAACACACAGAGGAAGTGTCCCCAGGTGGGGCAGCGGCTAGTTTGGCCTGGCACCCGCCTCCTCCCCACCACCCATATGGACCTTTCCTTCAGCTTTGCCCACGCCTCAACCTCACCAAGGTCAGCTTCCACACAGTCATGCCCATGTCTAGTTGTTTGTTTGTTTTGTTTTGCTTTATTTTTTACTCTTTGGGGGCTTGCCACAGCTCCCAAATAAATACAAGGAGACTGACTTTTACTTTTGAATGTCCGGCCCTAGCTTGGCCTGTTTCTAGCTAGTTTTTCTAAGTTAAATTATCTCGTTTCTCTGTAAGTACATTTTACCTCTGGGCTCTTAGCTTTCCTTTAGTCTTTATATTTTTCTTTCGCTCTTATTCCACGGCTGGCTGTGTGGCTGGGTGACTAGCCCCTGGCATCCTCCTCTCCCACTGTTCTCCATTCTCCCTTTCTAGATTTCTCCTCCAATTTTATTCTCTTTGCCTGGAAGCCCCGCCTATTCCTCTCCTGTCTAGCTACTGGCCATTCAGCTCTTTAGTAGACCAAATCAGGTGTTTGCAGCAGGCAAAATAACTCAGCTTTACAAAATTACACAAATGCAACATCAAAGGCTGCAACACACCTTTGCATCGGTAAACAAATGCTCCACAGCACAAACGACTGTAAACACATCTTCAACTAAAGCCCCACAGCACCCGTGCACATGCAAGGCCTTCTGTTTCCATTGCATAGCAGTGTAAAGACACTCATTTCTGCAGGGCCATGGGCAGAGGTGGAGGACGGAGATTATGGGAAGAACAAACACAATGCAGTGCCTCTGCCTGTCCCAAGTCACTGGCCTCAGCTCCTGGCCTCAGCTCCCAGGGACTGGAGACCAGTCAGGAAGACAGAAGACTTGCCAAATTCTCTCCACAGACTCGCAAAGCTCAGGTGAGTCCAACCAGCCTCCTTGCTCCCCGGGCCCTAGGCATCCGCCTCTCACTGTGTGTCTGTGCCTGGCCCTGTTCTAAGAGCAGAAGTCCCCCCTATTCTCAGGGGAAGCAAACCCAGATCCCCAGGGAAACTGCAGACAACACCATTCCCTAAGTAGAACATGCACGATCTAAGGGTAAACTGAGGATTTTTTGGCACCAGACATAGAAAAAGGAGATCACGACGGCTCCATAGTACGCTTGAGGGGAAGATTTTTATTTTATAAGGGAGCGAACAGCCAGAGGCGTCCGGAAGAGTCCAGAGCAGGGAGACAACGTAGACGTGGCCAATAGAGTGCACTTGGCCATGAGAGGAGAGAGGGGAAGAGAGAGAAGGAGAGAGAGAGTGAAGGCAAAGGGGACCAAGAGGGAGGGGTGGGAGGGGCGGAGGGGCAGGAGGGAGGGGATGATAGGGAACAAAAGAAAGGGCATTCCTGAAACAGCAGAGTTACAAGGGCCGAGTGAGGCGCTTGGGGAAGGGAGCCCGTGCGTTGGAGAAGTTTAGGGTGGAGCACAGGGTGAGGAAAGATAGGATGCGGCCTTCTTGTGGTCCTGAGGGAACCTGGTGGCAGCATGCACTGCTCTGGTGTGCTAACAGGCACCACTGGCAGCCATCTGTCTCTTTAGGACCTGAACTAAGGAGCTGGCAAAACAGAACAATTGCAACAATACACTAGAACGGAAGGTCCCTTCCGTGGATGCCCTGCTCCCCGCACCCCATCTCCGAACTCATCTTTTTGTACTTCAGCATTTTCACTTAAAGGAGCAGCTCCTCAAATGGTCATTGTGGAACAAGATAAAGGCGGTGTGAATACCAGCACTATAGTACCGTGACAACGAATCTGATAGGCAGGTGACATAAACAAAACAAGCACCCCAAAACGATGACTCATCCCAGACACGGCAGAGTGGGAGGGTTCAAGATTTCATCACAACCCACAATTTAAAACTTATGAGCTGTTTGCTTCTGGAATTTTCCACTTTGTACTTTCAGGTGGCAGGTGGCCCCTGGAAGCTAGAACCCCAGAAAGTAAAAGCTGTGGATGTGTGAGCGACACCAGGAGTCTCAGAGTCATCCCGGGTTGTGAGCATGCTCCCCGCTGCACCCGCTGTGATCTTCACTTTACTAACCAGGCTGCCAGGCAAGCTCTGCCCTGCTGGCCTCCACCAGCCCCTAGGCACAAAACTTAGACGAGCCCATCTGTCCGCGCGGCGACACCCAGTCTTGACAGGTCTGTCCGTGACAGCCCCTCCCAACCCTGCCTCCCACTGAAGCCTTCCTGAACATTCTCACTGGCCCCAGATAGGGGCAACGGGGAAAGTCACAAGGTCTCAGCACTTCAAAATAGAAGAGGTTTGGGGACGGAGGTGACAGAGGAAACAAGCAAGTAGAGGAAGGGGACCAGGGGGTCAATGGAGTAGCTGGGATGGAGAACACCTGGTGCTGGAGGGCGGGGATGAGGAAGGATGCCTGGAGGGGAGACAAGGTTACGTGAGCACCGGCCCCAGATGCCAGGAGGTCGGGACAGAGGGGGCAAGTAATAAGACCAAAGAGATCCAGGTCCTGGACGCACATTTGGCTAAACCAGTGGACCACAGGCCTCTGTCTCCATCTACAGAGTGAAGTAGCATCTATGTTCACAGAGTGCCCCAAGGCCCAGGATGGCCCCGCATTCCCAGGCCATCCCCTCTTCCACTGGACTCTTGAAAGGAAAAATCCAGACCTCATTCCTGCTCAGCCTCCTGATTCTTCCTTGCCAGCTGGCCCTACTGTAGGCAAGCCACGATCAGGCCTCAGGCAGCCTCCCTTTCCAGTGGCCCTGCCCATTGCTTTCTTTACCATAGTCTGCCTCTCTGGCAGACCCTGTGTGGCCTGGCCCCACCTGTTGAACTCCCAAAGCCCTCCTGGCAAGTCTCAGAGGGGAAATATGCCAAGAATCAGTTCCAGTAGGCTTGTCATGTTGCTGGAAACCCAGCCAGTATGTGGTTCCTAGAGGTCCCGGCCCACGGTTGTCACAAAGTGCCCACTCTGCCAGCTGAGAGGAAGCTCTTGGGGATGGCTTTCCTCAGGGTACCTGCAGTCACAGCTTCTGCCTGACCAGCTGTTCCTTCCAGCCTGACCTACGTGCCTCCGGTAAGTACCTCTCAGAATCTCAAGCAGGAGTAGAAGCCACAGCCCCAGCTGCTGCTCAGAGCTCATTCTAAAACACCCTGGAAGTGGCCCTCAACCTCCCTGCCGAGTCCTGGAGCTATGCCCACGGGTGAACACGCAATACCAACACAGGGCACCTAGTGCCTCAAGGGAAGTGGTGGTGGTGGTGGTGCGAGGGGGCCAGAGTCCTGCCACAGCAAGAAAGGGGGGCCATTGGGATTCCCTCTGGATCTGGTCCCAGAGCGGAGGCAGCAGGTCGGCTTGGCTGCTGTCTCTCTGCCTTTGGCTCTCCCCAGTGGAGAGGAGGCCACAGTCGGGGGTGGGGGTGGGGTGGGAGGAGGACAAGGAGAAAATAATTCTCCAGAGGTTTGCAAACTTTGGGGAAATCTACAGTCTCCCTCTTAGCTACAAACTTTAATGCTCTTTGGTCCACTCCCACCTGCAACCTGCCTTGCACCGACTCCTGGAACATCCACCCCCACTTTGATTGGACCACCGACTTTTCCTATTTCAGGTCCTGCTTTCTGAGACAGTCTCAGATTGGCAAGAGGCTAAAATCCCTTCTAACTTGCCCTCAGCGTGGCTAGAAAACCACCAGAGGTTAAGGCACTAGAGGATGGGTTGTCTAAGGCCAGTCAGGCCCCAAGACAAACCTATTCCCTCCTCTGGTTGGTGGCGGTTCAGAGGCCAGCAACAGGCCCTGGAGTCCCAGCTTTTGACCCATCTCCTGCTAGGTGTCTAAGCAGTTGGGGATGGGAAAGATTTTAAATTCCTAGACGTAGTTTCCCATCTCACCAAACAGCTTTCACCCCTGCCAGAAAGGATAGGGGATCCCCAGTTCCTCTTCCCCGACACGCACATGCACATACATCCCCGCAGCCCCCTGGGACCAATCTAGGATCCCCGGGTTCCGTGATGTGGGCCACCCTCCCTCAGCCCCCATCCCCCAAGCCCTGCGCGTCCCGTCGAGCCCCTACCTGGGGCGGCGGGCGCGCAGCAGGAGGGCAGGCGGCAGGGCGGCCGTGGGCAGGCGCGGCAGCTGGAGAAGGCCCGAGCAGCCGGCATCAGGCCCATGGCGCGCCCGGGCGCGGCGGCGCGGTAGCAGAAGCAGGAATGCCCGGCACGCGCACAGGTAGCGTCTTGCCCGCCGCCTGCCCGGCCAGAGCCGCCCGGGGCCGGACCCGGGGCGAGGGAGGGAGGATCGAGTGCCTGAGATGCCTCCCCGCGCTGGGAGTTCCCGGTGCGCACCCCCTTTTCTGCACCGCTGTATCAGGAGCCCTGAGTTGGCAGCAGCTCCCCACGCGATCACTTCCTAGCTGGGGTCCCGCTTCAGGAGCACCCAAGCAGACCAAAATCCCAGAGGCACGAGTTTCAGGAGGTGCAAGGAAGGCCAGAGAGGATTGGGCAACTGGTTCTGAATCACCCTGCCAGCAGAGCTTAATGCCCGACCTAAAGGGGATCCCACACTCCAGGCTTTCCAGGTCTCCTACCTCCTTGAAACCAGGCTTGGATTTGACCTTGTCTCCTCCCAGCAGATCTAAAAGATAATTAACAACCCATTTTTACAAGAAGCTGTGAAGCCTCAGATAGGATGCTATTTGCTTGGGGTCTCCTGGCCGAGAACCGACAGATCATTCCAAAATCGTCTTTTTGGAAAGCCTAACCTCTCCGGGTTGGTCTAGAAGAGCTCACAATCGTGTGTTCGGAGTGGTGTGCAGGATCAGCCTACACCAGGAGGCAGGTGGACAGAAGCAGAGAATGAACAGATGGAGAGAGGAAGAAAGCCCTGAGTCTGGGGGAATGGGGCCCCTCCTCAAGCTAGGTAGAAGCACAAGGGACCATCACTTTACCTGCTCAGGTTTAGTGGGACATAGCCGGGAGTATGGACCACCGAGGGAAACTTTAGAGCTGCTCTAAGAACCAAGATCACCCATTGAGTAATTTTAAGAACACACCTTGAGCCAGGCAGTGGTGTCCCGTGCCTTTAATCCCAGCACTCAGGAGGCAGAGGTGGGTGGATCTCCATGAGTTTGAGGCCAGCCTGATCTCAGACTGATCATAGCCAGGCCTATGTAGATAATAGACCCTGTCTCAAATCTTAATGCAAAAAGATCCATAATGATCAAAGTATCAAAGTGGTAAATAAAGGCAGGCTGAGTGAGTCTCAATCACGTCCTGTCTTTATTCCAAATGGGGTATTTTGATGTCATGTCCTGGTGACTTCCTCGCCTTACACAGCCAGAGCTTGGTTAGGTATGAACTGGCTGAGGGTGGAAAGGCTGTCACGGACTATCAGGGTAACTGCAGGGTGCTTGAACTACAAGAGGAAGAGGAGATAAGGGGACTTACCAGTCCAGGAAGTGGAAAAGGCAAGGGGTATATCCTTACCTGTGTGTCCCTGGGGAAAGCACACACTCCCAAAGTTTTGAGCTGTGGGACACTGAGACTAACAGCGTAGGCCCTGAACCTGAGCGTGGAGCTAAAGTCCTCCATCCAAAAGTGCGTAGAATCCAAAGTGTCTAGTCTCTCTTCTCGGGTCAGTCTGAAGGTGGGAAGGGTGAGCTTCCTACTCCCCGCTAGGGTGGGTAGACAATGCTGCTGGCTTCTTTTCTCCTATCTGAACCCCAGTTTCCCAACCTGGAGGTTCCTAAAGTAGACCTACCAGCCTAGAAAATGCCCAGATGAATGGAGGTTTGCAGTTGCCTCCTGCTTATGGGTCCTCACCAGGTCTACTTCACTGAGTTCTAGTCTGTTGGGTTGGGAGCATCTGGGGTGGGAGTGGGGGCAGGGCTGGAGAGCCCAGACATGATGATGGTTCTCTTCTGTGAGGAGCCTGGTGCCAGGTGGGCTCTTGAGCTTGGATGGCGTCTCTGAGCGGCGTGTGCAAGAGCGCAGAGCTCCGTGTAGCATACAGGGAGGGGAGACTGGTTAATGGCTGCCAGAGGAGGAAGGGAAGACAGGGTGGCAGAAAGCAGAGAGGGAGTTAAAGGTGGCTGAGCGGGGGTTGCTGCGGGGAGCTCCCAGATAAAGCAGTTGCTCTTGCCCTGCCTTTCCTGGCTGACAGTTCAAAGCCCGGGGCTGGAGCCTTGAGCAATGACTGCCACTTGTCTCCCCTGACTCAAGGATCCAGATCATGGGCTCCTGAAGCTCTTTTAGGAGAGGGGCCTTAAGTGCTTCATGGAAGGAGATCTGAGGACGCTGTGAACCTGTCCCACCTGTCCCTAAGCCCATGGGGAAGTCTCCACCTGGTGTCTGAACCTTCATGTCTCACTAGAACGGTCACACAGCTTCAGAAGCAGGTTCAAATGACCGAAGCCCAGTCTCGGGCTCACTGGCTTAATCACTGGAACAGGAAGTAAGACTGTCTTCATGAGTCTCTTGGTGAGGCTGAGATGTGGAGCAAATGGTGCCGGGGAGAAGTGATCCCCAGCCCTCTGACTCCTACCTTAGCTGCCTATACAGATTCACAGACAGCCCACACCCAAATGTGCCCAGACAGAGCCGTGCTCTCAGGATCCCCGCCATCTCCGGCGCCTCCAGTCTGCTCCACGCTGGCACCTCTTTCACCGTCACTGACCTCCACCCTTGCAAGATGCTCGGCAAGACTCCCGGAGTCAGCGTTCACACCTGCTTTCCTCACAGTCCTGGAGATCTCATCACCCCTAGTTCCTGAACAGAGTTGCAATCTGCTCAGTTCAGCAGCCAGGCCCACGAGAAGCGCTGCACTCCTGCACAGACAGTCCAGATTCTGGACCTCCCCTCCCCTCCTGCCTATCCAGGAGCAGACAGACGTTCCTCCAAACTGCATGTCAGATCACCACATTCTCTGCCTCAGAACTCTCCAATGCTCTCTCCCTATCTCCCTGAGGAGGTAAAGCCCATATCCGGAGGGGGACCAGGAGGCACTCACCCACCACCTGACTCTCAGCCAGAGCTTCCTCTGGCCCACATCAATGCTCCCCTGTGCCAGCCAGGGCTGGCGGGTTCTGGCAGCTTCCCACCAGACATCCTCTAGCTTCTGGCTGCCTCTAGCCTTCTTGCAACACTTTGTTTCAACAATGAAACAGCACTTCATACCCACCAAGGTGGCTATTAGCAAACCCAAAACAAAAGCTTCTAAAAGGCAGGGGGACTGACTCTCCCTGGGCACCCAGCAGGTGCGAACACCGTTACAATCACTACAATCACGGTTGGCACTAATGATAAGTTCTGGGGCTTGGATTGCAAGTATTCCTTCTGATGTTCATTTTCCTGTAAATAAGCAAAGGCACCAGGAATAAGGAATCTGACTAACTAGCAACTGCTAGGCTCTTGTGTTGTCCTGGCTGCCTTGATCAAGAGGACAACAGGTTACACTGCCAGAGCAACCACTCACGCCAGCACCAGCTGTTGGCTGTCCATGAGAGCACTGAGCCAGAAATGCCACAACTGGCGCGCATTCTCTTGGCCCCTGAGGCCCAGCCCCACACAGGGCTGGGTGAGACAGTGGGAACCTTCAGGAACCATTTCTGCCTTGGCACTTCCCTTGATGAAGGGAAAATTGTGACTAGCAGCCAGGCCATGATCAGTCCAAACATAAGCTTCAATGCCTGTGGGTGGCGCTAGGAGCAGGATGTGATGGGCCAAAGCAATGGTCCACACGCCCCTTCTTGGGCTGTGTCAGTCCCTCTGCCCCCTTGGGTCTCTTGTTCATGAATGCCTTCAGATATGTGTACTTGTCTGTCTTCTCTAGAGACTGTGACAGACAGCAAGGTGTAGGGGTCAGGGGCAACGCTTGACTTTGCTCAGTGCTGAATTCCCAAGTGTCTGGAATAGACCAGGTATCTTTCGCCACTGACTGAAGGCTTTGAATGAACAAGCAAGCAAACAGCAGATGAAGGACAGGAAGTGGACATGGGGGTCAGCGTTGGGTTCCAGTGTTGCAGGGAGGCCTAGGAAAGGGGAATGGTGAAGACTGAGGAACTGGATATGAACACAGGGTGGTGTGGCACCACCTGCAGTCTGGGGGAAGAGCACTCAGCAGGGTGTCTAGATGGAAGGTGACGAGCATGTAAAGGCCACAGGCCTCTATTTAGTGGCTTGTGTCCCCTGCCAAGGGGCCACCTACTAGGTGGGAGGCATGACTTCAAGGATATAGTAGCAGAAGGAGCAGGCTGCCATCAGACATGCAGGATGCAGTCAGCAAGTCCCAAGTGAGAAAGAACTTGTGAGTTCAGGGCAAGAAAACAAGATTACCTGTAGACAAGGGTTCTACAGGGTGGGCATGCGAGCTACGGGAAGTACCTCCTCCCAGCGGGGCCCAGATGACACGGCGAATGGCCTGCACCCAGTCCTCCATATCACGCTGGGAGCTGGCCATGAGCAGGAGCGCCTCAGGGTTGGCTGGCACCTTCTCCCGTTCTCCGGCACCACCTGCAAGACAGACAGACAAGATTTAATGCAGGGTCCCTGTGCAGGACAGGAGGTCCCCTCCAGACACCTGGGAACTCAGCTCTTGCTTCCAGTTTGCGCCTAGTCCCTTTCCACACCTCACATGGGGGTCCTTTCTGGTCTTTCTTTTTTTCCTCCCTTGCTCTCACTTTGGTTTGTTTGTATTTGTTCATTTGCTTCCATATCAAAACCGAAATCATTAAAAGTCTAATCAGACACTACTGGGGGGAAATGCCTATCTCAGGGCAGCTCAGAGAGCTTCAGTCCCTCAGACGGCTTCACTGTGCTTTGTGTGAAGTCAGCCACTGTGTTTGACACTCACTGTGTGCTTTATTTACCCTTAGTGTACCTGACCTCCCTGCACACCAGATTCCCTATTCCACGCAGGTTACAGAGGCCGGGTGGTAAGCCTGATCAGGATCTACTACAGGCTAAAGGGCAGGAGGGGCGGAGGAGAGCTGGGTTCCTTGAAGCTAACTCTCCACTCAGCAACTCTACTGGCTCCCAGGTTGCCCTTGCAAGTGAGTTCATCGCTCGGATGTTCTAAAAACCACTTTATGCTGAGCTCTGTGGGCAATTTAAGGGATTTCGAAGGCTGTTTTCCTCACCCTCCATATCCCCAAACATTGTTCCTTGTGTAGGGTAGGAACATTGTCCTATATGCAGGACAATGTTCTGGGGATGAGTCCCAGAAACAGCCTTGTGCCCAAGGGAGAGAAGGTAGACAGAGAACATAACTAGCCCGGACTGTCCCTTGCTGGACTACGGCCCAGGGAAAGAGCCCAGATGGGAACAGATGCTTCTGAGCACTAGAAAGTTCCAGAACATTTCTGCTGAGCACACAACCGCCCTTGGCCCATCTTCACAAGATCCGAAAGCAGTTACCAAGTATATGTTGAGGGATCAGGGTCTCTTACCACTTTACCCCCGAGCTAGCTATACCCTTAGCCCACCCTTCTTCTTATTTTATAGACAGAGAAACTGAGGCACAGCCCAATTCAGTATCTCGCCTGCGCTCATAGTTCCTAAGAGCTGGAGACATAGATTCCAGGTCCTGGTGCCCGGCCACCAACCCCTGCTTCTCACCACCTCCTAAGAGAGTGTCAGCGTGTTAGGGCCACAGCAAGCAGCCCGAGGGAGGTGAGCAGACTCCTGTGGGAGCTGTACCCATGGCGGACATGGACCTTGCTGGAGGTGTTATGAGCATGGAGCATGGGACAACAGACACTGCAGTGGACAGAAGGACCCCCAAAGCTCAGCAGGGTATCGAGCAAGACACTTCCAGGTACAGACAGACGAGCCCTGCTCGCTGGGGCTTCCAAAGTGACCAGACATGAGAGTCGTCGCGGTGGGGAGCAAGGAACTGAGGCCCATCTCTGCTCCTGTGGCGGTGGCCTTACACATGGACGCGGCTCTGACAGTGAGCTGCCCGCTCAGAGCAGCTTGGTAGAGGCTGCTACCCATCATTTGGGCCACGCAGACTGTGAGGGTCCTCGGTGGGGAGAACCTGAGGACACCAGAAGCTTTCTGTATGACCTCAGCATTGCAGCACAGACCCGAAGAAAGGGACCCAGAGACCCACGGACCCAGGAATTGCCAACCACGTCGTTTTTCATACCTAATTGTGAATTTCTCTTTTTAAAACCCATTTTTCCTAAAGAAGGTAACCTGTGCAATACGTTTCCCATTCTACAAAATGTGCGTCCGCTCATCTCAGAAGTGGGCAGACAGGGTGCCATGAGTTTGCATGTTATACAGTTCATGTATTTCTTCATGTATGTTCATGTACATGTATCCTTCAGCATGCATTCTTATTCAAGAAACAGTCCATAACTGTTTTCCAAAGTGGTTCCACCATTTATTTCCAGTCTAGCCAACACCGGTGATTCCAGTTCCTGTGCCCTCATCAATGCTTTCTTGTGTTTAGCCGTTCTAGTAAGTGTGCAGGTGGAGATGTGACTTAGCGTCTCCCGAATGACTGACTGTGTTGGATATTTTGGATATCATTTTATTTACTTAATTGGCACCCATGGACCTCTGGTTAAAAAAAAAAATGCATCTGTTCAGGCTTTTCACCCATTTTTAAGATATTTATTTTTTATATTTATATTATCTTTATTTTATGCATGTGCCCAAATGTGTATATGCATGCCACTGCATACCTGGTACCTATGATGTCCAGAAGAGGGTGTTTAGATTCCCTGGAACTGACATTACAGAAGGTGCTGTACTTTCATATGGGTGCCGGGACGTAAACCAAAGTCCTCCAGAAGAGCAGCCAGTGCTCTTAACTACTGAGTCATCTGCTCAGCCTCAAGATGATTTATTTTATATTATATGTATAGGTGTTTCACCTGCATTTAGGCCATGTGTGTTTGGAGCCCATGGAAGCCAGAAGAGAGTGTCGGAGCCCCTGGAACTTGAGTTGCAGATGGTTGTAACTGCCATGCGGGTGCTGGGAATTGAATCTAGGTCCTCTGCAAGAGAAGCCAGTGCTCTTAATGGCTAACTCCAGCGCCTCATCCATTTTCTGGAGAAGTTATTTCCATGACCGAGTTTTTTAAAGTTTTTTGCATATTCTCAATGCAAGTTCATTAGATTTGTGTGTTCAAAACCTCTTGCGGTTTACTTCTAAGAATAAGAATAAGAGGTTTTAATTTTGCAAACTGCAATTTACCTTTTTCCCCGCCCCTTTTATCACTTAGGTTTCTTTATTGTAGCTAAGAACTTGTGGTTTAAGTCTTTTTCTAAGCTTTCTTCCAGCAGCTTTATGGTTTAGGGTCAATATTTAGGCCTACGAGTTAGAGCTAACTTCTGTACACAGCAGTCTGCTTCTATGGTCCCGCTGCTGCTGACCTTGCTCCCCCACTGCGTTGCCAGGCTCCTTTGGTGGTCGATGCACTATCCCCGAGGAAAGAGGTCTTAACTCCTTCCTTTTCCATCTGAGTACCTGTATTTGCCTTTCAGTCAGTTTGCACAGAATAGCACTTGAAGGCTGACTAGAAGTGAGGAAGAGTACATAGCCTTGTCTTCCTTCTGATGATGTAGGAAAGACACTCGGGTTTTTATCTTCATACGCTGATGTATTTTTGAAGACACACCATATTGGGCGGGATGCTTCTATTCCTAGTTTGTGGGGGAACTTTTAAGCAATGATGGACACTCTTTTTGTTTAAAAGTGCTCTTTAGGGCATCTGTTGAAATGAACCTGTTAATTTATTAGTTGTGTTATTAAAGCAGGCTGGTGGATTTTCAAATGCTAAATCAGACTTATACTCCTGGAACATCTTCTCCTGGCTAATTTTGCATTAATCTGTTTGTATACGTGCTATTCATCACTGAAGGAAGTCAGGACAAAAACTCAAACAGGGCAGGAGCTGATGCAAAGGGCATGGAGGGATGGAGGGGTGCCTACTGGCTTGCTTCCCCTGGCTTGCTCAGCTGCTTTCTTATGAACCCAGGACCAGCAACCCGAGGATGGCACCACCTACCATGGGCTGGGTCCTCCCTAATTGATAAGTAATTGAGAAAACACCTGACAGCTGCATCTCACGGAGGCCTTTCCTCAACTGAGGCTCCTTTCTCTCTGATAACTCTAGCTGTGTCGAGTGGACACACAAAACCAGCCAGCACAGATGTCTTTGTCCAGCTTTGGTTCCAGGCAACACAGGTCTCAGAGGATCGTTAAGGAGTCTCTCCTTTTCAATTTTCTTGGGGGAGACTTCGTGTAGAATTTTTACTATTTATTTCTTAGTGTTTGGTAGATTTCAGGAGTGTTATCTCCTATCCCAGACACTTTCTTTAGAGGAAGGGGGTTTCAAAGTTACTTTAAGAGCCAGGCGGTGGTGGCTCATGCCTTTAATCCCAGCACTTGGAGGCAGAAGCAGACAGACCTCTCAGTTCAAGGCCAGCGTTGTCTAAAAATAAGTCCCAGGACAGCCAGGGCTACACAGAGAAACCCTGTCTCAAAAAAAAAAAATCACTTTAATACATATATTTTTTTCTAGTCTAACCTGCAAGTGTTTGTGACTTATAGAGAATTTGCTTCATCTGTGTTACTAAACGAACCAGCATAAAGTTGTTTGTCATAGTCCATGGTCATTTCAGCGCCTGAAGGGTCTCTGCGTACACACGCCCCTTCGCAGTGGCCTTGAGAGGATGGCCACCTGTGTCTCTTTCAGGTCAGTCTTGCCAGACCGCAGCTCCTGTTACTGACCTCGATCAAACAGCCTTTTGTTGGACTATGATCATTGTTTTTCTCATTAGTAAGCTTTGTTTAAAGGTTAGATGGTAAATAGTTTAGGATTCTAGGACAGACAGTCTGTGCAACAACTCCTCCACTCTGCCAAACTGAAAGAATACTGAGCCAGCAGGGCCAGGATAGGAGCGGGAAGACCTGGGCGTGCTTGCGAGAGCTGATCACAGAACGTGCCAGCCAGGCTGCAGTTTGCCACCGTGCTGTTAGTTGCTTTCCCGTGTTTGTTTTCCTTTGCTTACGCTGGATTTGTTCCTCCTGTTCCTTGTGAATGGGGTTTACTGGATTGCTTAGATTTATGAGTCTGTAGAGTTCACAAAGCTCAGGCCCTTCGGCCTTTAGTGCCGCAAATACGCTCGTCCATCCTTTCCTCTGCCCCTCGGTGACACCAATTACTTGTAAACTAGACATCAGGGAGCTCCTCCCACGGCTCACTGATGAGAGATGTTTGTGCTAAGAACTTTTCCTCTATACATTTATTTTTGGGTAGCGTTACAGCAGAATAATGCCCCCTCTCTAAGGTACTTCCATCCTAATATCTGGAACCCATGCATAGGTTAGGCTGTATAAAAGAAGAGTGGCAATTTTGCTGATGGAATCAAAATGGCTAATTGGCCCAGTGCAGACCTAGTGGCCTTTCAAAGCAAAGGAGAAACCAGATACAAAATGGACGCATACAAACCAAAAATGACACACTAAAAAGACTTGATCAATCATGGCAGCCTAGAAGGTATAGGGAGGTCAGGAGTTGAAGAACCTGGACAGCATCTAGGAGTGGGTGAGAAGCTAGCTTCTCCCCTATAGACTCCCAAAGGTGCTCAGCACTGTGACCCCTTTACTTAAACCAGATCTGTAACCTCGAGAACCACAGACATCACACAGATTGAACTGTTATCTGAGCCACGGATTTCGTGGTGACCTGTTACAGGTAATGTCTACAGAGGCAGGCATGGTGGCATACATCTGTAAACCCAGTACTCTGGAGGCAGAGGTAGGAGGCTCATGGGTATGAAGCTGGCCCGGGCTACACATTTTCAGGCTGGGGAGAGCCTGTTCTCCTAAGCAAACAAAAGTCCCAAATAATAGCAAACGTGTGGTTTCTACTGCTTACAACTCACCAACCTTTTGTCTTCTGTGTTCACCTGAGCTATTTTTTTCAGTTCAGAGACTGATGGTTTGCACTCCGGAACTATGATTTGGGCTTTCATCATCATTATGATTTTTATGCCTCTTTCATGTCTCAACTGAGCTCTTAGGACACAGTGAATTCGGCTAAAACAAAACTGCTTTAATGTCTCAGTCTGCTCATCTTGAAATGTGTGTCATTTCCGCTGTTCCCAGCTGTCTGACTTGGCCTCATTCTGGCCCTTACTTTCCTGCCTCTTCGCATTCCTGATGTTTTTGAATAGGTGCCAGGCATTGTGGTTTCTCAGTGGCTGAGTGCTGGGGACTTTATCTTCCTGTAAGTACTCTTGAACCTTTCTCTGAGATGAAGTTAGGATTTTTCGAGACAGGGTTTCTCCGTAGCTTTTTGGTTCCTGTTCTGGAACTAGCTCTTGTAGACCAGGCTGGCCTCGAACTCACAGAGATCCTCCTGCCTCTGCCTCCCGAGTGCTGGGATTAAAGGCGTGCTCCACCACCGCCCGGCTGAAGTTAGGGTTGTGGAACCTAGAAGGCTCATGGCAGAGCTCATGGTTCCCCTGTGGAGGGAAAAGCCCTCTGGTGTCATGCCCAGTGTCTATGCCGTGGCTCTCTGGCTCTCCAGTCTGGCAGGTGGGAACAGGCACCGCTCCATCCTGTGTCAGGGTGGACATGACGACCTCATACCTTTCCTTCCTCAGTCTCAGAAGTTCCTCAAATGCCTATGGTCACAGGTCCACGCTTTGTCATGGATGCTCTGTCTCTTTACAGCCCTTCCATCTTTCCACACACCACCCTGCAAGCCCTCGTGCTTTGATCGCCCAGACTCCAGCTGTGCTGTCTCCATCCCTGGAGGCCAGTGGCCTCCACTTGTGTCCCTTTCCTATATCACAGCCTGGAAACTTCCTTAAAGTAGCCAACTAAGACATATGTAGGACTGTTTCTCAACTCTGGCGCAAAGGTCCTTCATTATCTAATGTCCGATGTCTTGACGACACAGCTTCAAATATACATGTGTTGGGGCAAAGTTGTGTCCATAGCTAGGGAATTGGTCCCTCTTGCTTCAAGCTGTTCAGAAGTGACAGTCACATCCCTGTATCTAAGGGACTTATTACATGTGACTTACATAGGAAGTATTGACATCCACAGCCATACACAGTTCTCACTGACACCACAGGAAGGAAGATTACTAAGAGCATTTTACACATTCGGAAACCAGGGACGTTAAATACTGGACACATGAACAAACAAGCAGAGAGCCCAGGGCAACCACAGGTTCATTCACCTGTGTGCTCTTTTTTTTCTCAGTAAGAAACCTTTGTAGTACCTGAGTGGAGTGTAAGGAGGATCCAATGGCTGTTGAAACAAACTGTAGGGCCCTTTATAGCACCCCACTGTTTATGCCTATCTTAAACTGTGACGGCGAGTATTTCAGGAATAAATGCATCGTGAAGACGACAGCCTTTAGCTGTTGTTCCTGCCCCTTCCCTCTTATTTTTAAACATTTTTATTACATTTTGAAAATCTTTTTTTTTTAAAAAAAAAAAAAAACTCTTATTCTCTGAGTGTTTGGCTTGCATGTACATATGCGTACTGTATGCATGCAGTGTCCAGAGACCAGAAGAGGGGGCCTGATTCCCTGGATTTGGAATTACGATGCTCCCTGTCCAGGGTAGTTTTTAGTCGACTTGACATAAACTATCGTCATCTGGAAAGAAGAACTTCAGTTGAGAAAATGCCTCCACCCAGGTTGTCTGAAGGGCATCGTTTTGAGTAATGATTGAGGTGGGAGGGCCCATGGGGGTGTGCCAACTCCTAGGCAGGTGGTCCTGATATATACATACATACATACATACATGTATGTATATATATATATATATATATAAGCAAACAAACAAAAAACAGGCTAAGCAAGCCATGAGAAAGCCAGTGAGTTGTGCCTCTATGGCCTCTGCTTCAGTTCCTGCCTCCAGGTTTCTGCTTGGAGGTCCTGCCCTGACTTCCCTCAGTGATGCAGGATGATCATGAAGTGTAAGCCAAATAAATAAACCCTCTTTTCCCCAAGGTGCTTTTCGTCATGGTGTTTATTACAACAGTAACCCTAACTAAGACAGCCGTAAGCTGCCGTGTATGTGTTGGGAACAGAACCTGGGGCCTCCACAAGAACAACAAATGCTCTCAAACGCTGAGCCATCTTTAAAGTCCTTCTATTATAGTGTGCGTGTGTGCGTGTGTATGTGCACGTATACTCACACATGCAAGCGGCATGCACATGGATGTTCATGTGGGGTCAAAGGACAACTTGTGAGGTTCAGCTCTCTCACCACGTGAGTTCCGGGGATTGAACTCACATCGTCAAACTCGTGCAGCAAATGTTTGTCCCCCTGAGCCGAGCCATCCCTCTGCCCTCCTCTTCTTTTTAAACAAGTCTGTGTGGTCACTAAGCTGCCTACCATGCATCCTGGACATTGGTAGCCCTCCTCCTAGGGGATCAACCCTCAGCTTAGCTCAGATCAACCCCATGTTGTGAGGACCTGACTTTGCAAACTCCGTTTTAAAGAAGGGGCTTCAACTTAAGCCATGTAATGAGGGGGGGCGAGGCAATGTCAGCTCCAGAAATGTGCGGAATTTGAATGGACACCCTAAGAAATCACCTATTAAGGAGCAGGACCATGAAATTTAAAGAGGTCCAAATGTTTCTGAGAGGCATCCTGTCTTTGAAGATACCCTGTCAATAATTTATGGTTCTTTGTTGGGGTTTCAGAAACTACCTTACCCTATGCCCTTCTTACCCAATCCCTAGACGACAGGACATGAACTCCCCTGATTATGGCATTCCCTTTTCAAAGTTCTCCCCTCCACAGATTCTCTGCCACACACTTTCCTCATCCACCACTCTGGGGTGCTGGAAAGGCGTGGTCCAAACTCAAGTTTGTATATTAAAGACCCTTGTGTAATTTGCATCAGAAACAGGGCTCCATGAATCCATTTGGGGATCAGTAACGAGCATAACAATGTGTGAGGAGCATGTGGACTTAATCCACAAAGCATCAAAGTCCCACGCCTTGGGGGTGGAGAAAGTGAAGGCGCCATCTTGTTAGGATAAAAGGAAACACCAGCTTGGCTTTGCACCTAGGCCAGCCAGCAAGGCCTTGCGTCCACTTTTATTACCACATCCAGTTAAACACAAGGAGAGTGGGCTCAGTCCCAACACCAACGGCACTTGGGGCCAGAAGGTACTTTAGGGTGGGTGGGGTCCGTTTTGCACACAATAAGCAGGATGTTTAAAGTGAGCCCCTGGGCTCTACCCATTAGACAGACTGGCAGCAACCTCTCCTCGCTTCGGAGGCTGTGACCACAACAAACGCCTCCACACATTGTCAGATGCTCCTTGGGGGGCAAAACTGCCACTGATAGAGACCTATCTAACCTACAATGTCTGTGAGTCTGACTGACTTTAATTCCACAGCCATGTGATACGGCACAGGCATAATGTGGCAGGTCCACGAGAGACCCCTACCGTCCTATCAAATCTGGTTCCATTCAGTGTCAGGCAGTCCAGGCAGAGAGCTGGAGAGAACCTGGATCCTCCTCTCCTTGTCCTTACATAGGCTCATTGGGAGTGGCAGTGGGGGGTGCTCACTGGCCTCACACAAGGCTTCAGTGCGGGCTGTACGGTCTTGACTTCCAAACTGACCACCGTCCCTCCCTCCAGACCTGAACCAATCCCATCTCTGGGCATGGCTTGGCCATCCTCTCAGCTGGGGGCAACTCCTGCTTTCAGGGACTCAGACTGGAAACAGGCACAACCTCCGTTCTTCTCTCACATCTCATAGTGTGTCAGCAAAACCTGTTTGCTCATCTTTCTGAATATCTCCAGAACTGGATCGCTTTTCACAGGCTACCTGGTTGAGATCACAGTCATTTGTCAGCTGGAGTCTCTTCTGACTCCATAAATCTGTCCCCAATACAGAAGCCACAGGGACCCGGTGAAGACTAAAAGCACCTGACACCTTGCTCGGTCCTCCCAGGAGCCCCCATACCAGCCACAGCCCTGCTAACATCCTCAGGGTCCAGATCCCACTCCTGCCCTTTTGTCCCTGGTTGCCTCCTCTCTGAAAGTGGTGTTATCAAGCACGGTCTCTTGTTTCATGGTTTGTATCTGCTCGTTCCCTGCCCAGTACCCAGAAAGCTGCTCTTCCAGACACTGGCATGGCTTGCCCCTCGCTTCATTCATGTCTCTCTTTGAATGTCACCTTGGAGACTCTTTCCTGACCTCTCGTCTCCAACTATGCTCCTTGTCAGCCACCACTGTCCCATAGCATCCAATATATTTGAGCACACAGAGTATGCTGATGTGAGAAACTTAGGCTGCGTGCCAGACCACCTTCACGTTGTCCGTATCTAGCGCTATGTGTGAGAAGAGCCTGGCATAGAGGGCGTACACACAGAACACACAGAAGACAATAGATGAACAACAAAGGCGAACAAGATCAAGTGACAGAAATGCTCACAGTCCCCACTGCAGACAGACAGGCAGCCTGCTGATGTGCGTGTGGCCAGCTGTGGCCAGTGATGCAGCTGAAGCACCCACACAGAATCCGCAGGGTGCAGCCTCAGCTGCCCATCCTGCCGGGCTGACTGGGCTGAACTTGCCCTCCTTCCTTCAGCTTTCTTTACTGGCTTGGGGGCAGCAAATATTGCTTGCCCTGCAAGGGTGGCTTTCCAGGTTCCCAGGCTGCTAGCCTCACAGTCTACCCAGGATTCTGGTTGTCCACTTACCCCTGGACAGGCGCCTGCTCCTCTTCAGATACTTGGAGAGGCAGAAAGGCATGGTGAGGTGAGTGAGGGACCAATGAGGAAAGGAAGACTGGGCACGGCTGAGCCTGGAGTGACAGCCAGGTGCCCATACAGCGGGCAGCGAAGCCGGCAGCTGCTCTGTCTAGCTGCAGAGCAGTAAAAGCTGTGGAGACTAAGGTAGGGTCTTTCATCTCTCGCTTGCGAGGGACTTCTGCATTTTGCAGGACCTGAAAGTTGGGACAGTCCAAGGCGGGGATCCCCGTGAGCACTTCCCAGAGTTCACAGATACTGGGGTGAAATGGAGGGAGGCAGCCTGGAAATCACACCGCAGGCTGGTCTGCATCTGGGCTCCTGTTCTGCATCCTAGCCCAGAGCTCAGCAAGTTCCTGACCTTGGTCAGCTGCAGGGTCAGCCCGGAAAGGTGTGCTAGGAACAGGGCTCCAAGCTGAGGGCTGCTGTCTGGCAGTGTCTGCCGATGAATGAGCACGGGGTAAAAGCTGCACTACACAGAACTTACTGCAGCCAAGTGTGAGCTACTTGCTTCGTATTTGTCTCCTTTTAGGTTTTGTTTGTTTGTTTGTTTGTTTGTATGCTTGCTGTTGCTGTGTTCTTTTGGTTTGGTTTCTCTAAGTGTTTTCAGAAAGGGTCACATTACGTCATTTATCTAGACTGGCCTCGAACTCACTAAGTTGCCCAGGCTGACTTCAAACTTGCCATCCTCCCACCTCGGCCTCCCTCCTCAGGCCATCTTCTCTTTGTGAGCAAAATGTGGCCAGTGATTGAACCCACCTCTCGGGGTTCAGGTGGAGACTATAAAGAATGCTTGGAAGATACCCTCCTTCCTCTGAGGTGGGCGTCTTCCTGCTTTGTCACAAGCAAGAAAGCCAAAGAGCCAGGAAAGCTCCATCTCTGGGAAGTGCAGCGTCAGGACCTGAACTTAACTGGATTCTTCCCGAGAAAGAAGTCACCACACTGGTGCTCTTTCCTGCATCCCTGAAACAAAGCCGGCTGGCTGGTCCAGCCTTGCCTGCCTCCCCCAGCATCATTCTCTCTCCCCGGACACAGGGTCAGAACCTGTGTCTTAGGGTTATCTGTGCTATAGTGAAGCACCATGACCAAAAGCATGTTAGGGAGGAAAGGGTTTATCTGACTTCTACTTGTCTGTTCATCACTTTAGAAGACAAGACAGGAACTCAAACCGGACAGGAACCTGGAGGCAGGAGCTGATGCAGAGGCTATGGAGGGGAGCTGCTTACTGGCGCACTCAGAGTGCTTTCTTAGAGGACCCAGGCCCACCAGCAGGGATGATCCTGCCCACAATGGGCTGGGCCCTCCTCCATCAATCACCAGTGCCCTATAGGCTTGCCTGCAGGCCCATCTTACTGAAGAATCTTCTTAATTGAAGTTTCCTCCTACCAGGGCAAAACTATGCCAGCACAGCCTGTGGCATTGGGCAGCTCCAGAGAAAATTCCCGAATGGCTGCAGCAGGAAGACATGCACCAGGTTTTGGTGAATAGGGACACAAGAAGAAGCCATTTATTTGCCCACTTCCTTATGGCATCACCCAACCCTTCAGAACCAGCTCTCCTTTACCTGCCGGTCACCAACCATTCTGCCTTGCTCCCTTTCCCCTCAGGGCCTCCCCGCAGGAGTGGCCTCCTGCAAACTACACCGCTCTCCTCTTCACAGTTTACTCCGTGGGAAAGCGACTTCCAGCTTCATACAGGTGGTTATTGCAAGTCTGCCAAGGGGCGGTCCATCTTCTGAAAACAGCCCTAGCCCTACTCTCTGGTGGAGTGGGTAAAACAGTGGGCCCTCCCTACCTGAGGGGGTCTGGGTCCAGACTGTGCCGCCTCAAGCCCCCCTTATAAAATGACCTGGCATTTGCATGCAACTTGCACACACACATCCTCTCTGGACTACTGTAGTACAGAATCCATGGCAACATGCTAAACGTTATTTAGGGATGGTTGCCCATATTCTAATAGGAATCAATCTATCATGGAAATATTTTCAGCCTATAGATGTTTGAATCCAGAGGCAGGGAACCTGCAGACTCAAACGTGTTGCTTAACTACATCATGTACACACATCCAAACAACACAAGGTGGTGAAGCTGCTCCAGGGGCGTGGGATGGTCCAGGGTGAGAAGCAGGCCGCCGCCTGCCTGGGAGGGTGACTTGCTAGCAGTGGAGAGTTAGCCTGCTTACTTCTACCAGGATAGCAGGACACAGGGGCCTAGGTCTGCTTCAGGACAAGGGGATGCCCAGGCGCATGGGAAGAGAGACTGACCTCTCCAGAGACTGTAAAGGGCCCCCATGTACTTTCTCTTCCTGGTAAAAGGCCCTCGGTATGCTTGGCCCTGGGGAAGCTGGGCCAGTCCTGCTCTTGCAAAGGCCAACGCGCTCCCAGGAGCCTCCCTACCTATCAACAAGGCAGTCTCACTCCTTACGGCATCTCCCTGGGGATTTCCTCAGGGCTGAGGGAACATTTGACTCTGCAAGAATCTGCAAGTGGTCTTCCCAGGGGCATTTACAGAAGTGGTGTAGGGGCCTGGCTCAGTAGTAGTCCCTGAAATGTAAGTCAGATCTTCCCCACCCAGTGGGAAGTCCAGAGGTACCCTCGGTCCTAACCCTGATTTCACCACAGATCCTGTTTGAACTGCAACCACCTTTGCAGCCTCAATCTCAACTCCCCCATCTCACCCTGTGTGTGCTTGTGCCTGAGGTGTTCCATGCACTTCCAGCCATGCTCAGTTCATCTTTCTCTGTCAAACAGACCGACTTCCCATCTGCTCACCCGGTCAACTTCTGCTCAGTCCAGATCCAGATCAAGTGGTCCCACTTCTCTTTCAGCTTCCTTTAAATTTCCTCCACACCCACCCCATCCCCACCCTTTTAAAAAAAGTTGGGTTTTTTTTTTTTAATTTGTTTTGTTTTTATTTTCTGTGTATGAGTGTTTCACCATCTGCATGGTGCATGCAGTACCTGTGGCGGCCAGAAGAGGGCATCAGATATCTCTGGCTGAGTTTCAGTCGTGAGCCACCATGAAGGTGCTGGGACTCAAGCCCAGACCCTCTGGAAGAGCAGAGTCAACCCTCCCGCCCCTCCCTTTTTTTCTTCTACGTGTGGTTACCGAAGCTCTAGTGTATGGCAGACATTGTGTCATGTGCTAGGGACATAAACTGATGTCAGCCTCAGAGAGATTAACTAGGCCCCTAAGGGCTGTGGTTGCCATGACAACCATACCACCAAGCCACCAACCTGCTCATGCAGCATTCCCTGCTCAGTCATTCTGTAAGCTCGCTGCCATTAGCCTCAGTGCCCAGGCGTGAGTTTCCCAGGCCCAGGGGGGCAAGCAAGCTCTGAGTACCCTCTTCAGACTAATGGTGCCACAGGTCCTCTCTGATGCTATCTGGGTTTCCGGGATTGAACTGGACAGTTATCCTAATCCTCTCCATACACACCTAGAGGGCTTGGTTTCGTGTGGGTGCCCAGGAAGGCCTATTCAATAAGAACTCACAACTACTCCTATTGCAACTGAGAAAGACACCCCCCCCCATTATTCACCTTGATCTGAGGTTCCTATCTCAAAGCCTGAGCAAGTACACTCCCGTGGAAGCTGTCCCTCAGAGGGACTGACTAGCCACTGCTGTGGTGACTAAGCACTGTCCTTCCAGAGTGTCCTCTACCACCAAGGGTGCTCCTGAAGTTCTGAGTGCCCCTCTCTGGAGAGCTGGCCCAGTCAGAAGTGCCGGGGTGGCGCTCAGAGGGGTCTGCAGGGCACGCCTGACACACACAGTGCGTGAGGTCCCCCACTACAGAACCGAGGAAAAGGGTGCACAGGGTTTAGGTGGGGAACCAGGAACACTGCTTCTCAAGTGGAGGAGGCCCAGGAACACCAGAGCCAGGGAAGGGGCCCTAAGCTGAAAAGGAGGCTGTTAGTTCCCACCACAATGGCTGTGGTGGTTATATCATCACCGTGAGCTATGGGAAAATGTCCATTAGCCAGTTACAGTTCTCTTGCTTGCTCTCGTTTGCTTCTTTTGCTGCCTTCTTGCTCTCTTGGCTCATCTGTCTGTCTGTCTGTCTGCCTGCCTGCCTCTCTCATGTCCCCACTCCCCAAAACAGCCTTTCACTCTTTTGCTCTCCCCTCCTCCCGCAATGAACCCCTTGTGCTAACTCCGTTGCACGCGGAGTGTTCGCTCTGTGGCATACCTTGTCAGGACCCGCCACAGGAACCCACGTCACTGCTTTTTAATCCTTTCAGAGTCAACACAGGGTTACCTTTCTGGGAAAGGTCTGTGAGTCAGGGAGATCTGACAGAAACACTTCTGATCCTCTGAACTGAGAAGAATGGGCGAGAAGGACATTGGGAGTTGAGAGATGGACAGGACATTCTGCAGGTACCCAGGAGAGACGGGCAGGGTGGCTCTCTTGATGGGATCACAGAACCTGGCCATGAACTAGGGCTAGGAAGGGTCTGGATGGTGACGGGGAAGCAGCCCTGGAGCCAGATCAGCCTGGGCAGAGAGGAACGCCAGGACTGAGTAGGAGCGAAGCCTAGATAGGCAGAAGGGTCCTGTGAGTGAGAAGACTTGCTGTGCTCCGCCAATTTTGTTTCTAGAAACTGCATGTGAGAGCAAACAGAAACCACTCTAATTGAGGCATCGAACACTTAAAAGTACTGGAAATGCTTCTCACCCTGTGCCCTTCATTGATCCCAAACTGGGCACAGAACTAGCAGCTCACTAACCATTGCCCCAAACCTAACCCTACCCACAGATTCCCTGTGCTCCTTCCCACAACGGTCTGGCCTCAGGCTCTGATGCTGAGCATCATCATCCTGGTGTATCGGGTACCACCCCTGTCTGCTCAGTTTTGTCCCTGTGGCTGATGTACGCCTTCATGGCAGTGTTTGAGACCTGTTGTCCAGATAGAGGGGCATTACACTAGACCTGGGGATACAAAAAATGGCAAGATCCCACCTGGAATCCTCGGCAGACCATCCGTGATAAACAAACAGGCTGCAGAGAACTTGCTTAAGAAGCCAAATTAGGTTGTTTCCAGGTTCTGGCTATGACAAATAATGCTACTATGAACACAGTTGAGCACATGTCCTTGTGGCATGATTGAGCATCCTTTGGGTATATACCCCAAAATGCCCCTCCACCGAAGAGTGGATAAAGAAGATGTACACAATGGAGTACTACACAGTGGAAAAAAAATAATGACATCTTAAAATTTCCTGGGAAATGGGTGGATCCAGAAAACATCATATTAAGTGAGGTAACCCAGATCCAGAAAGACAAATATAACATGTACTCACTCATAAGTGGCTTTTAGACATAAAGCAAAGAAAAACTAGCTCACAATTCACAACCCCAGAGAACCTAGACAACAAAGAGGACCCTAAGACAGACATACATGGATCTAATCCACATGGGAAGTAGAAAAAGACAAGATCTCCTGAGTAAATTGGGAGTGTGGGGATCATGGCAGAGGGTAAAAGGAGAAGGGAAAAGGGGAGGGAGGGGAGCGGAGAAAAATACATAGCGCAATAAAAACAATTTAAAAACAAAAGAAGCCAAATTAAAGGGAGGCAGCAGACATGAGTTCTTCAGTACCCAGTGGGAAGGCGCTGGACCAAAGGACTGAAGTTCTGTCCAGCCCGTCCTTTATTATGATGACATCCCCAGCACAGACCCCAGTCCAGTCCCACAACACTAAACCTTGGACCCCTGGAGGAAGAGAACTGGCTGGCCTAGCCAGTTTCTTGCAGGAAACCTGGGGTGGGGGAAGGGAGTTGCAGCCTAAACTCCATGCACCTGACTCTGGCATCGTCTTCCAGCCCAAGGTGCAAAGGCAGTGGGCCAAGCGGGCTGCAAGGGGGAAGAGATGAGATGCAGTCAAAGGCCTGTATGAAGTTCAGCTGGCGGGAGAGGCGGGTCCAGTGGATACAATCCCAGGGGACGATGACATGCCACACA
>NC_022013.1:59295951-59309011 GCF_000317375.1 Microtus ochrogaster
ATGACATGCCACACAGCCAGGGCCTGAGGGGCTCTGCAGACAGGTCACCCCAGTCCTGCCCCTCTCTGGCTGGGCACACAGACACTGCTCCCTGGTTCGATAGCGCCACCACACATCTCTCACCAAAGCCCTGTTTCAGGACGGATGCATTCCACCCCCACAGCTGTGAGGGGCCCTGGGGCTTTACCTGGCACTTTTCCCACACTTCATTTTTCAAGCCGAATAGTTCTGTTTCTGTTTAGCTTCTCTAATTTCTCTCCTGCCTGTAGGCCAGCTACACAAGACAAGTAGGAAGTCTCCATGCTAGTGCAACTTGTAGGTTTAACACATTCTACTACCGAGTGAGTACCAGTCCCCGGCACTACTCCAAAAAGTTGTCATTCACCTTGTAGTCTAAATGAATACAGCGCCCTCTAGAGGAAACCATTTATACTGTAGGCTCCATGAATGGTATCCTAGATGGTCTTACATGGTCTTATCTTTCTGCTTTCTACAGAAGGAACTGCTAACACTGTTCCAACAGTAGGACTATCTGTCCGTGGTCTTCAGCAAGGCTCAGGGGGTTGGGAGCAAAACTCCATCCCTTCAGTCCTGTCCTCCTCAGGCCCAGTCATAGGCAGGGCTGGGTCCTGACCTTGGGGAAGGTCCCAACTGTGACCTGATTCCCACCGCTCTCCATCACCTTAGGCCTCCTCAGTGTGAGGCCATGACTAGCAGAGTCAATCACCTGTCCCTCCATGGACAGATATCACAGCAACCCCATAGTATCCAGAAGTGGCTCCCCCAATTATAATTATCTGTTGTTGGGGACAGAGGAGCAATGAATGGGAGGGAGGGGGAAAAAAGCAGGCAATGTGTGGAGTCCAGGGAGCTTCTGGGTGCACTTCCTCTCATGTTACACACCCTTGTGATGTGCAGGCTTTACCGGCTCCCTGGAATATGCTGGATTAGACCAGATCATCAAAACGGACAGAGTGTGCCGGGGAAGCAACAAGAGGACTAGAGTTCGAATCCCCAGAACCCACATAAAAGCTGGATGGGCATGGCGGCTCCCTGCAGCCCCAGAACTTGGGAGGCAGAGGTCAGGGATCCCCAGGGCAAGCTGGCTAGCTGCATTAGCCAGGGTTAGCGCACAGATGCGCACACAATCACACCTGCAGGCTGCATGCTGACCACCACAGACACAACAGCAACAGCTAACACCAAGGGAAGAGAGAAGGGCCCAGAGCTCAGAAAAGTCCACCTTTCTGTACGCCACTGCCAACAGATACCTACTGTTCAAAGTGTGCCTTGGCGTGCCAGCTCTCCGACCACAAAATGGCCACGAGGAGCGGCCTTCTGCATATCCTCTATAGGACAGCCACCTCGTGGATGTAGCTGTTCTGAAGGTACCAGGATGATACGTGGTCCAGCTGAGAACGGGACCTCAAGAGGCGCGAAACAAGATGGAGGGAGTCACGGAAACTCCCATTAATTCACGAGGGCACTTAAAGCTAAGACGGGCCAGGGACAGGCCCTGCTCAGCTAGACACACTCATCACAAGGCTCACCAGATTCCCGCAGCGGCCCTGAGCTGAGGCATCAGGGATCCCACTGTAGTGATGGGGAAACAGCCTCAGGGACAGGGCTTGCTGGAAACATGTGGCAATAAGCAGTGTAGACCTACCTGTCGAAAGGTGCCTGCTTCCCTCTCGGTGGGTGTGAGATGCAAAGACTAGGGCTCCTTTTCATGGGGATGCAGGCTTTTGTTGTTGTTTGTGGTGGTGGTGGTGTTGAGAATCCCCAAACCATCCTTGTTGTCTAACTCTTGCTGCTCCCTGCCCCAGCAGACAGGCACTGCCAGGCAGGGTGTCTCCTCAGGTGGCCCTGCATGTCAAAACCCAACCACTAGCCAGGGAGAGCCTATGTACGTCCTGAGTACTTATTACTAGGGCTGAGTCGGGGGGCCTGCCAAAGACAAACGCACTACTCAAGGACTCTACAGTGGTCTTGGCTGGCATAGCTGCTTTCGGTCCTGGCTGCCGGAGAGAGAGGCTCGCTTGTCCTCCTGCACATACTTCTTATCCTCCAGAGACCTAAACAGCTCCCTTAGGAGTGGTTTTCTGTGCAACTTGGGATCCCTCTGGAAGGGACAAAAACATCATGTAACCTGCACAGATGGTCACACGGCCTGGGGCTCCAGCCTTAATGTCTAGCATTGTCTTGCAGAAGGCCCTAGCAGGCAGCGGGAAGAGGGCAGACCTGGAGCCTGAGCCATATGGGAGTGGCCAGCAAACGGTCTATTTGCATAGAAAGACTCTACCCATTAGCTCTGCTGAGCTTGTATCAGCCCAAAACTCGCTAATAGTGTGCCTGGTGATGGTGGGTGCCTGTTTGTGAGTGTCTAATGTCACGAAGCACAAGCACTCTGGTGGAGGTGCTGAGACAGAGAAGAGGCCTCTGGTGGGGACACTAACTGTCTGTCTAATACTGAAACTGGACACTGGCACTCACGAGGCACCAGGAGCCAGGGCAGGGCCTTGGATGCTGGAGGCTAAGGGCTTTGTCCTCCTGAGTCCCTGGCCACCTGTCTCTGTAACTTGTGCTATCTACATTTTAGGCCTGATGTCACTCAGGGCTGAGCATGATGGAATGGATAAGGTGTCTTCTGAGAACACCAAGGGAACCCAGAGTTCTTCCTAAACAGAAAGTCATGCCGTGCACTCCGGTGGCTCCCTTAGCCATGAGTTTTGCCCAGGATGCATTCCCAGCCACGGTCCCTCAGTGGACCCTCGAGCCTGGCCTCAAAGCACCCAGGATAGGGGGTGTGTGCCCTGGCGGAGGTCCTGGAGGATGCCGGCACAGGGGCGCTTTGTTCTGGCCTTCGCAGTTCATGCTTGGGCAGACGCTCTGTGAATGGCACTGTTGTGGTATTTTAAGAAGATTCTACAAATAGCGCTCGCTCAGAATGGGCTTCAGAACCCAGCTCATGAATGCCCCCCACCAGGGCAGCCGCAGGGAGCTCTAGCTGGACAATAGGGCCTCACAGGGAGTAGGAGGATGCTGGGTGACCCAGCCACACTTCCCGGTCCTCCCAGTGGCGAGTTTATTGGGAGGTGTGGCTCCCTGTCTGGGTAACATCCCTTCAGCACCACCTCTCTGGATCTCCAGGGTGGCAGGCTCTGAAGCTGTCTGTGTGGGTCACGGCGGTGGGGGCGGGGTACTGGAAGGAAGAGTGCCTGGAGATTTCCTCAGACAACGCTTTATTAGGTAGTCAGAGAAACCTCAAAGACCCACTGTCCAGGCAGACAAAAGCTATTAAACTGCAATCTTTCCAGAAATTTATTCTGGAGCTTTGGATAGACAGTAATGATCTAGGTGCTTAGAAACAGACAGGAGGGTCGCAGGTTGCATTCCTGAGACTATCTGCAAGGCTGGGGTTCAGTTAGTCACCCCCTGGAAACCTTGGAGTCTCACCCCTTCACAGAGCCCTTTCCAACCCGGGGAGGCTGAGGAAGGAGGCTCAATGTGTACTCAGGCACAGCCAGCACTCAGCAGATGTAGCCTCGCCCCTTCCCAGGTGAGACCATTCATCTCCCATGCCTGAAGCATGCCCCAAACATGCCTGAACTGCTGAGGACCGGCAGACATCACGGGAATTCCTTGTGACACCATTGAGTCTACACACCTCAGGCTGTGGCAGTCCAGCGGGCAGGACGTGAGGAGCCTGCAAGGGATGACAAGGGTAGACTTGGCCAGAGGCAAAGTGGAGGCTTTGGCCTAAGTTCAGACTTGGAAAAAGTCTGAAATAAGAACCTCTCTCAAGGGGATGGAGGTTAAAGCACTTGTTGCTCTTGCAGAGGCATGGGCTCAATTCTCTCTGCCCTCCATGGGCATCAGGCACACACACGGTGCACATGCATACATAAAGGCAAAATATGCATACACATAAAATAATAAACTAGATAATTCTTTAAGCATTATTTTACAGTCACCCCACCCCAACTCCAAAATATGCGAGGCTGGCCAGCCAGGGGACAAGTACCACCTACTCTGAACCTATAAAAGTTCTACATCATAGAGGCCACTGTGCCATCACTGATAATAATCAAGTCTATTAAAGTCATTAACAACCTGATTGAGCCCCGAGTAAAGGTACTGTATCTGTGTAGCCCTGGCACAACTCTGAGTTGCACACCTTGCACACTGTTGGTGCTACGGCTCCTAGGGTCCACCTGGCTTGTTAAGGGCCAGAAGCACAGCAGCCCATAGATTCCCATCCAGTCATCAGCTTATGCAGACTGGGGACTGGCTGCACTCAACACCGCAACCATCTGAAACAGGCCCCGCAGGCAACAGACCTGCAGAGAAGAACCTGGCTGCTGGAGCCACAAAGGAGACCTGGATGGTCTCTGCCTGACTGTCAACACCTTCCAAACCAGTATGACTAGAGACAACCCTAGTTCCAGGTTTCACTAGTAACGGTCACAGGGTGCTGTTCGCCATGTTCTAGACCTCACCGCTGCTGGTCCACGCTACAGTGACAGGCACACAGAGGGGGACAAGCAGCTGGATGGGAACCCACGGCTGGTTGGCCACTCGTGGGAGGCTGCACCTGCTTCCTCATCTCTAGCGGGAAACCAAGAAGGGACTTCAGGGTTTCACAGGGAGTGAGTCACTTCCTATTGATGAGGTGGCTAGGTCAGAGCCTGGCACACAGTGCTCTCTGGGTCATGAAGGCTATCCTGGAAGCGAAGGTACGTCGGGTAAAAATCATTTCCCTTACTGGGCATCTTCCAGGGGCCAACACCACAGTTATACAGATGCTAATTCGGATCTTAATAAACTTGGTGAGACTTCTGGGAGCCCCTTTGCTTACAGATAAAGCTATTCCTCTTTGGCGCAGAGAATTATGCTGGCTGCTGGCAGGCTGGATCCAGAGCCCTGCCCGTCCCATTGTTGCATGATCTTCCAGTGGTTCCCGGCCTCCTTGAGCCCAAGCCCTTGGCGTGTTATATCCTTGACACCTCCAAGTAAAGCCTAAATAAGAGGGACAAGACCCTGCCCAGAGGAGAGAGTACTTGCTCACATACCTTAGTAGGAATTAGCTGCTCGAAAAGTCCCTGTCCCCAAAGCACTGTCATCATCTGACCTGGTCTGAGTTCCCTAAGAAATCCCCGTGACAGGGCAGTGCCATCATTTAATCCGACTCCTGCTTTACCCTGCTTTTGTCCAGAAGACTCAGAAGTCCCGGGCAGTGATGGTGCACACCTTTAATCCCAGCCCTCGGGAGGCAGGGGCAGGCAGATCTCTCGGTTTGAGGCTAGCCTGGTCTACAGAGTGAGTTCCAGGACAGCCAGGGCTACACAGAGAAACCCTGTCTTGAAAAATAAATTGAAAAAAAAATCTGAAGCAATTCTTTCCCATTAGAGCTGTGATACAAACTGGGCAAAGACACTCAGCCAAAGCTAGAAAGTAAGGTGTATATTTTTTAAGTTTCTTTCCCGTTAGAGCTGTGATACAAACTGGGCAAAGACACTCAGCCAAAGCTAGAAAGTAAGTTGCATATTGTTTATGTTTGAAGATCATCCAGGGAGCTTCCGGGGACAGTGCTTAGAGGCACTCAGAATGGTCCAGCATTTGACATACCATCGTAGGCTCTCCTACAATACAGCCTCTAACAAAACTAGGCTGTCTTGAACCCCTGGCAACACGATTGTTTACCTTTATACCAAGAAGGCTGGGAAAGCACCTAAATCGTCATGTGATGTGCGCCCAGGCCGACTTCAAGGGGTTCGTGCTGTGAGACAGAGCTGTGAGTCCTTCTGAGATTGTCTAAGACAAAGAAGCATGTCAGCAGGGCCTACGGTAGCTTCGTGTGCGCCGCAGTGTGCCCATGACAGGATCAAGCAGGCTTTCCTTACCGAGAAGCCGGAAATTGTCAATTTTTGTGCTTGTGTGGAAGGCACAAGCACAGAGGCAGAAAGCGAAATAAATACACAGCTTTTAAAAATAAAGGAAAAGGCTTGGTTTGTGGTGGGCAAAAAAAAAAAAAGACCATCCAGGGGAAAGAAATATTGACAGAGAACTGCACATTCCTGGAGCTCTAGAAGATCACGTGTGTGCCCTTGCACAGGAGAGCCTGGGAAGGGTCAGTGTCCTGTCCCTTACTGACTTTGGGTCTCTTCCCAAGCAAAAAGTGCAGACTAAGATAGCGTCGCAAACTCCGAGGCCTAGGATGCGGGTCTGCCATTGTATCTAATTTTCATTAAAGATTACAGTGAGAACACACAAAAAACAAAGTAAAGGCCATGCACAGAAATTAATATACAGAAAGTACCCTCAACTAACTCCAAACTTGACAGAGACTGCAAGTCAGCCATTGTGAATATGTTCAAAGAAATGAAGGACACCACTGGGCTCCCCAAACAACTTTTATCCCAGCAGACAGGCAGAGCTGTCTGAGTTCAAGGCCAGCGGCCGGAGCTACATAGTGAGACCCTGCCTAAGAAAGAAAAATAAAAGGGAATTGGGTATACTGATATCTCACTAATTGTATAACATTGATAAAAAGATGTAAATTATAAAAAGAATCAAATAGAAATTCGGTGGTTTAAAAATATGATAACTTAGGATAAGACCTCAACAACAGATCTGAGGGAAACTGAAAATAGCTAGTCTGAGGGAAATATTTTAAAACATTGAGAAAAATGAACAAACAAACTTTAGAACCTGACGGTACACGATTAAGGGTACCAATGTCCACATAACGTGAGTTACGGCAAAGGGGGATGCAGAAAGGATACAGATAATGAATGATTCAAAATCTTCCAAACTGGCTGAAAAGCATGGATTTAAGAATGCCAATACTGTAAGGATGCTAAACTGGGCTTCACATCCTACAAATGCGCAGGCAAGCAGTCTGAATCCAGAGAACCTTGAAAGACACAAAAGCAAGCAAACCGACACATGATTCTTAGTGAATTCAGCTAGCTGCTGTCTTCTCAGGAAACCAACAAAGCCTGGAAGCAGTAGGATTCTCCTCCAAAATACAGAAACTGGGAAGCCATCAACCGTGAACTGTATATCCAGGAAAACCATTCTTGAAATATGAGGGAAAAACGAAGACTGACCCAGACGGACAAGGACTCTAAGTTCCCTACCCAGCAGATCTGTCCTATAGGAAATACTAACTTGAGACCTCTGTGAAATAAGAAGGCATTAGACGTTCACCCAACCCACTTGAAGAAATAACACCCATATAACTACACATATAAAAGACAGTTCAAATGTGTATTTTTGTCTAAAAAAGTAACTCCACAAAGCATCGCCTAAAAACTGTGGCAATTACAAAGATGTAATTAATACCACAATAATGACACAAAGGCCGAGAAGGGAGTAGAGATACATGGTAAAAAGAGTTTATGCTACTGAAGTGAAGACTATTAATCAGAATTTGAAGAGGGGGCTAATTGTAGTATTAGTAACAGCTTTTAAGACAACTAAAATAAAATGCTAAAAGGAAACAGTACACTAGAAAGTTTCTGTAAAACAAAGAAAAATACAGTAATATGCATAAATAAGACACAACAATGAAAGCAAGTAAGAGGAATAGAAAAAAACAGCAAAACAATTATATATATATATATACACACACACACACACACACACACACACACACACACACACACACACACACACCTTGCCATGGTTGATGGTGGTTGATTATATTCTCAGAATTGCTATGAGTTCAAGGCCAGTCTAGGCTATACAATTCCAGGCCAGCCTGGGCTACAGCATGAGAATCCTGTTCCCCAATAACAAACAAACAAAATAACAAAGCTAGCATAGTAGCAATTACATTCACTATAAGCTTCGTAAAGATTGACTACTTAAGCAAAAAGCAAAGATAACTGAACATATTTCTTAACAAAATAAATGAACATCAGAGGAAACATTAGATCATCTCCCACACGACACGAAGACATGAAGAACACCCATAGAATCAGGAATATAAGTCAGCAAAAATGTGCACTTAGCTCAGTCACAAAGAGGAATCAACTGGACCAAACGCATCTATAGAACGCACAACCCAATGATAGCAGACTACACATTCCTCTCAAGTCAATATAGGATATATTCCAGAACATACAATAGACTAAACTGCAAGCAAGCCTCAGACATTCAGAAGTATGTGCACTGACTTATCCAATTAGAAACGAATAAAAAGGAAGTTTGGGGGGGGGGGATAGACAATGGTGAGGGGACTAAACAGAACTCTGCAATACTCAGAGAAGACACAAACAACATTCTGAAAAGCTTAAGAGCCAAGTGTGACGGCACATGCCTGTGGTCCCAGCACTGAGGAGGCAGAGGCAGGAGAATTTTAACTTCTGGACTGGGTAAATATTGTGAGATTTTTGTCTCAAAACTAAAAATACAACAAAGCCAAACAAAAACACTTTGAGGCGGAGGAAACTGAAAATACAACACACCAAAATTTATGGGTCGCAGCTGTGAACGTAGAAGACACAGCCCTAAATGTCTATGTGGGAAAAGAAGGGAGAGCTCAGTAACTTAATCCTGCACATGAAGACGCGGGACAGGGACAAGCCAAACAAGATGGACAGATGAGATGAAACTACAATAGAAATAAATGATTAGGAGACAACAGTGGAAATTAACAAAAAGATGCTTCCTTTAAAGGATGATGAATCTATCAGGTATATAAAGAAAAATTAACACCCTCTACTCATAGACTTCAAATAAATAAAAAAGAATGTACTTCTCGATCCCTTCTACATAGCCAGTATTCCTGAGATACTGAACACACACATATCCTGAGAAAACTTTCAGTCAATATCCCTTATGGATGCGACTTAAAAAGGCCAGGAGTGGTCCACACACTTTTAATCCCAGCACTAAGGAAGAAAGATGAGATTAAAAGCAGAGGCGTGTGGATCACTGAGTTCGAGGTCATCCTGGTCTACAGAGTGAGTTCTAGGACAGCCAGGGCTACACTGAGAAGCCCAGTCTCAAATGAACAAACAAAATTAAAAAAAAAAAAGAAAACAAAAAGAAGAAGAAGCCAGTAAAATACAATCTCAATCACCTGATGAATGGATAAACAAAATGTATACTAAGGAATATCCACACTAAGGAATATTATTTTGCCATAAAAAGGAACGAAGAAACTACTTAAAACTAAAAAGCCTTAAAAGCATTAAAAAAGAAGTCAGTCCCCAAAACCCACTGGCAGGAAAGAAGTTTAACCATCCTGTGGCTGTTAGGCAAGGGTGACAGGGTGAGGGACAATTATCTCAGAACTAGAAGTGGCTAGCTGGGCATGAAGTTTGTTCTGGGAGTGTTGAAAATGTTTAAATTAGGGTTATGGCCACGCAATTCCATGACCACATTCTAACTGTTGAGTTGCGGTGTACTTTAATGTATGGGGTCTATAAAGATGTTTAAGGGTTAGTAATGGAGTGTATGGTGAAAGAGCCTGCCTAAAAAAATACATAAATTCCGGTGGATGGAGTTAGGGGTGTCGTAGAGAGTTATTTTATGGGGGTGATGCATCTGAATGCTCCCTACTTTGGTCCCAAGAGCCCCAGAGGTGGCTCTCCTATCCGCACAAGGACCCACGATCTAGCAGGATGGGAGAGTAGATTTACAGGCAGCTCAAAAGTCTAAAGGTGTCTGGGAGGCTTTTAAAAGAATATCAGGCCTCAAGAAGGTTGGTTCCTTCCTGGGACAAGAACTCCCACCCCTCTCCAACCTGAAGGCCCGCAGTGTTGACCTCAACCATGTGCTGGGTAAGTAGACCTGCTTTTAAGCAGGGCCAAAGGAGGGCTACTGACCCAACCAAAATCTTAGAACTGGCATCCTAGCCAGACTGCTGCCAGCTCTACGTAAGGAAGGAAGCACCAGGCCTATTGCTGGCCATTGCTAGGAGCAGAGCAGTTTTGAGCTCAAGCTGCCGCAGGCCTGGGCAACCACCAGAGCCTGCTTATTCCTCTTTCTAGATGCCCACACTGAAGTCCTGAGCTGTAGCCAGAAGAGGGAAGAGCTAAGAAAATCACTGTGCTTCCTGAAACATTTCTGAAGCCTCATGAGATTGGCGTGCACGTCTGAAATGTAGGTGGCAATGGAGAAGCTTGGGGCGGGGAGGGGAGGGCTGGCCTGATTAGGAAATGGAACTAAATCTCTACCTGAGACCAGTTCCTGTTTTCAGAAACCCACAAGGCTGCTGCCTGGTACACTTGAATGGGGAAGAGGTGACTGAGGGAGGATATTTCTCAGAAACACAGTGGAACCTGCACAGACCCTGAGCCACAGGCAGGATGCTATGGGGCCTTGTCCTCCAGGCCGCCACCAGAACCATGGGGGCACTGACCTCCTGGCCATCGGTCACAGTCTGTGCTCCACCCACATCCTGTTCCATGGCCTCTAAAGCTAAGTTGAATGCAAGCTGCCCCAGCCGCTGGCCTCACAATGTCCATCCCTAGAATTCACTACTGGCAGTGTGGGCTGGATTCTTTCAAACTGTCTGCCACTGGGATTTGCTGGGTGGCCAGAGTCACACATTGGGCCCTACCAGTGGGGAGACAAAGTGTCACCCTGCCTTCCTACACCCTGCTTTCCAGTGTTCACAAAACACACAGGTACAGTGCCTTTACAGAGGTGACAAGAGATGGCCACTGGTGGCAGCCAATCAGACCAACCCCTCCCCTGAAGAATGAATGGGGCCCACAGGCCAGGGACTTAGAGACAGCATTGGGTGCAGGCCCCCCACCAGGCTCAGTCACTCTCGGCCTGGCTATAGATATACAGAGCAATGTGTAGGACCAGCGAGGCTGAGGCAGTGTGGGGGGACAGGCTGGCCAGGCACTGGAGAGAAATGTCACCGGACTAAGAAGCTGAGCTTTTCCTGTATACAGAGACTGCGAGGTAGGCCTGAGGAGGGACACGTGTGACAGGGACTAGAACAGGCATAGGATGGCCAGAGTGGAAGCCAGTGCAGGTGACAAGTAGGAAGGTGATCCAGGAAACTGAATCACAGAGCACCCAGCTTTCCAGTGTCAGAAGGGAAGAAGACAGTGGAGAGCCAGCATCTCTGCAGAGGGGCAGGAAGGTATGAAGGGCTCCAGCTGAGAGCCCAGCCAAGCAGTGGCTGCACCCGCTGGTTGAGATGGATGCTGCAGAGGAAAGCTGGAGGGCATGGGTCTGCTTCCACTCAGTCCTCGGGGGTCCTAGAGAGACAAAACTCAAAAAGGAGGGGAAGCCACAGCAAACAAAGTGAAACGGGACAAAGGGGCCAATCAAATATACATAGATGAAAGTCTAGACAGGTGCAGCCACCAGCAACGAGGGAGGACAGAAGGGGCCTGGGGTCATCAGGCACTCAGAGCACCAGAATGGCTCATTGGTCCAGCAAGGGCAGAGGCTACCAAGAGTGTGGGGGTTAAGTGGGCATAAAAGGAGGCAGGCAGGGCAGACAGGCCATGGGTACTAGGATGGAAGACAGAATGATGGCTAGGTCCCACGGGGTACCAAGTGGACAAAAGACTGGCAGTGGTGGTGGGCGGACTATACTTTCTGATAAAAGACTTAGGCTTCTGAAGATGTAAGGAGGCACAAGGAGAAGGGAGTGGGGGTTTCTGGGAGCAGGGAGGCCTTCTGACCAGCAGAAAGAGTGAGGATCAAAAGCCCCAGAGAGAGCAGGAGATGCAGCAGCCGGGTCTCAGGGCCTGCCCTCTGCTCTCGCTGCTTCCCAGCATGCCGGGCTCAGGGGCATATCCTTCTTCCAGCCCAGGTCCCGGGTAACCACGCAATACTGAGGAGCTAGATAAATATGTCTCGTAGCCTCACACACAGATGTAGCTAGAAACACTCTTGAAAGAGTGACGTCAGACAGCTGCCTCAGGGTTCAGAGCCAGTACCTCAGCCCCTTCTCAGGCATACACAACCTCTGTAGAACAGACACTGGGGCAGGACCACTCATTTCTCTGGGAGCACCTGGGGCCCAGTTCCGCCTCTGCAGCAACCACTCATAAAGAGGACACCACCACTGCCCTGAGTTTGGCTTGCAGCCAAGTTCAGCCAGCCGATGATCTCTGGACGAACCCCAGCACTGGGTTTTAAAGCCACAAGGATGTTGCTGCTAAACCAGTCTCGGGCACTAGGGGAAGTTTTGAGGCTCTCTTCACCAGATTCCATTCAGATTATTGGAATTTTTCTACTTCTTCAGACACACTCGCACACACAAACAATCAGCTAAAATGTTCTGTTGTAAAAATGTATGTTCAGGAACATCCAGGAATGAAATCAGCAAGAACAGCGGCTGCTTTAGCTGTTGGTCCGGTGGAATATGAGTAACTAAAGGACTTTTCTGAGTGCAATGAAGTGTGTATGTGTGTGTGTGTGTGTGTGTGTGTGTGTGTGTAGATAGGGTTTCACTGTGTAGTCCACACTGCCCTTGAATTTATAGTAGTCCTCCTGCCTCGGCTTCCCAAATTCTGAGATCACAGATTTAAGCCTCATGCCTGGCTTCTTCTTTTTAAATCTTTTTCTAAACAGCAAATGCACATGCATTTTGAGCTGCGAGTCTGAATCTTCTCAGGTGACTAGCAAGCACACAGAGCCATGGAAACCAACTTGCTGAGTTACTGCTATGGCAACTGAGCTTAATATCTAAAGCAGAGATTCGTAAAGTATATCCAATGGTATGTGCACCGTGAGGTTCTGTGCAAAGCAGTTTCCTTGGACACAAGTCTAGAAGGCGGACCCATAGTCCACCCAACACACTGCTGCACAACTGTGCCCCAAACCCTGAGAAGGCCCGCCAGAAGAAACCTTCCAAACTTTAATGAATGGTGATGTCTCGGGTTATTTGACCGCATAACGTTCCACTTCTTTCATTGACTGCAGAATTCATTGCAAATAATGAGCCAAACTGCCTGCCACCTAGCCCGACCACATACATTCAAAGGTGGGTAAATGAGTCGCGAGCATGTAAAAACATTTGGAGATTATTACATTAAGAAGCCAAATATGAAAAAGGGAAGGAGGAGGAAGAGGA
>NC_022013.1:59309251-59312713 GCF_000317375.1 Microtus ochrogaster
ACCTTTCTTGAGCATGGCCCTCTAGCTGCACAGGTTTCCTCCTGCTGGGCACTGGCTGCTTCCCTCCAACTCTAAAGGTAACCAGCCCTGCTTATTTCAGTGGGCTGCAGAATCTCCGTGAATGCATTCCACATTGGGTCCCTGCTTCCAGCTGTTGTTTGTCTCTTGTGGTGGAGGCAAGCAGGATAACACTGCCAGGCCAGGCTGCCCCTCACTTGGATGGGCATAGCCAAGGGTGGTGGTGGGGGGGTTCTTTCAAGGTTAGTTGCTGAACACATGCTCGCCCTAAGCAAGTCTTTGCAGATCTACCCATGTCTCCCAGACAGACTCACAGGAGCCTTGTTTACCGAGGAGGGCTCAGAAAAGACCAAAGCAACCTACTTGGCCCCGCCCTCACAAAAGTCCTTGCCTTTGGACTCTGACCTGCCCGCAGTAAGCCCCTCCCCTGGAATCCCATTGTTGCCCTGGCTAAATTGGCTCTCTGCCTGGGCCCCCAAGCATGAAGCCCCACAAGCAACATTTTTTCATTTTTCTTTTAAAAATAAAATGCTAAGAAGATGGTTGCGGTGGGACAGCCATAACACATAACACATCAAAGTCCATGAGGGGTTCTTTTTGGTTCTGGCTGCATGTCTGGATGCTTGGTCCTGTCTAAACTGCGATTAGGTCTGTTTAGTAATATTGTGGGACACCTTACACCCTTAAGGCCTGGAAGGACTTCTGTGGAATAAGGATCACTTGAGCAAGAGTCCTACACGCTGTTTGAGAGGTCCATGCTTTTCCTTTATCTGGGTCTAGAACATGCTTTGTAGACAAATAGGACTTACTGCTTATTCTGAGAGCGACCAGCAAGTCTTATTTGCTGAGCTCGGAGGGACACTTAAGTCACTTAGGGACACTTCTCAAACACTGGCCCTGGGGCGATTTCAATAGGCAGGGTGGATGAGAGTTAGGGTCAGGCAAGTTTGGAAACCGAAGTAAGGACTGTACCGTGTCCAGAAAGGCTCCTTTTGGCGAGGGAAGGGTTAAGTCAGATGGCCACGGCCACTGCCTAGGGAGGCCGGACCTCGGGCAGCCGCCGCTGTCCCGAGTGTTCAGCTTTGGGCCCTCTCCAAACCGGCTGCATTCCAAAAGCAGCTCTGGTCGCAGGTTCCGCAGCGACTTTGGAAAACTCTGAGTCAGGCCCCCTTAGTCCAAGTCTGTGACAGAGGCGGGTGAGAATGAATGGCCCAGCCCCCTCCCGGCGGTTAAGCCGCAGAGGTGTCCAGGGCGCTGGTCTGGCTGGCGGTATCGGGGACCCGCCGGTTACTGCTGTGCTCCTCGGTACCCCCACCCCCTACCCGGCCCAATGCAGCAGTGGACCTGACGGACCTGCCTCCGTGCCCACCGACCGTCCGGATCCCCACGCTGCGCTGCTCCGCGCGTATCCCCGGCTCCCTCCCCGCGTCCCGGAGTTATGGGGAGGAGGCCCCGGCGAGAGTTAGAGGCCGGGAACCTCGGCAAAGCTGGGCAGGTGCGGGCGGCCTCAGACACTGAGGACCCCCGCAGGGATTGTGCCCGCGGCTGCAGCGCGGCGCACGTGCGCGCCCGGAGTTACCTTTGGGCGCTCGCAGGTGTCCTCTCCAGTCCTTGCAACAGCACAACCCCATGGCACCACTGCTTCCCCACTGCTCGCCTCCGCTCCTCGCCACGGCCCGTACCCCCGGAGCTGGCGTGCACTAGACGGCTGAGAGTGGGGAGCGACGGGACCTCAGCTCCCTCCCAGGTCCTAGAGAACGCGCAGATCACGCCGCGCGCCGCTTTTATGCGCTGCCCGGGCGGCGCCCTCTCCACGGCCCGTTACTCTTCCCTGGGCACCGAGCAGCGCGCAACCAGCGGCCGCCAGGGGGCGCTGAGCAGATCACCGTACTCTCCCTTGTCTGCCGCCAAGACCACCGAGGGCGGCGCGACCTCCGAAATCAGACCGCTGCGCGCACGCACGAGGAAGAAGAGTCCTCAGGGACACGGCGGCTCCTCCCCCTCCTCCAACATCCTTTGAATAGTCACCTCCACCTCTGCAAGACTGGAAGGGGGCGTGGTCCAAAGCCTCTTGGCTCTGTTTTCTCCTATTACCTGAACTTTGGGGCAGCAGTCAGAAAAGTTTGTACAGACACCCCTCAAATCTGACTGAGCTACCTATGAACCCTGTGGCTGAGTTGATCACTTATTCCTCTGGGACTGTTTGGCGGTCTAGAAGATCACTTGGTTTATTGTAAATGCCAGCCCCCACCCCATCTCACCCACATACACCTGTATAAGAAGAAAATAATGGAAACTGCTTCATTGGGTCGTCATAAGGATTAAATATCAATGGAAGTGACCTACCACACAGCTAAGTGGTCAGCTGCTGTGATCCATCAGCATCAAGTGGCAACAAAGATTTGGGCAGAAGTGTGTTTTTATCATGGGATGGGGGAAGGTAACCACTGGAAGGTAGCATGGGTCTCACTCAACAAAATTAAGAGCTGGAGCTGGAGAGATGGCTCAGTGGTTAAGAGCACTCTGGCTGCTCTTCTAGAGGTCCTGTGTTCAATTCCCAGCAACCACATGGTCGCTCACAACCATCTAGAATGCGATTTGGTGCCCTCTTCTGGCCTGCAAGCATACACGCAGACAGAACACTGTATACATAATAAATATTTAAATCTTAAAAAACAAATGGTATTGATGCTTTCCACCAAGCCCGAAGACTCACGGTTTAAACTCAGGGATCCACGTTGCAGAGAACCAATTCCTGAAAGTTGACATCCACATGCGGAGGCGGGGGTGGGTTGGAGAAATGAATAATATAAGAACTCTAATACCTGCTGTATATTACACCCCTCTAATCCCATCACTCAGGAGGCATAGAGGCAGGTGAATTTCTGTGAGTTCGAGGCTAGCCTGGTCTACAGAGCCAGTTCCAGGACTACACAGAGAAATCCTGTCTTGAAAAACCACGGGACCCAGCAACTCCATTCCCCAGTATGTGCCCCACAAGAATTCTTGTCCACATGGCTAGGAACACTATTCATTGCAACTCTGTTGGCAACGCTTAACACTAGAGCCAGCAAAATGTTTCTCAGTCAAAGAATTTTCTCCTGCGTGGTGATAAAGTGCAGCGTGGTGGTGGGGTTGATCAGCTGAGATGTAAAACACCACCCGGCTCTATGCTAGGCACTTGGGAGGAGGCAAACCAGGAATGAGCCCTCTGGGGGAGAAGGCCCAAGAAGGGGCAATGTGGATGTCAAGAGTGTTCTTATGGTGGCTTTGTTTCCTAAAGGAAGGTATATTTGTGAGCCGTGTAACACTCAAGTAAGATAAGTCATATTCTCTCATGTTTTTGTCTGGCACAGGTCCAGATTCTTTGCTTACTTTTCTGTGGTGATGGGGATGGAACCCAGGACCAAAAGCCCATCCCCCACCCACCCCTCCCCATCCCCC
>NC_022013.1:59312813-59318352 GCF_000317375.1 Microtus ochrogaster
TCCCCATCCCCCACCCCACCAAGAATCCTCAGTTGTTTCCTATTGCAGTCCCTAGCTTCTGCCCCTGCCTAGCTCTGGTGCAGGGCAGTAGCCTTAGGCTAGACTGGGGCCTCTCCTTTCATCTCCAAGTACCAAGGTGGTCTGGGAGCAGAAGAGGTAAGGGAACAGGGAAGGATTACTGACTGAGGCAAGCCAGGAGAAAGTTTTCCCAAGTCTTCATTCAAAAGGGAGATTAAAAGTAGCAGGCAGAACTCGGCCCCCTTCTCCTTTGACTCCCTAGAAAGCCTGGGTGGGGCTTTGGGAGAGCCAGGGTGTCCGGCAGCAGATTGAGAAAGAATGTGTTCACTCAGGATGTGGAGGCAAGCTCACAAAGAGAGTAACAGAGAAAAGGCAGCCAGCCCTGACTTCTGGTTGCTGCCAAGTCACTTTAGACAGTGTTAGCACCAGGCAAGATCACTTCGTCACAGAGGGCTTAATGAGGCCCTAGGAATTCCAGGCTGGAGCTCCCTGCATTCAGGGAGAGCATCCTCGCAGCGGTGGAGGGGGGGAGTGTGTGGGAGAGCAACCCCCAGGGGGAGCTGTCCAACGGCCAAGTCCTACGTTTGGAAAGCAAGATTTAAAAGAAAACATCATAGTGGCCATTGTAGATCGCTTGTTTATCCTAAGAGGAAGCAGCAAAGCCGCATCATTCAAATGAGCCTATTACCGAGAGTCAACGTCCCATCCCCATTGAACCATTCAAATATATTTTGGGATACTCGATTTTTCAAAGTCATTTTAAATACTAGCTCCTAGGCAGTTGAGCAGGCAAATAGGAAGGCAGGAGTTTCTCTCATTTCTGCCTATGGTTTCACACCCCATAATTCCTGGGTATATACTGTGGTTTTTCTAGTTTTCCTGTTGTATGTCATTCTCAAGGGGAAAGGAAAATAGCGTTCACTATGTGCTTCCCACCGTGTGCCACGCGATTCACAGATGCTATTGTCTGTTAGCCACAGAACAGCTCCACTGGGCACATGCTATAATATTCAATTTACAGGAAAAAAAATACAAAATCTGGGGAGGTGAGGCAACTTCCCTATAGCCAGCGAGTTGAGAAAGAAGCGACCAGACAAGCGGGTACATGGACGTGTGTGTGGATAGCTTGGTGGAGGGAGATGAATGGATGGATGGGCAGATGGATGTGGAAAGGTGGGTGGACAGGCAGATGGACATGTAGATAGGTGAATTAATGGATAGATGACTAGATGGCTTTATGAATAGATGCATAGATAAGTGAGTGGATGGTTGAATGGACAAATAGTTGAATAGAAGGTTGGATAGAGACTAACTAACTGGCTAGATAGATATGTGGATAGGTAAGCTGATGGATAATGGACGGATGGACGGATGGACGGATGGATGGATGGATGGATGGATGGATAGATTAATAGGTGGATGGATGGCTATGTGGATGTGAATGGAAGTGAACAGATAGATGTGAGCTGGTCAATGTTTATTTACAAGTGATGTATGGATGGATGGACAGACAGATGGATAGATGCTATTTTCCAAGTTTGGCCAAGGGTCTTGGGTTACAACTGAAAAAAAAAAGTCACATAGTAAGCAGGGAGTTTGGTTAAGAAATATAGTTTACTGAACATAGCACCCCAAATTGATTGTGATCCTAAACTCTCTGGAAATGAGCAAGTATCAGAACCCCGTTCAAGTCTGTAATGCTCCAGCTCAACACAAACTGCTCCACTCTGAGTAAGAGTGAAGGTGGCAGAAGCCTGAACACACCACAGGGCACAGGCAGCTCAGCTAAGGCTGGGGACTCTAGGAAGAAGGCCAGATGACAGCAGAGGAAGGCAATGGGGCATCCTGGGAGTGAGCAGCGGAAGGGGGCGGTCTGAGAGGAGGAGTTGCCCAGAGCGCCTCCTACTGCCATGTTCCATTTTCCTCAAGAACCCACAGTGCAGTAGTGAGCGTGCACAGTAGTTCCTAAGAGGACTGCAATCTCAAACCCCTGATGCAAGACAGAAACCATGCCACACCCTGCTTAAAGCGGAGTGGTCTGGTGGCTGGTTCTGGGACACCATCCCTTGGGAGGAGTATCACTCTGCCTATGACAGGAGCCCTGCCTAGAACCGAGTCAGCACAACTCATATGCCTGAGAGTGAGGCCACCTGGATGTGTATCCCCTAGTGATCCCAGAGAGAGCAGGAAGTGCTGCCCTGCCGCATGCTGAAATTGCAGGACAGCAGAGACACCACCAACCTTCGGGACAGTTTGTCACACAGGAGCACCTAATTAAAACTGTGTTCAGGACTAAACACTGCCTTGCCCAGACCATGCGCCAGCATGAAGTCATAGGTGTTTATCTTCATAGAATTCAGAGCAACATTAGGCCTAGCTTTATTATTATTTCTGCCGTAAACAGTAGGGAAAGGGGTCCGGAAAGGGGAAGTCATTTGTACAGGATCACATAGCTATTCAAAGGCTGGGTTCACACTGGAATCCAGCCCATTTGGCACTCTCCAGGACTTTCTGAGCCACACTTTGCAGGGAGAGGGGACAGTGCAGGGTGTTGAATTTGGTGTTCTGGAGCTGGGGCGTGCAGTCTGTGGTGGAGCCTTTAGACACAGTGCTCTCCCAGGGGAGCTGGAGTCAGTCTCATAGGTAGGCCACACAGACTCATTGCTTTTGCTTCATGCCTGTGTCCTGCCAGCTTTGGTAGTTTCTAGAAGATGGGCCTGAGGGAGACACCTCTGACAGCTTATTATAAGTCACACCTCTGGGGACACTGACAGCAGGAGTATTCTGATTGGCTTTCTCTGCCACTCTGGCATGGTGACTGGTCATCACATGGGTTCTACCGGTGATGATACAGACACAGGGCCAGGTTAGGCGGGTGAGATCCGAAGCCACAAGCTATCACGCCACTTCCTCTTGCCTTATGGCAAAGGCTATCCTGGCCCTACCTCCTATCCCTCACCCTCTCCCCCCATGGTTTTCCATGATGGTAGGAGTGTAACTTCCCTGCACTGGTACACACTGTACGTTTACACACTGTGTACATCTGTGTACATGTATGTACTGGAGAATTACGTCCTGAGGCTAGCAAGGCTGGCTAAATGCTTGGTTGGAGCTATTGACCTGAACCTCTCTCTCTCCCCAGGGTGCCACTATCAACTACACGGTTCACTTCACCCCTGTTTAGGCTCAACCTTGTTTTCACCTAAGTAAACATGACTCTAGGGAAGAGAGGGGCCACGCTTGTCTGAAGCAAGCCTCATTCAGATTCATGGTAAAAACAAACAAAACAAAAAGTCACGGGGTCTATCAGGACTATGCTTATTAAGACTTTCTCTTAATAAGATTTCATTCTGGCATTGGTGAGCTCCCAATAGATCAGCCCCACTGTCTCCGTGGGTGGTTGCACCCCTCTTGGTCCTGACTTCCTTGCTCATCTTCTCCCTCCTTCTGTTCCTCATTGGGACTTTGGGAGCTCAGTCCAGTGTTCCAGTATGGGTCCCTCGCCAGATGAAGGTTCATTGTCCTTAGCTTCTCATCAGTCCTCATTAGTTTTCAGGCAAAAACTGAGGATAAGAATGAGTTCCAGACAGGCCAAGTGTGGTCCTTCTCTGACTTGGCTTCTTGATTTGGGGAAGTGATGAACTGTCAATGATTATGACTGTATGAATAGTTGACTTTTAGCATCGCATGCACATGTGTGCTTCTACCATAAGTTTCCTGTGTACATAAGATTTGATTATTTATTTCATCAGCTAATGTGGAAATGCTTAGTTCAAGCAATAAAGTTTTCTAATTATTTATGGCAAAAAAAAAAAAAGATTTCATTCTGATTTTTCCTTTTCCAGCTTTTGGAAGCTAGGGGGATACTAAAAGTTTGCCTTTGGCAAGCATACGATCCTAAGTAAATCTTTGTGTTTATGTTGTGGTTCCTGGTTCTGTTTTTTAACTTTTATCTTCCCTTTCCCAGGTTCTAAATTGTTCTGTTACTATTGTGTTTTCACTGTTTTATTAAGAATGTTTCCAGCAGGAGTGGCTGCAAACCCCTTGAGGATATGGAACACCATGAATACGTAATGCACTGTGAGTCTTTACCAGTTACTTTTCTCTTCAGGTGAGGGCCTAGGTCACAGTGGCACAGTTCGGTGTACCAAGAAGGATAGAATTGTGGTAAACATAGGACCTTGTATGGTGTTTCCCCACCCTCTGGAAAACAGTGATGGACTGTTTTCAGCCAGCACATCGAGTGTGACAGGACCAAGATAAAGAGGCAAACGGTGGGCCTCTGCCACTGTGGTTCCTGCTCCCTGTGACACTGTGAAAAGAGTGGTTGGCAGGGCCTGGATGACGACACCATTTCTGCTGTCAGAGTCAAGCCACCGAAAGACCGAAGGAACAGGAAGACTGTAGAAACACTGCTGTTCGAAACATCCCTAGACTGCAGTAAATAGGTTATTTTATGCAACAATGAAAACATTCACTTTTAAAAATGTGTATGGTTTCCCACACCTGAAATCTCAGCACTGGGGGGTGGAGGCAGGAGAATTATAAGTTCAAGGCCATCTTCAGCAAAACAAGTCCAAGGCCAGGCTGGGATACAAGACATCCTGTCCCAGAAAACAACAGAAAAATTTATAATTAATACACAAAACCATAAGAAGTATGCAAATGGGGTTCCTAGTACACACACACACACACACACACACACACACACACACACATTATGTAAGGTTTAAATCAAACTCTTTTTTTTCCCCCAAATTAAATGTAATTTTGAGACAGGGTCTCATAATGTAGTGCAAGCCTGTTTTGAATTGTCTATGTAACCTAGTATGGCTTCTAGTTAGAGAGTCTCCTACCTCGGCAACCCCAAGCACTAGGATCCCAGTCATGCACACCCAACTCAAGTGAAACATATCAGTTCATAGCCCCATATCAGATCTTAATGGTAAAGACTTTCAAAATCTTAGCTTTTAAAATGAGCAAATTATGATTATGTGTGGGCACACCACTGATCAAAAATACCCCGGAAAATTCCCTCCTTCCCTCCCTCCTCCTTTCTCCCTCTTTCTTATTTCTCTCTCTCTTCCTTCTGAACCTGGAAGGGTTCACTTGCTAGGCGCATGCTCTACCACTGAGCTACACACATCACAATGTCTCATCCTACCTGAGCATCACTTAGTAGCAAAATGTAGTAGGACCAAGAAGTCATCGGTGGGCTTTCTGTAAGGAACAGACAGCAGGTAGAACAGTCTAGCAATATAGCATGAAGTCAGTCACGGACAAGGTATACATGAGAGGGTGTGCCCATGTTCCAATAAAACTCTGTTCAAAGACAAGTGGCAAGCTAGATCTGGCCTGCTGACTAGCGCTTCCCAGTGCTTTAAAAGAATTGCAGAGTATCTGGGAAACTGTTTCCTCTGGAATCGGGAAGTACTTGGCTTAGGAAAAGTTTTCATCTCCAAGAAGATGGGCATTCTATCTGAGATGTCCATCTACCGCTGACAACCATCTGGCAAGAAGC
>NC_022013.1:59319826-59343020 GCF_000317375.1 Microtus ochrogaster
CTGTGAGCCAGCCACTATTCTGAGACTTCTGCATGTGTGACCTTATTAATATCCACAAGAACCCTATTCTGGCCCTGATTTACAAAGGGGGAATCAGGCACAAAGTGCTCAGGCCCCTGACTCCCCATTCACTGCTAGGACCTGTGGTCCTCACCTAGGCAGGTCTTCTGTGGACTGAGGTCACCCTAACAGCAGGTGTCCCCATTTCACACACAGGACTTGTGTGCCTTTCAAGGCTTCAGTGGCACTCCCAGGGCAGACACTGACGATGACATCCTTCACTGTAAACTAGTCCTACCCGGTGTCAGGTCCACGGATCAGGGTCCCAGGACTGCGAAGTGGGGTGTCACTAGTATGCCTTGCTTCTGATGCTACAGGAGGGGTCTTGGTAACCACATGAGTCTCTGTCATGTGCCTGCCCTGTGGTTGGTACCTTACCTACTGCAGGGGTGGGGAAACACTGAGACCAGCTTACAGCCTACCATCGACAGGGCAGGGCCCTGAGCACATTTTCAAGGTGACTGATACGCACTGCCGTGATGAGCATCCTGGCACCAACCTCATTGGCTTCATCCCATAAAGACTATTTCCTGCTCGGCCCCCATCTCTTAATGAGTCACTACGAGGAGAGGAGGACAGTACTGCTCCAGACACTCAGAATTCAGGCTCCTTCCCGGAACCACACTGTCCCGTTCTGGATTTTCAGGATCAGTGCTGCCAGCGACGATGGCGGTTCAAGTGAGCACTGGTGTAGAGGGAAGGGGGCCACCTGATGCCCAAGTGCATGGTTTGAAATCACTTTGCCCTGACCAAAGCTGATGCCAAAACTGATATTCGATTGTTTCTTTATCTGGACAATGAATTGGGACAGAAGGTCCTGAGGATGGACAAGAGGCTGAAGACACTTGCACAGCCACGAATACCCTTTGCTTTCTTAGCAGAAAAGCGGCCATAGTTAAGGGTGAGGTGGGAGGGCAGGGCTGGGAAAGAGCCCTTGGTGCTCCCTGTTGCCACCTCGTGGTGGAAGAGGAAAAACCCAGGGGCAACGTTCCAGGGTGTGTGTCTCAGGCAATTTGTCTGATGCCCAGCAGGCTGCCTGGCCGAGCTGCCCCCCTGCTGTGTAATCAGTGCACAGGTGCACACTGGGAAAAGGCTCGGCTCCCTGGGCTTTTCTTTGGAAGTAGTGAGGCTCAAGTGTGCTCTCTGGGAATACCTTAACAGTTTCCTCACTTTGGATGACATTGGTCTTGGGCCTGATGGACAGGAAGTAAGGTCCTTCCCAAGCCAGCCTTGGTTTTGATAGTGATGAGTTGGTGGGAACAACAGAACACCAGCTTCCCCTGAGGGACAGGGTTTCCAGAACTCTCCAGCCTGACCTCCCTGAGAGGGTGAGGCCTCTCAGTGCTCGGTGTCTGAATCCCACCCTATTTTCACTGTCACCCACCTCCGGTTCATCAGCATCAGGAGGGTTCACTCAGCAAGGGCTCACTTTCCACAGCCTATCCGTCCCATAACCCTCTTGAGTACCAAACCCAAGAAGCATTCTTTAGACCCCAGACTGTGGGCCTCCTGGGAGGCGTAAAATCAATTCTCTAGAACTTTAAACAAAAATGAAATCGGAAGTGAGGTTTGCTTGGTGGTAGAGTAGAGTTCTGGCCTAGCATATGCTGGGCCTTCAGTTGAATTCCCTAGCACATATGTATAAACACACACACACACACACACACACACACACACACACACACGAGAGAGAGAGAGAGAGAGAGAGAGAGAGAGAGAGAGAGAGAGAGAGAAGCTTTGGAAGGCACGGAACCTAAGCTTAGATCTGTTTTGCCAGACCCTTGACAGTGTATGTCTTGTTTTGGGATACAGGTAATGTTTATTGCTTATCAAAAAAAAAAAAACCATAAAAATATTGTGCTGGTGTCTCATTACTTCCAGAAGAAAACTCTGTGTAAATCAGCCCTGGGATGGTTCTTCCTCCCCAGCTCTCCCAGCAGATCAGTCCTTATTCTGCCTGCAAGGGAAATTCTCCCAATAGTTAAAAATAAAACTCCCACTTAAAAATGAAAAAGCAAGCCCGCCACCTATGGCCACAAAAGGCCCTCTATACAGGAATCTGAGGACGCTGGCTGTTGACTGGTCTTGCATTTGCATATCCAAGAGGGCCACTTAAGAGGCCCTTCACAGGACAAAGATCAGCTTCTCTGGGCTTGAGGGAAGAAAGGTACTCTCCCCCCTCCACATTTCTGCAGCGCAGACCCTCACTGAAGGCTGTTTCTTGGGCACATCTGGGGGGCTGCCCTCTGCTTCTCCCACGACTCTTCCCGCTACAGTTACCGTGGAGAATGACTTTGCACCAGACATGAGACCCTCCTGGTGCTCCTGACAGTTCACAGGTTCTGAGATCGGGGGTGGGGGATAGGAACTGGGGGGCTGTCGGTGACATGGTGGGGGGGGTAATCCACTGGCTGACTGCAGGTCTGCCTCCCCTGACCCCCCAAGCTCTAGTATGACCTCGGAACTTTGTGAGAGACCCGATTTCCCGGCACGACAGAGTGCTCCATCCTTCCTCTACAGGGGTAACGAGGGAACTGTCGATTGAATGTGTTGTCCAACGGCTCATCTGCTGGATCTGGCCTTCTTCCCTGAAGTCTCTGATACCATACTGGGATCCCACCCTCACAACGCCAGTATTTAATAAAAGCTTGCTTTAAATTTGGCTCAAAAATTGTGGAACTGGTCTTTTTCTCATGATTCTCAAGTTTAACAGATGAGGCTGAAGACCACTTTCAAGGGCACTCTCTCCTCTAGAAGAAGGTTCTAGCAGAAGGTCTTCCATGCACTTCAGTGTAATTTGGTGGGAGCTGAGACCCTTGGGGAATTATCCCTGAAGCTCACGCTGAGCAATGCTCTCAGTGGGAGAACCAGAGTGAGGTTACTGGTTCAAGTTCTCCCAATTAGTGAACGGCTAATGACTGGAGAGGGAACTCTGATGGGAATCAGGCCTGTCTAACTCCAGAGCCCAGGCCCTCAGCACATACTGTCCTGCTTCCGGCCTTCTCTTTATGAGGGTCTTTTTGAGAGTCTAGCCTCTACCAGAAGGCACCCTGGGCTCCTCCTCCTCAGGTCCGAGCTCCCCAGCAAGGCTTCTTTAGATTTATAGTTGCCAGCACCTTAGTGTGGCTGGTCCAAGGAAGCAATCAAAATATTATTTAAATTAATTTGCTTACATTTCTATAAAAACAGCTGATGTTCAATTCAGTCATTAAAAATCTCCAAGTACGTTTGGAGTGACTTAGACATGTGTGTGCTAATCGAATCACATATCTATCTATGACATCCAAATCTGGAGCAAGTACTTCTGATGAAAATTATTGTTTAAATCGACGAGAGAGTGTTTAGCCCTAAATGAGACATCTATATCACTCTCTCCGAGGCTCAGGGGACAACAGGGAAGAGGGGAGAGAGAGACCATAATAGCAGAGGCTGGGAAGAACACCAACTGGGTACACCGTGAGTCATTTATGGACTCACCGCTGCTACGGTCTCCTGCACAGAATGGACCTGACACACGCCATCATTGGGGTCCCAGGCCCTCCCCAAGGCATTGGTAGTTATTGCTTGCTGGAGGAGGGGTGGTCATTTTCTTCACTGGTGTAGCCACTGTCTCATGACGCCCATGTCTCAGGGAACAGCTCCCCGCCCCCACCCCAGTTAAACTCAATGGGTTACACACAGAAAACAGATAAGAAAGCAGAAGGGGACTCATAGGCAAGAAGAAGGGTTTCAGAGGGAGAAGAGGGGCTTGTTGAGAGCGGGGAACGGGGAATAAGGACAACTATTAAAATTAACCATAACAGCACAGGAAACTTTTGAAGAACAAAAATATATAAAAAGGAAAGAAAAACAGAAATGTTAGTGTCGAAAATGAGAAGTGTCCAAAATGAAAACCACTCACTAAATTTAGAAAGAAAATTAAAATATTTCAGTGGGGTCTAGAGGGATGACAGACAACGAGCTGGCAGGCCCTCGGCTCTGGGTTCAACCCCCAGGCTCTGAGAACCTCCCCAGCATTTTACCAAAGTTGAAGTAGCAATGCTTAGGACCTCACAGGCTGGATAAAAATGTCATTCAAGTTCTTTCACCTGATATCATCAGTTTCTTCTTTTGGTGATGGAGGCTACTAGCAAGCAAGTCAGTAACAACCACAACTAGCTGTTTGTTGAGTGTTGGTCTAGAAAAGTGTTTTTCAGCCTGTGGGCTGCAACCCTCTGGGGTTGAACAACCCATCCACAGGGATCACCCAAGACCATCGGAGAACACAGATATTTACATTATGATTGATTGGTTGATTTTATTATTATTTTTTCCAAGACAGGGTTTCTCTGTGTAACAGTCCTGGCTGTCCTGGAACTCTCTCTGGAGACCAGGCTGGCCTTGAACTCACAGAGATCCGCCTGCCTCTGTCTCCTGAGTGCTGGGATTAAAGGTGTGAGCCACCACCACCTAGTCTACATTACAATTTATAAAGTAGTAAAATTACAGTTATGAAGTAGCAACAAAAATCATTTTACGGTTGGGAGGTCACTACAACGCGAGGAATTGCAATATTAAAGGGTCGCAGCATTAGGAAAGCTGGGAACCACCGCCCTAGAACACAAATTGAGCCAAAGGAGTCAGCTGCAGGCTCCGCCACTTCAGGCACTGCCACTTCCGGCACGTTTCCCCAGTGGACACCAGTGGGAGTCTCCTCCATCAGGTCCCGTGGGTAGCTGAGATGCTTGCGTCTCAGACAGCAAGGAGGAGGCCAGACAGAGAGGCAGCAAACTGTAAGCACTCACTCTAGAATTTGCTGATTCTTCATACTCGCTGGTGGGAGTTTCTAATTTCAGTTTTAGAAATGCCCCAGCTTCTGGTGCTCTGCAGCCAAACTCCGTGGGACTGACTGCACAGAGTTAAGCTGCGATGCAGGCTGGCTGGTACCAGGTGCGGAGATAGGAGCATATCAGCACCACCCCCCACCCCCCAACCTGCAGCAGCCATCCAGGCTGTTCCTGGCGTGTCAGACACGCTGTATCTCTCTCCTACAGAGTAACCCCGGTGCTGGCTCCCTTTCAAGGTCAGGTCTTAGAGATAGCGGATTCCAGCCCTCCTGTCTGTTCCAAACTGCAGACTGCATCAGGACAGGCAGCTGTAAACTCCAGGCTGGAAGGCAACTCCGCAGCATTCAACCTTCCCTGAATAGGGCAGCCACCTCCATGACCCCAATACAGTTCCTGACCCCCGAACAGCCCTGCTGCCTGGTTCTTCCTTACAGCCCACGGTGACTGGTTGATTCTGTGTGGTCTGGTTGCTTTCTTGTCAATTCTCCCTTTGCAGGCCTTACCTAGAGCTAGCTTCCAGGACCTGCCCCAGGATCCCTAGGAAGCATGCTGAGCAATGGAGACTTAGCCCAGTCACGCCAGGGTTCTGGTCTACATCCTTTCAACCCACAGCCCTCCCTGCGGAAGCGGCAGGTGAACAGGGGTTAGCGAGCAGCTACAGGGCTTTACTGACTATTTTATTCATGAGCATCACATGGAGATTGGTCTGCCCAGTGGCTGTCAAGCCAAGCCTCTCGCTCAGCCCTTTCTTGTGGGTTTAGAGGGAGGCCTAAACTGGGCTTCGGGCCAGACACGGGAGATTCCAAGAAGTCCTCATAGGATCAAGTATGCAGGGATGGGCAGTACAGCGTTTACCAGGATATTGTTGATGTGAGAGAAAAATCTAGACAGAAGATACAAAGCCCTCAAGTGCAGCCTCTGTAAGGGGGACCTGACTCTTTCAGGTCTCAGAGAGCAGATCAGAGGCCGGGCTCTGGCCCAGAGCTAGCTCAAGGTGTAGTTCCCTTTTGCTCTCTGGGTCTGGGGTTCTAGCAAATTAGACTTGCTGGCGTGGAGGTTCCTGAACACACCTGTGGAGTGTTTAGCACCAGCGAGATCAGATGGCAGTGCTGGGCCTCCAGATAAAGAATGGACATAATAAATATTTACCTCTCTGGCACCCAGATCCCGCTCTACAACCCCAGAAACCCAACAACGAGCATTTATTAATCAGGAAGAAGTCCTGCTAATTCTGCTTCTGGGCTCTACCCTCCCAGGTCAGTACTGGGAGAGGTGAAGGCCCCCCTTTTCTTCCCAGAAAAGGACTAGGGTTTTTGGACCCTGGTGGCCATCTGCTGGTCTCACCTGCTGTCATTCCCCTTACCTGCTTGACTGCAGTGCATCTGTCTGGGTCAGCACCTTGGGGCCTGCCCTGCTGACTTCCTGTCAGCTAACTTCCTTTGTGGCATTGCTTGGTCTGTTGGGATACGTCATCTTCCTGGGCACTGCCAAGATAGGGTAACTACTGTCTTTGCTTCTCCACTACAGATTCCACTGGGAGAAGGGTACAACTGGGGTATCAGTGCCCTCTGAGGCAAGGGGCCCGAGGAAGCATTCTGCTTCTAGTGTGGTAAAGGAAAAGGTCAGGAACAAGCCAGCATCACTAGACAGCCACCTACCGCTTCCTCTGTTAATGATCATTACAACATGGACCACAGCTGCAATTACCCCATTACCAGTTAGTCCTTCCTCGGTCCTCTCTTGAAGATTCTCGGTCTCTCGGTCATCACACTAGGGCTACCTACCCACCTCTGCTCATGCCAGCTCAGCAGCTAGAAGTTCCCCTGCTGAGGTTTGAGAGTCACCACAGGGACCAGTTTCTAATCTGGCAGTGGGCTTGACCCCTGTGGGTTTCAATACTTGTTTCACATTCCATTATCCACTCACTGAGCACTTTGGAATAAAGAGATAGATGGGTGTAGGGGAGGGAACGTCCTTATCATATTCTGTATTTTAAAACACCATTATTCATGTCTGCATCCGGGCACATGCACACATTCCACGGCGTTCAAGCAGAAGTCAAAGGACAACTTTCAGAAGTTGGTCCTTTTTTCCCATCGTGCAGAAGTTTATCTTGGATCAAACACTGGTCCTGTTATCACACTCTTTGTGCTGCTGTGGGAGTGAGAATGTGACCCCGTGACTCTTAGATAGGTACCTCTTCAAGCAGCTGGCAGACCTACCAGCTCTTGTAAAACCAGCCTTGTCATGGTACCCGGCACAGATGAACTACACTTCACAGAATCCCTTGCACTGATGTGAGGTCATGTGACTTCCTTCAGGCCAGCCAGCTGGGAAAAATAATACAGCCGTTTCTAGGGTAGAACTAGTGCCTCTCCGAGGAGTGGTGCCTAGTTTGGAGACAACTTTGATGCTGGGACAAAACCATAAGGCAGGAGGATGCATGGGGACCAACTGCTTGCCAGTCAGAAGCATTCATTGTTGAACACCCCACATCACATATACACCCCCACAACACACAAAAGCTACATAATAGGCAATCCAAAGAAGACACAAAGTGCTGGAAACCTTGCTTTTCAGTCGAATTCAATAACCGGTCACCTGCATGTTCTGTACACTGAGTAGGGAGACATGGAGCCATGAACCACAGTCGGACAAGAAAAGTCCTGCTGACACTCATGCCCCCAGTGACACTGTCCTCCTATGCTTTGCTCAGTGGCTGCATCCGTGGTTCTCAGGCTCTTTGTCACCAGAGGTGAAGCCCAGAGGAAGGGAAGGGGCTCCTTGGAGAAGTCAGCACAGTGATTTTGGCATTGGCAGGTTTGTCCACTAGATGGCGGTAGAAGCATTGTTTTTTTTTTTTCCTCATTTAATTTTTGTTACACACTTGTCACTTTCTATAGGGTCGAAGGCCACAACAGGATCTATGAATTAAACTTAAGCAGATGATGCAATGTATAATTTTGCTAAGAATGATCACATGTCCCAGGGCTGTTAAACTTCCCTTCTTAGAGGGTGAGGGTCCCCCGTGGAGAATGAGGACCGGTTTCAGGGTCCTGTTCTGTCAGTGTTCTGTGACAGAATGTTGTCAACCAGTCCTTCCTTTCTCCTCCTGTCCTGCCATTGGTTCCAGAGGCACTGAACCAGGCTTCTCTATGAGGTGTCTTTTTGTTCTTTTCAGTTTTCTGTGCCCGAGACCCATCATGCAGGCACCCTCAGAATGGTCGGCAAGCCCTGCCTGTACAAACCACTGTTGTGGAAAATTATTTTAAGGTGTGTGACTTTTGTTTACACTGCATTTGCTTAACTCTGTGAAGCTGTGATTCTTTGCCTGTCTAAAACACCTGATGGTCTAATAAAAAGCTGAACGGCCAAGAGCAGGGGGAAGGATAGGTGGGGCTGGCAGGCAGGGAGTATAAACAGGAGACATCTGGGAGGAAAAAGAGGAGGAGGACAGCAGGGGCCAGCCACTCAGCTACACAGCAAGCCATGGAGACAGGAGTAAAGTCAGGTATACAGAAACAGAGAAAGATAAAAGCCCAGAGGCAAAAAGTAGACGGGATAATTTAGAATAAGACAAGCTGGCTAGAAACAAGCCAAGCTAAAGCCGGGCATTCATAACTAAGAATAAGCCTCCATGTGTGAGTTATTTGGGAGCTGGCTGGTGCCCCCCCTCAAAAGCAAAGAGAATAAAACATTTCATAATGGACAACCCCTGTCCTATCCCACTTCAACGCTGGGAGACACCAACGTGGACCCTAGCAGCCACACTTCCTGTCTCTAACTTCCTGCTCAGGTAACTGGCCTCCACCTAGTAAGTACGCTATTTACCTTGTCTTCAGCTCAGGATGGCAATTCCCTCTGATTCTTTCAGGGTGGAGGTTGTGCCCTGGCCTCTCCAGGGGACCTGGAGGCCAGCTCAAGATCAGGGTCATACCAGGGGCTACTGAGCCTTGAGTGAAAAGGCTCATTGAGCTTCTGATTGCTGCTGTGGTTTAAGGTGGGGTTACTCATTCCCCCTTCTTTTACTCTTTCCTTTCTTGTCCACGCTGGCCTCAAAACTGTAATTCTCCTGCCTCAGCTTTGTGGAAGCTGAGATTACAGTACTTATTGTCATTCTGGGCCCCATCTTTCTTACTATCATAATTGTTCCTTTTCTAGCCACAGTAAGGCCCAGTCCTCTGTTGGGAACTTGGTGACATAGAGCTTAGCCTAGGGCAGGCTGACCTAGGAGGTCCAGGTTCCCCTTTGGCCAGCTGTGTGACCTCAGGGAGGTTCACCTAGCATCTCTGGGCTGTCACATTTTCATGGGCTATAAAGAGAGTGGAATATTTCCAGCTGTTTCAGAATATCCTGAGACTCTTGGGATCAGGCTGGGAGGAAGTCCCAAGATTGCAGAAACCCTGGAAAGAGGTTGGAGGAGGTGAGCTACCCCAGGGCCCCTCCCAGCACTAGTGCTGAATTCTCTCTGCACACGGTTGTGCAGCCCTTGGAGCCAGAGTGGTCCCTTACCCACCTCTTCTGCCTCTCCCGAGTGGCCTTAGCACCTCCCTGCTTCTACCTGGGGTCTCCGGAGGGGCCATGTGACAGAGGCAGTGGAGCAGCTATGGGCAGTTCTGGGAGTCATGTGAGTCTGTGCTCAGCCAGTCAGCTTCTGTGCTGGGAAAAGGGGATCCTTGAGCTTTCCCTCCTGAGACCAAGCCCCCAAACCTGTGTGTGAGAAGATCTCTTGAACATCAAGCTTCTGCTCCTCAGAACCATGATCTAAACGGATTTTTATTAGCTAAAATGTGTGTGTGTGTGTGTGAACTCAGGCATGAACACGCCATGACATGCATACATATGCGTGGAGGTCAGAGCACACCTCTTCAGAGTCAATTCTCTCCTGTAACCTTGTGAGATCTCAAGGTGGCCCTTGGGTCACCAGGCCTGCCCACAAGCCCTTCTATCCACTGAGGCATCTTGACAGCTCATTTTTCGTCTTTATAAATCTCCCAATCTGTGGGTACAGCAACAGAGAACAGAGTCAAGTACCCCTTCAGTGCTACTACTATGTGCCATGGCGCATGCTGCTGTTCTCTCCCATCTCCCCTAAACAAGCACACTGTCACAGAGGGGCTTTTTGAGTATTGTAAAAGGCAGAACAATGGCTCATATAAATGTTCACTCCCAAGTTGGGCGGTGGTGGTACATCCCTTTAATCCCAGCACTCAGGAAGCAGAAACAGAGAAACAGGTGGATCCTGAGGAGTTCAAGGCCAGCCTGGTCTACAGAGTGGGTTGTTCCAGGAGAGCCATAGCTGTTACAAAGAGAAACCCTGTCCCAAAAAACCAAAAATTGAAAAAAAATCATGTGCCACAACTCCCAGCTGAGAAGTACATATTTGTATTTTCACTTTACCCATTTTCCCAGAATCCCCAGGATAGTGGCCTGCAGATTTCTCAGCCTGGGCTCAGCTTACCCCTTGGTAGAAAGCAAGAGCCAGGTCATTTCCTCATGGTGTCTGAGGGTGTCTACTACACCTCTCTGACTGTAAATTTACCACCTCACAATCCCCCCACGGAGTTTCCCAAACACTCAGGGCTTCCCAGGAGTCTCGTTCACATCCTCACCCCTGCAAACACTCTTGCCATCAAGTCTCTTTCTTCAAGTATCTGCAACTGTTCTCAAAGCCCTCTGTCCACGAACATTTCAGTCCGTACATGAGACAAGCCCGAAATGCCAGGATTAAGCCCAAAGGGCGTCTCTTTCAATGGCTGGCTGGTGGAAATTGGTGGGAATGCCTCCAGCCACCCATTACCCGGCAACGTCCCTTCGAGGCTCAACCTGCCCCAGTGAGACAGAGTTGGTGTCCGTACATCAGTGCGTTGTCTAGCACCTCCTGGTCCTTCCCTGGGTCCTTCCTCATGCTTCGGGGGACAACCTCTAGAAAATGCTGCCCAGATCCTGTCTCAGGTTCTGATTCTGGTGGAGGTCAAGGGAAATGGGCCCTATTGTGAGAGCGGGTCACCTGACAGACCGTACGTAGCTCAGTAAGGACCACACTGAACAACCTGGAACTGCAAAAACCTGTTCTGTCACTGCTAACAGGACAATGGGTCTGTGGGGAACTGTGTCCCTCCTACGGTCCTATAATTCGGCTTTGAGATGCATAATAAGCCTATGGTGGTCTTCTGAATCGGTTAACAATGGACTGTGATCCGATTTCCACGTATGTTTACATCTTCACCCTAAGGCAGTTCTCAACCTGTGGGTTGTGACCCCTTCGGGAGTCACATATCAGATAGTCTGCATATCAGATATTTACATTACAATTTATAAAAGTAGCAAGATTATAGTTATGAAGGAGTAACAAAAATAATTCTATGGCTGGGCGTCACCACGGCACGAGGAACTGTATCAAAGGCTCATTTTCTCTTATCCAAGAACTAATTATCCAAACAACAGATTGGCTTTTTTTTTTTTTTTTTTCTCGAGACAGGGTTTCTCTGTGGTTTTGGAGCCTGTCCTGGAACTAGCTCTTGTAGACCAGGCTGGTCTCGAACTCACAGAGATCTGCCTGCCTCTGCCTCCCGAGTGCTGGGATTAAAGGCGTGCGCCACCACCGCCCGGCTCAGATTGGCTTTTCTTATTTCTTCCCCTAGATTTTCTAGCTTTTGGCCCAAGTTTCTGCCTTAGCTTGGGTACTTTTTCTTGCAGTCTTCCTGTAAGAATTAGGATTGTGGGGGCAGGAGCACAGTCATGCCCCCATGGGGCCACCAGGACCCCTTCAGCACACAACAGCCCCCTGGGCCTACCTGGAGTGATCTCAAACAGGTGTCTCCCCGGGTCCTCAGGGTCTGGAAGAAGTTCGGTCACTTGTGTCCCTTGTAGAGAAATAAAGCCCTGAAATGGAGACAAACACAAACAGGAAAGCTGAGAAGGCTGGGAAAGGGCTCTTCAGAGTGGAGAGGTACTAGGGCGGGGTTCAGTCCTCCACCTGGCAAGGCAGGTTGGGTACCAGGAAGAAATGTGTGCTCCTTTTCTGTGGCAGGGGACCAGGCACCAAGGACACCTTCACCCACAATCTGAGCACACAGTTGGAGGGTGGGAGGCGCTTCCCAGTGCAAGACAAGGCAAAGCAACGCTGAGGCCAAGAGGACAACCGGACTCTTCTCCATCCCTCACCTCCCCCTTCCAAAGGCTCACGGTGGTCTGCTGAACCAATAGGAGCGAAGGTGTGGAGAGAGAGAGAGAGAGAAAGAGAGAGAGAGAGAGAGAGAGAGGAAGGCTCGAGCTCCAGAGCTCTGGAGATGACATTGGCAATAGACAGCATCACACAGCTGTGTGAATACAATCTGCCATGGCCAGGCAGGATGTGATTTCATTCATTCCTCTTGGTTTTATTTATGCTTTCAATTTATTATTGTTGTTATTGTTATTATTATTTTAGTTTTTTTTGAGACAGGTTTTTCTGTGTATCCCTGACTGTCCTGGAAGCCACTCCGTAGACCAGGTTGGCCTCAAACTCAAGAGATCAACCTGCCTTTGACTCTGGAGTGCTGGGATTAAAGGCATGTGTTACCATGTCCAGTTCAATTAATTATTAAGGGATTTCTATTGCAGTGCTGGGGATTGAACCCAGGACCTCTCATATTCTAGTCACATGCTCTCTCATCGAGCTGCATTTTCAGCCTGAGGTTTTACTTCTACAGAATAGGAGTCAACAACATGTACAAAGTCACCAACCTAGACAGTGCCATCCCTCTGTCATAGGCGAGCACAGTTGTCCCTTGGAATCCACAGTGTATTGGCTCCAGGACCTCTTGGATGCTCTTTCTGAAGCTCAGACTAATGTCTGTATAAAGGGACATGGACCCTCACTCCTCAGGAAAGTTCCACAAGTCAGATTCCTGCTTGGTAAGTTCTTCCCAAAGAGACGAAGTGTTGTCTCCCTCACCCACAGGCTAGCCAGAGCCCTCTTTACTCTCTGGAAGAGTTCCTTTAAGTCACACGTGCAGCTTTGCTTAGCTTAGACTACACACACTTCTATCCTTTCTATGGAAAACCATTCTCAACTCCATTCCTGCAGTCAGCTCTCCACGTTCAAATCCTAGCTCAGCTGTAGATAAGCCGTGTCATTTCTCTGTACCTCACTTTCTTTATCTGGGCATCGGGACTCACACTAGCTCCTTGTAGGGCGGTTCTGACCATGCATGAATTAATACTGGACATGTCCTTAGCGTGGGTCCTGGCACACAGTGAGAACAGCTGTGTGTGTGATTAGTTTTGAGAAATGGTCTCACCATGTAACCCCAGCGGACGTGGAACTCACTATTTAGACTAGGTTAACCTTGAATTCATAGAGGCCCATCTGCCTCTGTCTCTTGAGTTCAAGGTGTGCACCACGCCGCTGGGCTAAGAACTGTGTGTCACTAAATAAATCTCTTTATTATGGTTCCACATCATCCATGAGTCTGCATTTGACTAGTTGAAAGGGTCAGGGTCTGCTTCCCCACTTCCCAGCTCCGCTCCTCTGCCTGCCAGCAGACATTCTCCTCCTGGGCCAGTAACATTGTAGTCCTCACAACGTCCCCACTTTAGTCCTGTTGAGCAGATAAGGAAGCCGGGGGTAGGGTGGGGGGACAGAGAGTGAAGCATTAGCCTGCAGCTGACTCGGGCCTTTTCTGGCAGACCCTGACCACAGCAGGATAACGGGAGCCTTATGTCTGCTGGCATCTGTGCTTCGGGGATGTATGGAAATGCCTCTTGTCATATAAGCAACCTCCAGGCAGGATGGAATCTGCACCCACAGATGCTTGCTCCAGGGAAATTATAGCAATAAGCCAGGGACCCAGCTGGTAATTGCCGTAACTGAATTACTGGTTGTGCTCTTGCTAGGGAACAAGGAACTACAGGGAATAAATTAGGACAGCAGCCCCAGGACGTGGGAACGCGCTCATTAGAGGGCGTGCACGAGATTCATCACTGAGTCCCGGCACTTGCTGCTTCCGTCAGTCGGTTACGGAAGCTTTGCTGCATGTTTTCCCTCTGCCTCAATGACGGTCATCCACACAACACGGGTAACAACATCTATCTTCACTGACATGACTTTCTACGAGGCGAAAGGGAAAAGGCAGAAATAGCTGCTGTTGTGGGAACTGGTGCTCTGTTCCTGGCTCTTAAACCCACATGATTGAATTTGATCTAGAAGTCCTGCGGGGCAGGTTCCGCTATTGCCGTCTCCTTGCATCAGAGGATAGAGGTGGGGGAGGCAAAGTGCAGGCTCCTGATGTCTCTGCGGCTAGCGAGGGTCAGCGGGGATATGAGGTTCCACCTGCCCACCCTGCTCTCCACTTTTGTGACAGTAGCTTCCCACCAGCTCAGCTTGCTTCTAAGAAGTCACTGTGGGAATCCCTGTGTGACCCCATCACTGCAAGAAACCTTGATACTAACCTGGGGATTCGCCCAACACTGAACCCCCAACCTTCTCAAAAGTCGGAAGCAAAGCTTTGATCCGAGGGTACTGGGATTAGGTGGGACAGGGTGTGGTCCCAAGAAGCCTGCTCTCCTGATTAGGTAATGTGATGGGTGTTAACTCCTGATTGCATAGTGTGATGTGTGTTAGCTCCTGATTGGGTAGTGTGATGTGTGTTAGCTCCTGATTGGGTAGTGTGATGTGTGTAACACTGTACTGAAAGTACTTGTTAGGAGTCCACCAAACTTCCATACAAACCTGAGCTTGCCACACAAGCGACCCCAGAGCTTGTTGGAACACAGAGGTCTGGGCTTCTGGGGTTCTCCAGTAAGAAAAACAAAGCCGTCAGTTTACATGTTTGGCATCCTCTGTAGAACACAGGTCTCTTTCCTTCATGGCCAGTTTCATGCTGTCACTGAGTGTGGAGTCGGGAAGAGAGTCACTATAGTGTCTGCCACAAGGCCATCACCTCGGAGGACAGGACACAGTCAGTGAAGCCAGGTGAGAAAAGATACAGATGGGAGCTGAGTTCTTCCCTTTGCTTTTACTACAGCCGATTTAACTGTGGGCCTGGGGTGAATGAATTGATCATGGGGTCTGTCTGTTCAGGGGAGCACAGGACTCCACCCCGGACTTTCGAATTCCACAGTTCTGGAGAAAGCAGTCGAATGTGTATTTCTACCTAATTTTCTGATGTTGGTGGCCACAGGCATATGATTTGAGACCTGCTGGCCTACAGTAGCAGTCAAAAGTTGGTGCTTTCCCTCCAAGTTCAGTCCTCACCTAAATTTGTTCCCTGTAGAACGGTAGCATTGACTCCATGGAGCCATCATGACACAGCGATCGCTTGTGATCTGCTCCAAAGATGGAGGCTGTGTTTGTAATCCTGAACATGCAGGTCATGTGGCCAATGAGTAGCTGCTTCTAACTCTCAGACAAAGCCCCAACCAAACAGGTCCTGGGATTGTCTTGAGGGGAGTGTTCAAAATAAGCATTCACAGGGTCCTACTGGCTTTCTTTTAAGGGTGTGGGGCCAGGCCCAGACCCTTTGATTCTGGAAGGGGCCAAGCTCATAGTCTGTGCTACAGTGACACAGTCTGATGAAAGTCTATGGGCACACAGTGAGAGCACACAGCTCTAAGGCCCTTCCTCTTTTCCCCAGGACTGAACCCATAGGCACTGGCCATTGGTACATCTGCTCAGCCTGCGTGTCTGAGCTCATCCCCAGGAGTTACAGCTGACTTCGCTCATCTCTAGCTCTGGCCTCCAGAGTTTATTGGGATAGATGACTCATGAGCTAAGAACACAGCATTCTGTCTGTCTTCAGCAAGGCCCCACAGCCAGGACTGTTGCTGTCTCCACCATAGCGCCTGCCCCAGCTCCCCCAGTTACCAAATTCTAGAAACTGCATACAGAGAACAGAGCTCTGGGAAATGGGTAGGACAAGCCCAGCTGAGGGGCTTTTGGGAGGGAGTATATTTCAAAGACAGCAGCAAATTAAAACGCTTACTTAAAGATCCATCATCTACCCGGACAGTGATGGTGCACGCCTTTTATCCCAGAATTTGGGGGGCAGAGGCAGACAGAGATCTGTTAGTTCAAGGTCAGCCGGGTCTACATAGTGAGTTCCAGGACAGTCAGGAATACACAGAAAGGCCCTGCCTTAAAGCAAACAAGCAATAAAAATCCATCATCTAGGTGACATATTAAATGCAAACCTCAGAAGCTCCTTAGGCTGAAGAACAGCAGTTCAGCGACGAGCTTCAGCCCATCCCATGTGCCTAAACCTCACAGTGAGTAACTTGGGGTGCAGGGGTTGTCTGAATGCAGAAAGTCTCCTGTACCAGCCTCTGTGCATGTTGGTTATCTCCTGCTATCCAATACACCTAAAACTTAGTAGCCTGAAACTATGGTACTATTTTGTCAGACAGCTTCTGTAGGGCAGGAATTTGGAAGCAGAGTCGTTGGATAGTCTGCGGCTTTATAAGGAGACAGTTAAGTCCAGAAACCTGAAAGCTTGAAGAAGACCAGAGGTAGGTTTTCAAGTTGGCATACTCAAGGAGAGCTGTAAAACACACCCAGCCTCCCGAGGCACAAAGGAGTGTGTGAGTGACAGACCCAGCTGGGAGGATTATCCATAATTCAGCTCTCCAGAGGAAAACATACTTAGAGAGCTTGGAAACAGGAACCTGGAGAAAAGATAATTTAAAAAAAAATTTGTTTATTTATTATGTGTACAGTGTTCTGCCTCCGTGAATGCCTGCAGGCCAGAAGAAGGCACCAGATCTCATTCTCCATGGCTGTGAGCCACCAATTGGTTGCTGGGAATTGAACTCAGGATTTCTGGGAGAGCAGCCAGTGCTCTTAACCTCTGAGCCATCTTTCCAGTTTCCAGAGAGAAAAGATAATTTTTAAAAATGGGCAGAAGGGCTGGGAATTGAACTGAGTTGACAGAATGCTTGCCTAGCGTGCTCAAGGCCCTCGGTTTTAACCCTCGAGGCTAAGTTAGCATCACTTCTTAACACTAACTGTAATGGTGCTTGCCTGTAATTACAGCCCTTTGGAGGTGAAGGCAAGAAGGTTAGAAAGTCAAGGTCACCCGCGACCCAGGCCAGCCTGGGTTACATGAGATCTGTCTTTAAACCACAAAGCACGTAAGGCAGCGTGTTAGCGAGATGTAGGTCGATTTCACAAGATCAGATTATGTAATCACCTTCACAGAAGGGGGAAGACTGAAAAATGTTTAGAGAAATGGTCAGAAACAAACCCTCAGATTCTTGGACTCCGATAAGCCTCAAGTATAAGAAACAAACGGAACTGAAATGTACACATCAGAATCAAAAGGCTCAAAGACAATTATGAAAAGGAACCACTGACAGGAGCCAGTAGAAAATGACATTGTTTGTTCAGAGGGACAAGAAGGAGGATGATAGTAGACTTCTCACCAGAACAGTGTGAGCGAGAAGCCAGCCTAGCAGTGTGTATTTCTGTACATGCGCAACTACAGTAAAGCAACAACAACAACGCAACCAACCTCACATTCAAAATATAGTGGAAATGACCTTCAAAAGTGTCGGTTAAATAAAACCCTTTAACAATATACAAAGTCACAGGGATGGAGAGATGGCTCAGTGGTTAAGAGCACTGGCGGCTCTTCCACAGGACCCGGATTCAATTTCCAGCACCCATATGGCAGCTCACGACTCTCTGTAACTCCAGTTCCAGGGATCTGACACCTCACAGGACATACATACAGGCAAAACGCCAATACATATAAAATAAAAATACATTTTAAAAGATATATAAAGACTGAAAGAAACAGAGACAATCAGTTGGCCGGAAAATAGTATTTGATAAAAATGAGAAAGGTACCCAGTCTCTAGACATTTTTTTTTCGGTTGTTCGAGACAAGGTTTCTCTGTGTAGCCCTGGCTGTCCAGAAACTTGCTCTGTAGACCAGGCTGGCCTTGAACTCACAGAGACCCACCTGACTCTGCCTCCTAAGTGCTGGGATTAAAGGCACGTGCCACCACTGCCTGTCTGTTATTATTTTATTTTTATACATGTATTTATTGTGTGGAGAGGTCAGAGGATAACTTGTTGATTTGGCTCTCTGCTTCCAGAAAATTTACTGATCTAATAAAGACTCATAGGAAAGGTGCAGGAAACACAGCATACAGAATCAGTTACTTTTCTACATACAAGTAATAAACTTGCTGAGAAATTAAAATAAAACCATACCATTTAGCCATAGCTTAAAAATGTAAATACAAGAGCCAAGCAGTGGTAGCACATCCCTTTAATCCCAACACTTGGGAGGCAAAGGTTGGCCTGGTCTAGAGAGTGAGTTCTAGTATAGCCAAGGTTATTCAGAGAAACCATCTCCAAAAACCAAACAACCATAAAATAAATACAAATACACTGTGTTCATATATGAGCTCCTCAAATAAAAATGACAAATACCTAGGAGTAAACCTAGCCAAGAGATTAAAGGCCTCCACAATGAAATGTTAAGACAATGGTAAAGTGGCTAGAGAGGTGGTTTGTTTGGCAAAGCGCTTGCTGTGCATGTTTGAACCCATTTAGAAAAACCAAGCATGGTAATGCATGCCTGCAATCCCAGCGCTGGGGCGGTAGAGACAGGAAGAGCCCTGGGGCTTGATGGTCCGCCAGTTTATCTGAATCGCCAAGCTCAGGTTTAGGGAGAGACCATGTGTCAAAAAGCAAGGTGATAGCAATTGAGGGAGACCTACCTGTCAACCTCTGCACACACATGTAGGTGGAAAGTGACAGAGGAGGACACCCCTTTAGTTTCCATGTGGAGTCTGTGTTAACACACACACACACTGCAGCATTAATATATCCGCAGCTCTCCTGACCCTCTTCATGGGACAGAACATGTTCATTCGTTTAGGTGATTATCACAGATACATTTTGAGGGGAGCCATCTGTTTGGATCACTGGTCTGTGACTCAACTTCATGTATGTATTGTATAAAATCTAACGGTAGCTCAAGTACTTTCCTTTTTTCCTTTTCTTGTGACACTGGGCCTTAAACCCAGGGCCTCTGGCACCAGAATGCTGTGCAAGTATTCTACTACCAAGCCACACCCATACCCCCGCAAACCAAGTAGTTTTGATTAAAGTCTGGTGTATAAATTGAAAAACACAGTAATGAGATTTCAAAGGCAGCATGAAGAATGTAAAATACCCCAATAATTTTATATGCTATCACAATGAAATAAAAGCATTTTGATATGTTGGCATAAATAAACTTTATTACTAAAAGCAGAAATATAGGCTAAAGATGGCTCACAACCATCTGTAATGAGATCTGGTACTGCCCTTCTGGCCTGCAGGCACACATGCAGACAGAATAACGTATACATAATAAATAAATAAATCTTAAATAAAAAGAAATCCATAGCATAGTAACCATGGTTTGAGTGTTGAGTTTCCCCCAGATTCCTATGTTGGAATGTCCCAAATATCAAAACTAAGAAGTGCGGGCCTCTGGGAAGTGATTAACAGTGTGGAGCCCTCCAGAGTGGGATCAGTGACTTTAGGAAAGGTGCGTGAGGACCCCCACAGATACAATGTAAACGGATGTTCACACTGTAGGATTTGCAAAACAGAGATACATCCTCCAGTACATACTAAACTGTCTCAAGACTCCTTATAAAACCCAGCACAGCGAAGATGCTAGGTAAACAGTTGACATAATACTGTTTGGAGAAACGAAAACAAAGAAAAAAAGGCTCCACATGTTCATACAGGCATAGAGACTTGTCTGCTCCAATGTTGTTAGTCTGCAGTCAGGCAAACACACACAGTCTTCAAATATGGAGGCCAACTGTGTTCAGGGAGGGCACAGAATTCCTACACGTTGGGGGGGGAGGAACGGTGAGGGCCTTTTCGCGTCCTACCCTGTAATGTTTACGCCCAGATAAGAACATTAAAATAATATTAAAGTTCAAAAAAAGGCAGTTCGATAATTGAAGGGCTGCTCAGGCCTGAGGAATGGGCTGTTGGCATGTGTCTCCTCCCATCACCCGTCACCCATTCCCCGCACATCCCCCTTCATGTCAGGATCAGGCCAGCCTGCTCAACCCTTCCGCAGTCAGAATGTCCATCCGTCACTCCCATACAGAGACTGATAGCCTCGTCATCTGTGAGCATTTAGTGGGGCAGGCCTCTCAACTCCCCTCAGACTAAAACCCTCCACCAGAGTGTGCACAGCGGCAGAACTCTGCTTGCCTGCCTCTAGTCAAATGTCACACCCAGGACCTAACTCGTGAAAGACAGACAAACGTCACATCTGTGATGGGACTCACATGGAAACCACCTAGGTTTTATCCTTAGACAGGTCAGGTCTCAGTCCTGGCCCACTGTTTACTGATATTAGGTACTGGGGCTAAGTTTGCTTTTCCTAGTGTTTCCCTCTCTGTGGAATGTTGGAGAGGCATTTCCCTCTAGTTGCCTCTGATGGGATGGGGTACTCAGAGGACCTGGGTTGGAGTCCGGCTATGTAGGTACCCAGGACCTCTCAAAAAAAAAAAAAAAAGACAGTATTGAACAATCTTATCACTGTGGCTTGGAGGTCACACTGGGCCTTCAGGGGATGCCTGTGTCACCCAGAGTCTCAGTTTCCTTCTCAGTAATGTGGGGCTGTATGAGGATTTCCTGAGCTAACTCTTGGGCGTCTCCAGGCCCAGCACCTGGAGAGAGGACTGTTGTGATTGGTGAGAGCTACACAGTCAAGTCTGCTTACGATCAAATGTTGTAGGATGCAGAATATATGCACGCATGTGCACGCGCGCGCGCGCGCACACACACACACACACACACACACACAGAGATACACACACACACAAATGCTTAAGAACCATCACCAGGAAAGATGTGGAGATGGCCCAGCAGCTAAGAGCCCTGGCTGCTCTTCCAAAGGATGAAGGTTTGACTCCTAGCACCCATACTGGTGTCTCACAACCATCTGTGACTCCAGTTCCAGGGAGTTTCAGCTCTTCTGGTCTGCACCATCAATGCACACATGCGCCACACAGACACCTATGTGGGCAAAACACCCACACACATAACAAAAATAATGTCTAGAAAAAGTTCTGGGGTTTGTAATGTAGTAGTATAGGTCTTGAAAAGATGACTTCATGGGCTCAGGCCTGATTTTCTGACCTTTAGACATGAAAATATTTCTGTGGTCCCCCATTACCATACTTAATGTGTCATGAAATAAGGTAGGGGAGTCTGAGGTGACAGGATAGGGTCCTTCTCTAGAGTTTATGATACTGTAAGGACTCTCTGCCGAGCCTGGGGTGTGTCTCTGCAGCTCCTCCACTTCCCTGGATCCTGGGTTTGCCCTAGTGTTGAAGCCTTTGCAATCCTAACTCAGCTAAACTTAGCAAAGGGAGGCTCTCTGGGAAGTCTTCATTTCTCACCGTGACTGTGTGAAGTCCCTGTAATGAAGGTGGAAGATAAGCTCCTCACAGGCGGAGTCTTGCAGAATGGCAGGCTGGTTTTCGAGAGCAATCGTTCAGGTTCCTTATCTGGTGTAATTCTGATGGAGCCTCAGATCCATCTTCAAAAGTTTCAGCCATCTGACACCTAGCCAGGAACCAGATCTCTCCGAACTCGACATAAATAATCCAAACATGAAGGAATCTCATTGTCAAGTGGGGAAGCAGCCTCCCTCCCTCCTTATCATCCAGGTCCATGGCCAGGAGCCATCACCCTCCACAAGACAGAGACCCGGGCAAAGGACAGAGATGAATGAGTGTTTGGGTGAGACCCTCCCATCCCTGAGGAGAGGGGGCACTCCCTAAGGAGTGGGGGGCAAGTCAGTTGTCTGTCTTTGCTAAGACACTGTCTTGACAGTTCAGATTTACCCCGGACTCTGGGTATTCTCCCACCTGCGTACCAGAACCGGTCCAGGGAACACTGTATTCCACATGATGGCTTGGGGCTTCTTTGGTTTTATCCAGAAAAATCTTAGACCTAGGTTGGAGTGTGCCTGAGGATCAGGGTCCCAAGAACAGACTCTTCTGTGGGGTTCTCCATACCTTATAATCCCCCAGCTGATCATTTCCAGCCCAGTTCTGAACCACTGAAAAATCCGGCTGAGAATAAATGATGAGTCTAGGCATGAGGCATGGGTAGAGAAGGCCCTCAGATCACAAATAACAGTCTCTCCCAAGGCCCCAGAAAGTGCCCTACCCAAGGTGAGAAGGTCCTGCTTATTGTGCAATTAGTTATGTGACAGCTCAGAGGCTGAACTCTAAGCTAGACTCCCCAAATTGTGTGTCCTGATTCACCCCAAGTCACTCTGAAGAATTCCCTGCAGATAGGGGTATTCTGCTGGCTGTGGATGAGCTGTACCAATGACCCCAGCAGCACCCTGGGAGTTCCTCCTCCTTCCTTGGCCTATTGCCATGTTCATGAGCTAAGATGCTATTGCATGTTGGGAAGAGTCTGTATGGACCCAGAGCCCTTTGGGGCAGCTTGAGTTAGAGTGCTGAGTTGGGTCCCAGGGTGCTATGTGGCTAGTGTTGTGGAATGCTAAACCGGGGATTGCCTAAACTCTCTAGTGTTTAGCCTGCCCAGCAGGAGGGGGAGAGGCAAAAGGGCATGCTATTTTGTAATAGGGTGGAGAAGGGTCTAGAGCCATGAAATCTCTATCTATTATAGTTTTTGAGAGGTCTGAGGGTGGGAACACCCGGTCAGATGAGGTTAGTGGACCTGGAAGGCAGTGGTGTCCACTTCATCGTCAAGCACCCTTTCAAACATGACCGTGACCTTCTCTTTCTCTCTCTTCCTTCCCGGCTGGGTCAACCTGGGAGGCCACGGAGACAGCTGAAGCCTAAGCCTCAACCACAGCTGATGTTGCTCCATTAAAAGGTAAACTTTTGGTATGTTTATCAAGACGATCTCAGAGGACATCAGTGTTGGTTATTTTAACTAAAGAGATGCTATTTTGAGAAAATAAATATTGATGTTGTCTTGAACTACTTACCCCCCACACATGCACATACAAACGCGCACGTACACACGCGCATACACACACACACACACACAAATTTTGAACAGTAGCACTATTAAATATTAATTTCCATATTGGTAAAGCTTCTTAATAAAACAAAAATTCCTTCTTATTCCATTTTATTTTCTGCAGTTTCAGTTACATTTGGCCAACCATAGTCTGGAAGTTCAAAGTGGAACATTCCAGAAATAAACATTTTAATATATATATATATATATGTATATATACACACACAAAATTATACATACATACATATATATGTATGTATGTATGTATAATTTTTGTATTTTCTTTTGTTTT
>NC_022013.1:59343120-59351346 GCF_000317375.1 Microtus ochrogaster
TATATATATATATGTATATATACACACACAAAATTATACATACATGTATGTATGTATGTATGTATGTATGTATGTATGTATAATTTTTGTATTTTCTTTTGTTTTTTTCAAGTCAGGGTTTCTCTGTGTAGCCCTGGCTGTCCTGGAACTCACTATAGATAAGGCTGGCCTCAAACTGAAGAGATCTGCCTGCCTTGCCTTCCAAGGGATTAAATTAAATAGCTGGATGAACTCTCAAGCTCCAGGTAGCATGTGACTAGTGTCTTCTTCTAGCATAGCCATGGGATACTCTGCCCTCCCATCTTAGATAGGGTTTCTATTGCTGTGATGAAACACCGTGACCAAAAGCAGCTTGGGGAGGAGAGGATTTATTTCTCTCACACTTCCACTTTAGCCAATCACTGAATGAAGTTAGGACTGGGACTCCAGTCAGGAAACTGGAATTAGAAACTGAAGCTGAGAGCCTATGGAGGAACATTGCTTAATGGTTTGCTATGGCTTCCTCAGCCTGTTTCCTTACACACCTCAGGACCACCTGCTCAGGGTGGTACTATTCCCACAGTGAGGTGGGCCCTCCCACACCAAGCACTAATCACAGCTACACCCAGAAGACCTGCTTACAGGTTAGTCTTATGGAGGCATTTTCTCAATTAACATTCCCATTTCCCAGATATCTAGGCTTATGTTGAGTTGACAGAAACCGAGCAGAACACTCCCTGTGAGCAACTCAGTGGCTGTCTTAGTTCTTAGGTTGACTGACATGCACAGTAGCTGGGCTCTAGTAACCCTTCCTTAATAATGGCCTCAACCATGAAACTGAATTATAGGATGATATTTTTACTCTACTTTATTGTCTATTGCTATTAACTTTATCACATATTTATACATGTAGGAAAATGCCTGGTGCATGTGGGTTTTAGACTATAGTTTCAGGCATTCCTGGGGGTCTTAGACTGCATCTTCTGTAGTGAAGGGGACCAGCTATACTGATTATTACTTTGCTCCTAGGACTGGATATTGAGAACTAAAAAGTAATAGAAGGCTGGTCCACCTATTTGCAGTATGCTGTTGGGGATGAGAGTCAGTGGACAATGTCTGACTCTGATGGTTTGCAGGGCACGACTCTGGGCTCCACCTTCAATGGTCCGGAGTGTCCCCGACTGCCTGAAAATTTGAACTGGAAAATTGGGGGAAAATCTGCTAAGGGTTGATATAGGTCCAAGGGGGTGTCATGCCCTCCTGGCCTATTGCAATGCTAATGCCCTGGGGAATATGGTATTGTTGGTGGGGATGCTACTGCCCCATCAGTGGACAGACTGGCCAGAGACACATGGGACAAACACAACTGTCCCTCACGAAACGTCCAGCCTGTGAGGGCCTAGCCAGGGTAATTTGGGTCCTAGGAGTATGGAATTGACTCCGTTTCTTTCTTGACTCTCTGGATGAGGTGGAAGGTGCTTGTCTCCTGACATGCCTAGTGTTTCAAGTAGAGGAGCTGGGGGAAACTGAGCTAAGCCTAGACCCCCCTGCCCTCTGGTGTGTGGTGGCAAAGTCACAGCTGAGGCAGCTGACTTCAGAGACAACAAACATCCTCAGGCATCAGCTCTGGGCTTCTCTAGAACTGAGAGGCTCTTTGCTGGCCATCTATAGCTTTCCAGAATTTTCTCTGATGTAGGACTCAGGTGGACATACGTGTTAATTTCTGCCCCTGGACTCTGCACTTATTTCTGAGAGGCTAGACTGTGGGTTTGGTACCAGAGCTGGAAGCTCTTGGTGATGCTGTCTTGCTTTGGTCTCTCACCACGAGGCACCCATGGGGACACACCCTCCCTTGGTTGGAAATGGTTCCATCCCACAGAGTTTCTGGAATCCAGCAGCAATGCTGATGCCCTGGGGTATATTGGGCTGCTGAGAGGGAGGCCGCTACACTATCAGTGGACAGGCTAACTGGAGACACACAGTATAAATACCTTTACACAGATGTCCCCAGCTGTGCCACCCTGACTTGATGAGTTCGCTGCAGCCAAGAGCACCCGCTGCCTTTTGTGGGGGCAGATCGAAGTCTTCTCTAACTTTTGCAAACACTGCACACTCTTTGAGAAATATACCTATTTTTCTTGGCAGCCCAGAGAAGGCATCAGCTTGACAGAAGCCATCTCCAATCACCTAAATTATGCTGATCAGTAGTCTACCAATGCATTAAAGAACGGCTAAACACTAATGCAGCGTAAGTCAAGCTCAGCTAAACAACGAGCAAGGTATCCTTCCTGCGGCCCCAACGCCATCCAATTCACTTTTCTGCCCAGTAATTGACAAAGCCCATGATTTACCAGACAACCTTCCAGCTATTACCGTAAATCAACTGGGTTCAACTTAAAGCCAAAGGATTGATCTGCTGGGAGAGGCACTGGAAGCTCCATGCTGAATTAAATTAGCAGATCAAAAAGGAGGGCACTTTGTTTTTATGAATGACCAGGGACGCTGGAGGAAACACGAAAGTTGGGGGTTGGTTTTGTTGGAGAGATCTCGTTATGCACCCTTGAACTCCTGGTCCCCTGCTCCTACCTGCCTCAGCCATGTGACACCACTCGGCATTCACAGAGGTCAGTTTTAGAAGATAAAGTGGTCGAGAAGTGACAGTTCCTTTCCTACAGGAGGGGCAGCATATTCGCAGATAATTATTGATGATAGTAATTGTCATTATTATAATTATAATATGTTACCAGCTAATTCCACTACTGCCTCCAGAGATTCAGGAAGGTGCAAGAAAAGTTATTTGATTATTTATTTGTGTGTTTGTTTGTTTTCAAGACATGGGTCTCACTGTGTTGTTTAGCCCTGGCTGTCCTGGATCTCACTCAGTAGACCAGGTTGGCCTCAAACTCACAGAGATCCACCTGCCTCTGCCTCCTGTGTTCTGGGATTAAAGTAGTGCACCGACACTGCCTGGCCAAGACAGGTCTTAAAGCAACTTCATTTATGTCTTTTTCTTGACATGGTACAGGCAGGGGAAATTTGTTCTAATGAAAATTTGTTTAAAAGTGAGCTGCTGTGGTTGTCAATTTGATTTAGTAAATACAGCTTTTTTGATTTAACTTGCTTGACTAGAACTCAGCTTTTGATATGTATAGACAGTAGGGGTAATGGTTCTTAAATGGCTGGAAACATAGAAGAATCTCATGAAAAAAACATAAATTCTCAGATTTAGACCTAAATAACTGATACTTCTCTTTTTGTAAGAGTCCAGCAATTCTTTACAAAAGAGAGATTTGAAGTTGTCTCCCAGGGCATTTTAAATGAGGAAAAATCCACAGTTTAATTTTTCTCTGCCATGCTAACAGATACCTACTGACAGCCAATTAGCTCAAGGTCATGTTCACTGCCAAATACTACTTGTGGGAACTGCCAGCTCCAAGGTCCCCACGGTGTCCACTATCAACTCCGTCTCCTCTGAGACTCTCTCTCATCAGGCCTACCGTGGAGCCCAGGGTCCAGATGGTCTATACAAGATGGCAGCTGAAGACCAGGATGTCACCCACAACTGGAACTCTGGGAAAAAGTGCCTGCCCTGGACAGATCCCGAGCTCACCGGCTTTTCCTCTGGTCCCAGTTTTGACTCAAATCGGATGTGGCTTTGGAAAACTGTACTAGTTTAGCTGAATCCAGGTCTTCATTCCTTGCATCCCTTTTGGCTTTGAGAGTCAGAAAGGCACTTGGAGACCATCTCTGTTTAAAGCTCCCCACTTCATCAGTCCCAGAGACTGGTGCTCACCTGCTCCAATAAGCCACACAAAGGAGCGGAGTGGTCATGCCCACCAGGTCTGCTCCTGTTTTCCTGTGAGGATGAATGTCTTATAGAGCACTCTTTCCAAGACTTCCTTGCCCCAGGCAAAGTATTGAGTTGTTTCTCTGATCTGTGGAAGTTCAAGCTCCTTATCTTCCAGGATCCCTGTTCCTGCCATGCTGAAAATGCAGGGCTTGAGGGACTACCTTTCTCCAGATGGACCTTGTTTGACATGGCCAAGCTCATCAGGGCTTCTGCTCTCCTATGACAATTTGTATTTGTAATATGACTGGGCCCTCCTTAGATTTTCACAACTATATCTCACTGTTAGTTTCTTCTGAACGTTCAACTAATTCAAACCCTTAACTCTTCACTTGACTTTTTAAAAATGTGAGCTGGGTGGTAATGGTGCATGCCTTTAATTCCAGCACTCGGGAGGCAGAGACAAGGGGATCTCTGGGAGTTTGAGGTCAGCCTGGTCTACAGAGTGAGCTCCAGGACAGGCACCAAAGTTACAGAGAAACCCTGTCTTGAAAAACCAAGAAAAAGAATGTGACTGTGGATGCGGATGCATGCCACGTGTGCAGACACCCTCGGAGTCAGATGACGGTGTCTGATAGTCTGGAGCTGGAGTTACAGGTAGCTGTTCGCTGCCCGATGTGTGTGCTAGCAACCACGCTCCAGACTTTTGCTACAGCGGTAACCTTACTTAACCACTGAGCTCTCTCGCCAGTCCTGACCTTGCTTTTTTATCTATCTGTCTATCTATCTATCTATCTATCTATCTATCTATCTATCTATCTATCTATCTATCTATCTATCATCTGTCTGTCTGTCTGTCTGTCTGTCTGTCTGTCTGTCTATCTTTAAGATATAATCCCACTCTGTAACTCAGGTTGGCCATGAATCTTCTGCCCCAGGCGGCTGCCTGCTATGCAGCTGTGTGAGTGACCCTATACCACGCCCTGTGGAGCAAAACTTTCCTGAGCCCTGCTGCAGAAACATAATTCCCTCTTTTTAGGCCACTAAGTTTCAGGGCTCTTTGTTCTACACCAGTGAATAACCACAACAGTTAAGAAATGATTATGCCCACTTTCCAAGACGTGCAAAATGTGCAGATCCTCTTCTAGCCAGATGGGAAAACCGATGTCACATAGAGCAAGGAGGAAAGTACTGGGGCTACAACTCCAAGAAAATAGAGTGTTTCTAGAACCTACTCTTTCAATCACTGATGCGGCATGCCATTTATGACACTCTTCAAAACCAAAGGAAGGGATAATGCGTTTGCAGAGCTGCAAGGGGCATCTCTGTCAAGTGGCAGTGACAGGCTGGGAGTTCTCTCCCTCCATACTGCCCCTGTCCTGCTGTGATCTGCCCAGACAAGTGCACAGTTTAGCTTCTTAGGGGTGGGGACTGGAATGCATGCAGCATCACTTCCGGGTCATTCTAGTGGCCAACTAGTCACAAGCCCAGCTTGTATTCAAGAGGAGGGGAGATGCCATCAACTTGCTGCAGAAAGCAGGGCATGTATCCAGGGAAGGGGAGAATGCAGGCGGTCAGCCTTGGATACTACAGAACATGCATGTGAGCAGGGAAGGGAACAATGCAGGCCATCAGCCTTGGATACTAGAGAGCATGGGATTGGGAGAGCCAGAGTCAGTGGACAAAGCTCAGCTGGGAACCTGGCCTGATGGCCCACAGAATCACTGGTTTTCAGTGCTGTCCATCATACTGATAACATGACAGAGGCAAGGTCAGGGGCACCTGCCTGTCATGAACCCCTTTCTGTTGGCTGACTTACTAAAGCTTCGTTGGATGCAGTTCACTTAGGCAGGAAAGGATTTCTTTGGGCTTACAGATACAGAGAGATAGAGAGTCAACCACGGTGAGGGGAGTGTGGTGCAGTGGTTGGAGCTGGAAGCTGGCTGATCACACTTTCCACCCACTGGCAGGAAGCATAGATGGGGAGCAGGAAGTGGGGTGAGGGTATAAACCCCCGAAGCTGGCATACTTCCTCTAGCAAGGGTACCAAGTATTCAAATACAAGACCTATGGGGGATATTTTTTGCTAAAAGATGTATTTTTATGTGTGTGTGAGAGAGAGGGGGGTGGAGGAGAGAGAGAGAGAAAGAAAGAAAGAAAGAAGAAAGAAAGAAAGAAAGAAAGAAAGAAAGAAAGAAAGAGCAAGAGAGAGTGTGTGTATGCCAAATGTGTAAACGTGTGTCCCCACAGAGACCAGAAGAGGGCATGGGATCCCTTGGAGCTGGAGTTACCAGCAGCTGGAAGCCTCTTGACCACTTGACTTGAGATCTGGGAACCCAACTCAGATCTTCTGGAAGAGCAGCAAGTGCTCTTAACTGTGGAACTATTTCTTCAACCCCCAACATTTCTTTTTCATTTAAATAACAACAAACGTCTTCTCTGGTTATGAGCTAGTGAGCATGGAAGTCCAAGTTCAGAAAGCTACCGTTTTCTCTGCCCCCCCCCCAGATGTGGGGCACTGGTAAGGTGCCTTGCTGAAGCCCAAATACCAGGCATCCATGGCAGGTGTCCTGATCAACTTCAACTGTCGAGGTGACACAACCTAGAGCCACGAGATTCTTAGCTGAGCAACTGTCTAGACCAGACTGGTCTGTAAGCATGTCTGGGCGGGGGACTGTCTTGACTGTTAACTGATGGAGGAGGACCCAACCCATGGTGGTCCCAGCAGGTGGTCCTAGCCTTCATAAGAAAGCTAGTTGTGTATAAACTGGCTTCAAGTCAGGTAGCAAAGTGCTCCCTCCCTGGCTTCCGCTGTGGGTGCCTTTGGCTGAGATGAAAGGTCTCTTTCTGCCAAGCCCAGTTCTCACTGAAGTTGTTCCGGCTTTTAGATGCTTTCGGGGCACCCGTCAGCCTAGGCAAGATGCCATGACCCCACATCCCTCACCTGAATTCGAAATGTTCCCGTGTTTGAGGTGAGGTGGGAGGGAGGGGTTCCCAATGGCTTTGTGTTGAAAAGCTTGGTCAACGTTGGCCCCAGGGAAATGGGGCACTGGTTATATATTGGAAATTCCTTATGACTTTCAAGCTATGGAATTGGATGACCATCCCAACCCCCACATAAGGTTCCCTGTTTCATAAATATTTCTTACTCCAATTGAATAATATACTTAGTTTACTATACCTAACACATAATTAATATTGCAATATTAAGATTTTTTTGTGTCTTTTAAAATGAGTTTGTGGCACGGAGACTGTGGCCGCGCACACAGGACCTGAGCAGGCTCAAGCCAGAGGAGGTTCCAGCTCTGAGAGGAGAAAGTGGACACAGGACAAGAAGCTATTCGCAACTGATACTTCTAGGAAAGGAAAAATGAATTTTCTCCAAAGGAGTACCATTGGGAATACCGGCCACACTCTAGGGCAGGCTCCATGGCGCTGGCCAACACAAAATGAACTCCTTGTTTGCTCGTTGTGGGAGTTTTGTTTCATTTTGGCATGTTTCGTCTTATTAGTTTCCTTAAAGATTTCTGATTGTGTTAAAGCTCACTCCCACTAGAGCCCCTGTTTCCCATCCATCTTGTCTTCTCTCAACTCCAGGCTTTTGTGCTAAATTAAATCAAACTTTAAATCAATTTTCTACTGCTCCTTACTACTCAGCCTCCTGCCACTTATTATCCTGGAAAAAAGGAAAGAAAACAAAACAAACAAAAAGGCAAAAACGGAAAGCCAGCCTGCTTGAAAATGGCTTCTCAGATGTCCCGACCAGAACCTGCAGCTGCCTGAGCCACGCTGGTGTCCCTCAAATGCCACAGCCTCCCACACTCTGCCCTGCTATTTCCAGTACCCACAGGCCCTCTCTCCAGGGCAAGCAGGGCTTCCTGCCCCTCCACATCTCCTGTCTGTACCTTCCAGTTCCTGCCTATGCTGCTGAGAATGACTTCCCCAGTGATGGGGTGTGAGGTCCTCAACCACAGTGGATTCCCCAACACAGGGACACAATGAAGGCCCTGCTCCCAGGTCGAGCCATATCCGAATTTCTGGCTAATAGCTGCTGCTTCTGTTCTCTATGTGACTAACCTCATGCTCTGGCCTCCTGGCTCTCCCTGAGGTAGGCTACCCCCCCCACACACACACACTGTCCATGGCTACTTCTGAGCACCAACATTAGGTCAAGACCTGCTCTTCAGAGCCCATCGTGTGACTCGGTGGTCCTTGGTGGCCCCGGTGACGTGTCTCGTCTCTTACCACCCCTTTCTAATTATCTGAAGATCACTTAGGCCTGTGGCTCTGTTCCATTCTTTTCTTTGATTTTCATTGTTTTCTCTAATTGGTTAAGTTAAAAGTCATTAAAAAGGTGGATGTGAGTGGACAGACCGCTGCGAGAAATTATAACATGACACAGAAATCTCAGTGGCCACTGTCCTCCCAGCCCAGGTCCGCTGTCCTCCCAGCCCAGGTCC
>NC_022013.1:59352192-59384679 GCF_000317375.1 Microtus ochrogaster
CCTTACCAATCTAGCTTATTTGTATTTTCAAACTCCGTATTAATTATTTCAGTTTTATTTCACTGACTTCTAAGAGCAAAGTTACTCAAGGATTAAAATAGTTCTCCACCATGCCTGCCACAAGACAGCAATTCATTCCTCCCCCGCCACTGTCAGGATCAGCACTTTCAGTCTCTTAAATGGGATTTTCTTTCTTTTCCCAAATACCATGTTTATGTTACTGCATCTTGGCACAGTGTTTTAGCCATTATCTGGAGGATTCCAAGCACAGCTGAGACCTGAGACTGTGCCTCTAGCCTCCTCCCGCTCTTCCCCCTTCCTTCACCTCCCTAGCGCTGTCTGCTTCATCAGCCCCACCCTGCGCGCACTCCAGCAGTGAGAAGCTGGCTCACGGCAGTATTCCTCTGAGGACACATCCTCTCCATTTTCTCTCCAGAGCTCCTGATCAGATGGTTTGTCTGTCACGCTTTTGTCATTTCTTTCCTCTTCTAGGTGTCCCAAGTTGGAAGTCTCACTTCTGTCCTCCTAGGGAAGGTTTTGTTCTCTGTCTCCTCCGGGTTTGCAGTCTTTCTCAAAGGAAGTGAGGGACAGTTCTCTGTTGCTGGGATGTGCTAGGGATTGAGCTCAGAGCCAGGCACAGGCTGGTTAGTATTCCTCCTCTGAGCTGCATCCCCTTGAGAAGGGGTTCACTACGTTACCCATGCTGGCCTTGAACTTATGATACACTGGCCGTAGCTTCCAGAGCAGCTAGGAATTCAGGCCTATACTACCAGGCCTGGTAAAGAATTTTAAATGTGGAGCTTCTCCCCTCTGGCATTTCTGTTTCTATGGCTGACACTTCTCCTTCTCCCAGCCTTCCTCATTTTCCTCCTCCTCCCTCTTCCTGTTTTCGTCTGAGTTTCTTTTGCCATCTTGGCCTTTACTACTAAGAGGCTAAAGTCCTGGAAGTTTGATGCGTTCCGCCTGGGCCACTGTCCTCGCAAGCCCCGGAAGTTCTTCACTTTCCTCTCTGGACCAGGGAGGAGGCTGCTCCTAACCAGAAGGCCCTGAAAGCTAAGTGTGAAGTGAATTTTTTTTTTTTTGAGACAGTCTCTAGCTGAACCTGGAGCTGGTGACCTAATTCAGCTACATTGGCTGCCTAGCAAATGCTGGGACCCACCTGCTTCCTATGTGGGTGCTGGGGATTGAACTCAGGTCATCATAGCACCGGACTGAGCTGCCACCCTAATCCTCTGACAGCTTTTGAAGCTGACTCTCAACCTTGGCTCTTGGTCTTTGCTCCTCTTGGTCTACATCCAGTGCTGCCAGTTCCAGCCGGTTGGGACAGGCCTTTTCTGAAAGTCTCAGCCCTCAGCCCTGCCTGGGATCCAGGTCAGTCAAACACACCAGCTGCCTCTGGCCAGTCTGCCCAGCATCAGAGGCTGTCTCTCTTGTCTTAGCTCTGATTATAGTTGTAACTTGTTAGGGAGTTGAAACAGTCAAGTTTGATTTTCTAAATCTGCTGCCCTTACCTAGAAGGTTAGATTTTACTTCATTTTTCAATAACTAGGAAGGAATTTTGAAGTGTGTGTCCCCCACCTCAGGTCCTGGTTTCAGGGACCCTGCTCAGTCTGCTTCCTTTTTTGTTCAAAGGTCCTGGTGTAGACTTCCCCCATTTTTTTTTCCTCTTCAAGACAGGATTTATCTGTGTAACAGTCCTTGCTGTCCTGGAACTCACCTTGTAGACCAAGCAAGCCTCAAACTCACAGATATCCGCCTGCCTCTGCCTCCCAAGTGCTGGGATTTAAGGCGTGCGCCACCACCGCCTGTCCTCTCCCCCTCCCCCCCATTCTTTTGCTTACTTTTGCTTCTCATTTTTAGGCCCAATCTCCCCAAACTTCCTGTCTTTTAAGAAGCAGATAATTCTAGTTTATTCTTGTTTATTATGAGTGCTAAAATGTCAGCACCTACTCTTGCTGTCCTGTGGCTTGCTTTGGACTCTTTCTCTGGTGCTACGGTTTTTCTATCTTGTACTTGCTATTTCCATTCTGGTCCATCGCTGCTCAGTGCCAAGAGACACACAGGTTAAGGCCTGAGATCACCAAAGTGAGTCTCCAAGGAATGGAAACGCACAGAGCTGCACACCAAAGCGCACGAGGAAGCTTCATGCCATGGGAAAACATTTCAAGCAGAAGTTGAAATTACAACTCAAAAAAGACAAATGATACAGCCCTGGACCCCTTCCCTGGCGAAAGTGCAGAGTCTGCTGACTAGAAAGCCCGGAGCATGTTCTGGGGAAGGCTGGAGGGATGAGGGCAGATGTCGGGATCTGGAAAGCACTCCTGCTTGGCCTTTTATGTCTGAGCTCATGCGAGCCACCTGCCTCATCTCTGTGCTATCAGTTGCTGGCCCTCCTGGCCTAGGCGGGACAAAGGAGAAGAGATAAAGGCTTTGAGAAGGAACGAGGGAACAAGGACATGGGCTATGACTGATGCTTATCTGAGCTCTGGGCAGTATCACAGGCGGTTGGATGTACCCTTTCCTGACAATTACAACAGCTGGCTCAGGCTCTCCACGGAGAGGGACTGACTGCTGGGCTGGGCTGTCACTGTGAACAGTGAGCAGGGCGTATTTTATGGGAACCAGATACTGAGAATTAGTCTATTACACATACTTCATGAAATTAGATAGGGATCTGTGGGTTGACTGTGACAGCAGTTGGAGATCACACTGTAGAAGCTAAATGTCATATTGGACTAACAGTGGCCTTGCGATTAGGAACTTGTACAACAAAGCTGCTCCAGGAGTCAGAGTTGGTTATGGAACGTCGGTTAGGTCCCAGTACCCTGGAAGGGTCAACAGATACAGAAAGTCACAAGAGGAGTCTTGAGCAGAGACTGGTACCTGTTGGGGTAGGCTGGCTCCTTTCACAGATGTGCCGTTCTCCCTGGAGATAAAGGACCTGCACTGACCTGGGGTGGGTATAAGGTTACTATACCCTTGTGCATCCAGGCCAGTGAATGGGGGATGTGGTTACTATTGTTTGATTAGCTGCTCTCACTAGAAGCTGTCAAGGTCTGGATAGATGGCAGCAATGGGAAATCTGGGAGAGACGTGCTCTAGAGCCGTCTTATTGGAGGTAGGGATGCCTGGTCCACTACAGGGTATACAGCAGGGAACACACGGGAGAGCCTGGAGTAGAGGGATCTTCACCCAAGTGAGGGGACCTCAGGGCTGCCAGCACCTAGCATCATGCGACATCACAATGAACAACTTCCAAAGGAAGCAAGACAGGTTGAGTGGAGCAGGGGGTGACAACAGGAGTCCGGTGTACAACGGTGAACTTCTGGTAAAGAGCAGCTAGCGGCTTCATTTATTGGGCATGGCCTCATCACAGCCGGGTCACACAAACACCAAAGCAGAGTGCTCTGCAGGACTGGAGTCATATAATCCTTGCAAGAGGTAAAGCCAGGAGTCTGCAGCCATGGCCTCTGCCCCCATGCATTGAACCTCTATGGATCATTAATATTTCTAGTTATATCTAGACTGAAATGGGCAAATTGTGTCTTCTTGTCATGAACTGCTAGACAGTACTGCTTATGTTTAGATTGCCCCAGGTATTATAAGCAACCTGGGCATGGTTTTAAGTTTGTGGGAGGGGATACAAAGGCTACACGTGAATAAATAAATCATTGTACACAGGGATTTGAACACTGATGGAGGGTTCTGGAACTGTCCCTGCAGATAGTGTGGGACAGCTACTATATTCCCTGGGGAAAGAATACAGAAGGGATGATAACATGTGCCAAGCCATACCCCCATCAATGCTCCAAGTTGGAAAGGACACTCAGACCCCTTCATTCAAAGCCAGAAGTTACAGGGCCTTGGTATACAGGAGACCGTGCATGTCTCAGTGGTCCCGCAGCATGGGAAAGACCAAATGGTCCATGCAAGCAAGATGTGAATTTGGGCCAAGTTCTGTTACACCCATGTTGAACAGTCTGAGAATGTCAGAAGTGTCGTTTGGCTTGCTTGTATCTTTTCCGTGTCCCCAACACTAGCTTTAATAGAAACAGGGCAGAGGTAGGCTTCATCCCACAGCCTGCAGTAATGGAAGGAGCTGGCTACAAATCAGTCACTTGGTGGCTTCACTTCATGTATTCCAATGGTTATCTCTACTCATGGTTTCTATTCTGTGGTAGTTACGTTACCTTGCCTTTCTGAAATATATCTGCACTCAAAATGAAAACGTATTGTACGCTAATGCTAATGAGCTCAATCCACTGAATTATATGCTTTAACAAGGGATACTATGGTGCCATCTATGTCATGCAAATTCTACAATAAAAATAAATACATAAATGATTAGAACTGCTTTAGGGAGATGGCCACATAGGTAACAGCACAAATGGACAAAACTCATGAGGGTGGAGCAAACTACGGTGAACAGGATGAAGGCGGCTCTAGTCCAAACTCGGAATTCCTGATCTCATCAGTCCAGTTTTACACAGGAGGAAAGCAAAGCCGTGAGTTCAGCGGATCTGAAATGGATTGGAAGTCCATCTAGTGTGCTCCCTGTAAGGTTCGGGACAGTCACTCTTTTTTTCAACTTAGGTTTTATTTGCAAAATAGAACAATATTACCTACAGGACGGGGATGATACTGGAATCTAATTGCACAACAATTCTATAACCAAAGGCCAGACTTAGCACACTGAATGCTGGATGCTTAAACCTGAACCAGGTTGTCCACAGGACTCCTTCCCCGTGAGAGAATTGAGGCTGTTCTGAGTGGATCACCCAAATGGGGAGGTCCCCAGTAGTACAGGGAATACCCCTATTTGAGGCAGAGACTGCAGACGTCGGGTCACACAGGGATTCAGATTTCAGTGTCAGGTTAGATTTGTCTGGAGCCCATTTTCCTGGATAATGAGAATGAAATATTTGCACACATGTCTTTGTCGGAAGCGCTAAGCTGCTGAGCAGAAGACGGGAAGTGCCGCTTCTTAAGCTAGGCGGGAATGTACTCTGCCAATGTTAAAAGGAACCATTTTCATCTCGGAAGATGGGAGTGTGCTTTAGAAAAACAAGCTGTGATATGGGAGCATGCACAGGGGTAAGACAAACTTGAGTACTGTCCTTGCTTGTACTCACACTCAAAGCTTAGCCCCCACGCCCCACCTCGCTGTCCTGGCACAACGCCCATGGGATGCAGGACCTTCACACCTTACCTGGGGCTTGCTCTCATCTTTGTCTTTGTAATAGAAGAGCTGATCACCACGCAGCACGAACCATCGCTGCTGCCAGTTCTTCATGATGCTCCTCTGCTTCTTCAGCCAGCCGGCCTTGAGTACAGGGCCCAGCTTGTGGGGGGCCAGGGGCCTCCCCGGGCTCCGGTTCTGTTCCCCCATCACGAGGCTCTTGGAGCGAGCTGGAAGCCAAGAACACACAGTGAGTGTGGAGAGACCTAGGTCAGCCTTGCAGCTCCCATCTGCTCCCCACTGGATCCCAGGACCAAGGCCTGGGGCCCAGAATGGCAAAACAAGTTGGATCCACTTTCCGCTTGGATTTCTGGGGCATATGCCAGAACACTTCAGAAGCAGCATGGGTTTATGTACTTGCAGGGAGGTATACAGCCTTCCTTCATGAGCTTCCGCTCTGCCACTGGGATCCAGAAGTCTCCACTTCTCTGGGTTTAGTCCTTACGGATAAGTCTCACCCAGGGACCAAAGGTCCTTATCCTCCACATCACTACTCTACTAGTGCGGACATTTTGTTTTGTGTTTCTCTCCCATTCAGATCTTAGCTCTGGCTGCTGGTGATGTCCGACGCAGCCTTTAAGACTGAATTCAAAAGAGCCACCTCTTGGCCATTGGTACTGAGCTTACCAGCCTTGTCACAGCAGTGCTTTGACTGAGCAAGGAATGCGGCCACCCCTATGCTGACCTCCTACACTAAGGGAGAATGGTGACCCTACACAGTGTGCTTTTCCAGAGAAACTAAAGAGAAATTGGAGGGGTGATTGGGAGCAGCACAGCCTTGCTCCTTCCCACAACACAGCCACCACTGTCTTCCAGCAGCACCGGGCACAGGGGTGAACATGTTGTATTTGTATTTCAGATGGATCTACATCCTGCTCCCATCTGGATGATAGGCCTAGCCCTATGCTGCATGATACAGGATCACACTTAACCCTGATCACTGTTTAAAGACATTGGTCTGTCTGGTTATAGATTTGCCTTTCCTACATGTAATGTTTCTGCTGCATACCACCTGTGGACTTATAGAATCCTTATCCACAGTCATGATAGTCCATACGGTATTGCTTCGGACCAGGAAACTCAAGTCACAGCCAGAGAAGTGTGGCAGTGTGCCCTTGATAATAGGATCCACCGGTCTGACCATGTTTCTACCGTCCTGAAGCAGCTGCTCTGATAGCAAAACGAAATGGCCCTTTGAAGATGCAGTTACAGCCAGTTATGTGGCAGTAGCCTGGAGGGCTAGGGCAGGGCTCGGCAGTATATGCTTCGAATCAGCGTCCATTATAGTATGTTGTTTCTCCCATCTCCAGGAATCAAGGGGTGGAAAAGGGAATAGTTCCACTCTCGATCACCTCTAGTGACCCACTTTTCCTAGTGACCTTAAGTTCTGCTGGCCTAGAAGTTTTGGTTCCAGAACAGGGAGCACTCCTGCCAGGAGACATAACATTCCATTGAACTGGAAACTCTGTCTTTACCCTGGTCAGTTTGAGATTCTGATGCCTTTAGGCCAACAGGCTAAGAAAGGAATAAGTGTTAGCAGGGGCGGTTAATCTAGACTACCATGCAGAAATTGGATTGTTTCTCTCCAATGGAGGTAAGAAAGATTATGTCTGGAGTAAAGGAGCTCCTTTAGGCCACCTCTTGGCACTTCCATGTCCTGTGCTTCATTAAAAATCAATGGAAAACTGCAACAGCCTAATCCAGGGCAGATGGCAAAGGGCACAGATATTTAAGGAATGAGGGTATGGGTCACTCCTTCAGGAAAAGAGCCAAGGCCTGCTGAGGTTCTTGCGGAAGATGGAGGAAATACAGAATGGGGAGTAGAGAAAGGTGGTTATAAACACCAGCTAGGGCCATGTGACCAGAAGCCAGCCAGGTTTATAACTGACATGTTTCTGCCATATTTTGTTAAGAATGTGTTTGCACAGATATTTGTTTCCTTTCCTTGATTTCTAGATCATGTAATGTAACATCAATAGAGAGACTATCATTGGTAATCAGACTTAGGTTTTACAAAAAGAATTACTAAAAGAACATCCCTTGGCAAGGCAGACATCTATGGGCTCCTAGATCTTGTCAATTGACAATCAATATTAACCATCAAAAGTCCACCACTTGTCGATCTGACACCAAAGATACTGTGTCAAAGCTATAATCTTCACCCCTCATCATCACAGGCTCACGGCTATCTCATAGTGAAAAATGCATCCAGTCCAACTTCAAACATCCCCACAAATCTTCAACAGTTCTAATACATCAAAGTGTACACACAGAGTATCTTCTGAGACTCGGGAAATCTCTTAACTGTGAGCGCCTATAACATCAAAACAAGTTACACACTTCCAATGCACAACGGCACAGAGTAAACATTCCTGAAAGAGGGGTGTGAGGACATGGCAAGGAAAAACTGGACCATAGCGAGACCAAAACACAGCAGGACAAACATCAGATTGTGCAGCTCCATGTCCGTCACTGGGGCTCAAACCATCTAGGACTAAAGAGTATGGGAAGCATTTCACCTCAAGCGCTGCCATAGCTCTCTCGGGCCAGCTCCAGTCTGCGCTTGCACTTTTCCTTGGAAGATCTCCTTGTGGCCCTAATATCTCCAAAACCCTGAGTCTCACTTCAACAAGACTTTATCTTTACAGTTGCACACAATGGACCCTCAGGGCCTCACTGCAAAAACTATGACCCCCAGCATACATTGTCTGGCTTCAGCGGCCAAATGGAACCGTCCCTCAAGTGACATTCTCAGTTTCTGCTCTCCTCTGAAATTAATTTGGATTTTCAGAAAACAAAGCCTCTGATCTACGGGTTCTTATCCTTAGGGCAACTTTCATATTGTTCTTGTACAGAGATGTAGATTCCTCTTTAATGGCGACAATCTCTTCAACAATTATAGCTACTTTTTTTCAGTTCCTATCCTGTCTGATATCATGCTCTCTCTGCCTGCTTTTTCTCCCTCCTGCTTGCCAAACAGCGCATCTTTTTGTACTTGTTTTCTCTCCACTTGTCGTTGTCTTTTGCTGTAAACCTAGGGAAGAGCAGTGAGTAGTAGCCATGGCACATTCTGCATGCTATACTATCTAGAATTTCCTCACCAAATCACAAAGCAGTCCATCACTTTTGCATTCGGCATCACTGACATTCTCAGGCTACGGGAAGATTGCAGCTAGATGGTTTTCCAGAATATGTTCTTAATGACTTGCAGCTCAGTTCCCAAAAGACCTATTCTCCTCCAAAACACATTGTTTATGATTCTCCCAGCATTCTGTCCCTCCCCTCACTCACCAGAGTGACTCATCAAACCCTTCTCACAGCACATTAGGGATTTTCTAGTTCAAACACCTAAAAAAACCACATGGTAAAGTTTATCACGGCAACAGCCCCACTCCTGGTACCAAGTTTTTGTATTACAGCCCCACTCCTGGTACCAAGTTTTTGTATTACAGTCTCACTCCTGGTACCAAGTTTTTGTATTACAGCCCCACTCCTGGTACCAAGTTTTTGTATTACAGACTCACTCCTGGTACCAAGTTTTTGTATTACAGCCCCACTCCTGGTACCAAGTTTTTGTATTACAGACTCACTCCTGGTACCAAGTTTCTATATTAGTTATGTTTTTTGTTGCTGTGGCACAGTTCTTAGCAAAAGAAACTTAGGGAAGGAAGAGTTTAACTTTAGTATACAGTTGGAGGGTACAGTCAAGAGAAGCCAAGGCAACAGTAGCATGAGGCAGCTATCACATTGCACCTGCACTCCAGGTACAGAAGGAGGCAGATGATGGGGTTTGGCTTACTTTTTCCTGTACGTTCAAGCTCTAGGGCTCTAGTCAGTAGAATGGTTCTGTCAATGTTTAGAATGGGTTTTCCCAGTCCAGAAACTCCATTACAGACATGAGATTTGTCTCCAAGGTGAGTCTAGAAGTTGACAATTGATATTAGCTATCATGCCATGGGGTCTAGTTGAAGAAATATAGACTTTGGGCAAACACTTGGATTTACCTCACTGCCAGCACTATGAATTTCTTTTCAGTCTACAGCTCAGCAACTCCAGACTATATAGGTTTACAATGCCTGCTGCAGAGCAAGTGGGAGGAGGAGGAGGAGAAACTATCCCAGGGGAGGAGTGATCATCAAGCCCTGCCGAGTGCTTGGCACATCAACTGGTAGCCTTGGAGATGATAACCATGATAAAGGGAATAGGAGTTGAATGCTTACAGGGATAATTAGTTTCCTGAGTCTGAGCAGCCAGCAGTGGGCCCTCATAACAGAAGAGGTCTTTCTATGGCTGTTGGCACTTCAAGTGCCTTTATATACGGCTTCTTCAAAATCGTGTATGGCTGTGATTGGCACACCACTTTCCTCATGACCAAGAGTGCTGCAGATCACACCTTGAGAAGTCACACTCCAGAAATCAGGAGGTGCAAAGGACAGTATTAGTTCCCTTCCTCTAGATGGTTGATCAAGTGGGACTCCCTGCTTGATCAACTAGGCACAGGAAACACCTGATTCATCACTGATGGGGAGACCCGCATGTCTGAAGGTCTTTTTTTTTTTTTTAGGTCCCTTTCCTTGCCCACATGAGGGTATGTGTGCCCCTTTGATTGCTGAGATTTCTTTTCTACGTGTCAATGTGTACATCTCCAAATCTTTTTTTAAAAAAATATTTATTTATTATGTATACAATATTCTGTCTGTGTGCATGTCTGCAGGCCAGAAGAGGGCACCAGACCATGTGGTTGCTGGGAATTGAACTCAGGACCTTTGGAAGAGCAGGCAATGCTCTTAACCACTGAGCCATCTCTCCAGCCCTCCAAAGCTTTTTTTAAAACATCAAGCTCAATAAGATTAAGACATCTAATGCATGGATTTTTGTGTTTTGATTGCCTGATGTGTCTAACTAAAGACTCGGCAGGCGGTGCTCTGTGAGTGAGGATTCTCTGTCGTGAGTGGGTTGGCTTAATCTCCACTGTCCACTCTTGAATTCTTCTTTGTAGGTCACCTACAGGGAGGCGTTTAGAACCTTCCATACCCCACGGAAGATGGAATAGACCCCTCAGGTGTCTTCAGTGGGACATGAGGCTCTGGACTGTTTTCGGGCTGTATTTATAGATCTGTCTTTATACTTTGTTACAACAGACTCTGATAGTTGCTCATTCTACCAGACAGACATCTTCTCTTCCTCCCTCTAGCATACTGGGAAGGGCAGCTGACAGCAGAACTTGACAGTCTCAGGGACCAATCAGCATAGATGGGCCCTCCAGAGGACACTGGGTGGGGTCTACAGATGCCAGATGGCTTCTCTAGGAAGGCTGAGCTTCCTGGGCCCAGGCCAATGGATGCAAAGCTTGGCAATACAGGCAATAAGTGATGGCTGCCCATGTTATTGGCATGCATGTCCCTTGACATGTCAACACAGAGTGAGAGGCTTTCCCTGATTGTCAGGCTGTAGAAACCAGCCCTCTCAGGAACTGCAGGTAATGGAAAGCAGGCCACACGGAAGCCACATTCTAGGGGGCGGGGAGCAACTCCAGTTCTGCAACTCCTCAGGGGGCTTCTTCTTGCACGGGCCATGTGGACTGCCACGTCAGCACAGGTTCTTCTCCCGAGGTGATCAATCATGAGTATACTACTTATCAGACCCATGGAGCTTCTCACAAGAAAAACAGCCACTGGCATGATTTATTAACAACCACTGTTCCTGTCCTCAGCACTTCCTTTAATCAATGTATCCAGTTCTGTAAATATTTAAACCAGGCCCTGAATCAGGGGGCATTGACAAGCTAAGGCTTCAGAACTGACAGGACTTGGCAAGCGAGCCAGAAGCAAGGTGGCCCGGGGAGGATAGTAACCTGACCTTAGGGTCTCTCTACTCACCACAGGATACCAAGACTCTCTTCCCCCGTTTGTCCTCCCTCCCTCGTAATCAAAGAGTCCTGATAAGTACAGGGCAGGATTCTGAGTGGAGTTCCTGACGGTTAAAGGGAAGGAAAATTAAACGAAGGTGTAGACCGTGGGGCCGCAGATCTCTGCAGAGCCCCTGAGAAGAGGGACAATCTCCACAGAGTCAGAGGGCCAGGCTTTGAAGGGCAACCAGAATGTGAATTGCCCTCAGGTCAGGACAGGCAGGGCTTGTGATTTTTAAGGAGGTCAGCACAAGCACGGTGTCCGTTCTGCTACCTACCCTCACCTCAGTATGCGCCAGCAGGTGGTCTGCTCTCGCGGCTTCTCTCAGGATAACCCATGCAACTGCTTCTCATCTTCTCGGCACTCACATTGGAAGACATTGGCCCCTCCAAACCTTGCTCTGGCCAGATACTGCCAAACATGGTTTCGGCTTTTGTCATCTTGGTGACTGAGACACCATCATCTCCCTACACCCCTTCCAGATTTTTTTCCCTCCACTCTAAAAAGCCTTCCTGCTAAGTCTGTATTCAAGACTCACCACCTGCTTTGACTCCCTCTGTCCCTCCTTCTTGCAAGATTTTCTCACTGTTGCCACGTTGTCCCAGCTTCCTCCTCTCCTATCCGGAGTCCTCACTTATGAATGGGAGGCTCGTGTGTCAAGCCATCTACAAATGCTCCCCAGAAGGTCTTGGGTCTTTCTGGCATGAATGAAACCTCAGTGTGAAGCTCTCCCAAACCTGCTGAGCCTCATCCTTCTTCCAGGACTCCACAGCTCGCAACGTCACACGCTGAGGTACTGCCCCCCAACTTCATGGGTAGTTACTTTCTAAACTCATTTTCTCCTGTGTTCCCCCCTTTCCTTTCAGTTCCCTTAATGACTCAACTCAGATATAACCATCCTTGCCTGGGCACCACCTACAGGCCTTTCCCAAAGGCCTATGCAGCAGGCAAGGAAATGCTCTGCTTGAATCTTGAATTCTTCCACTAACAAGTTACATTTTACTGCTTGCAGATGTGCAAACTGAGGTCTTTGGAGACCACAACAGTGGTTGGAGGCTGGCAAGCGCCACTGTCTGAGGTTCTTAGTTTGGTTGGCCTCATGCCTAAGCACCAACCCTGTCATGAAACAGTCTTGTCCTCTCTCCAAATGCAGTTATGATCTTGTGGTCCCCAGAGTCAGCCTCATTCCTGCCCTGAACCACGAGTCACAGTATAGCCAACATAATCGCATAGCTACCACCAGACCCAGCTGCTCAGCTAACAACTGCTGAACGGTCTCATGACATGTGCATGCACCCATCCCCACATCTGCTCAACCCAAACTTCTGGGCAAATGGTTTAGAATCTGGATTTCCGGGCCCGCTGATGTGACTGTAGTATGGTTACTGCCCTGGGCTCATTACCTTGTAGGGGTCTGATCTTCCACCCCAGGTAAGCCTCCTCCATGTGGTCCTTCACAATGTCACCCTTTTCCACTTCACCTTTGACATCCTATAAATAACTGTCTTCCATGTGATATTGCTGTCTGCTCAGCTAGCTGCTGCTCCCTGGGTGCACAAGAATGGTGTAGTCACCTCTGCCCCTGGAGCTGGCCTGAGGATATCTTTCAGTCCAAGGAATGATGGATGGGGCCTGGAGCAGAGGGAAGTAGGCTGGAAGTGAGGATGCAGGGAGGGGAACCAGAAACGGAGCTAGAAGATATCCAGCCCTCTTGTGGGGTGCTCTATATGTCGTGTGTGTGTGTGTGTGTGAGAGAGAGAGAGACAGACAGACAGACAGAGACAGAGATGAGAGACACAGAGAGAGGGAGACAGAGACAGACAGAGAAACAGAGACGTACCCACAGAGAGGCATAGAGACAGAGATAGATACAGAGACAGAGAGAGATTGGAGAAAGGTTGCAACATACTGGATTATAGATTATGCAAGATGTGTTCAATAATAATTGTTATAATAGTAGCACCAGCTGCAGTTCATGTGAACTTAGACATTACATGCTATGCATGGGCCTTCATTTTCTATCTGGATTATTATTATTTTTTTTTACACAAGTCTCCTCACTACTTCCATTTTGCATATGTGCAAGCTGAGGCCTGCAGAGGCTGAGACGGTCGCCTGAAGTCCCAGCACTGGCAGGTCATGCACTTTGCTCTGGAGTCTGCATTTGCTGGCTTCAGGGCTAGTGTCCTAACTCCACAAGGAACTGCTGCGGGCCCTGATGACCTCTCCAGGAAGCCTGTGCAGGCAGAAAGAAGAGACTATGAGTAGAGTCCCAAGAACTCTTACAGTGGAAGGGAGGAGTGGTGCAGTGTGCAGGAGGGCTGGCATACCCCTCGAGCCCTGAGGGAAAGGCTGAAGAATGCAGGAAGGACAAGCTCAATGAAAGCCTCTGGCTTCCTGTTGGATGATGCAGCGAGAACGGCCCTATAGGGAGAAATATGGACCTCCCTGGAGGAGGGAGTGGGAGAGGAGCGAGCAAGATGAAGAGGGAGGGGCTGAGGGGTTTAGGACAGTAGGACCTGTATGTGACAACAGTACACACACACACACACACACACACACACCACACTCACATATACACACATACACATGCATGAACACACACAAATACACATGAGTCTTAAAAGAAAATAGGGAAACCTTTCTGAAATCCTCCTTGTAAGGACAGGAAGAAGGGGAGGAAGGATTCAGAGAAGGAGTTTCCAAAGGTACCAGCGTGGGAGTCTGCACTCAGGTAGGGCTTGGGGTTGGTTTCCCTGGGCTAGTGGGAAGCCATCCCAGATTGTGACAGAAGGCAGAGGTGTCAATGGGTCGGGGCAGTCTTACAGCAGTGACCAGGTCCTCCACTTTGGAGGTCCCAGCAACCACCTGTGTAACTATAGTCCTCTGTCTTAGGCCTGACTGTACCCCATCCCACAATTGCTTGGAGCTTCCCGGAGCCAGGGTAGCCGGGCAGACTGTGCTGCACACGCCACAGTCCGGTGAGGAAGCATGGGCGCTCTAGTCATACTAGTTCTGGCCCAGCTTTCCCAAGAAGTAGACAGGGGAGGCATGGCTTCCTTTCTGTCTGAGATGGGAGAGAGAAGAACACCTCTGTGTGATTAGTGCTAGGGTGGAGGGGTGAAGGGTGGGCAAACATAGGTGTCTGTGACTGCCACGGCTGAAGCCAGGTGGCAGCAGGAGTCATGTTGATCCTGCCCTCTCAGACAGCACTTCCTACACTGGCGTCCCAACAGCACCCTCTTGCCTTTTCCTCACTGGGTGCCACATGCTGCCACTGTGCAGTTCAACTCTGAACCTGAGATCAAATGCCATATTGTCCCGACAGTTCCAGTATCGCAAACGGGAGTTGAATTCTGTCTTTTCCTGTCCTGGCACCTGTTTCATAGGCTCCCCATCTCAGTCAGTAGAAGCCTCATTCTTGGGCCCACCCCCCCTCCTCAGTCCCTGCTGTCCATCCTTTCCTGTCCCCCACGCCTCCTCATTCTGCAGCCATCTCTTGCAGTGAGCAGGCAGGGAGTTTTCAGAGAGGGGGTTAGAACAAGATGCTCATTGGAACCCTGCAGGATTTCACAATCGCCGACTTACGAGGGTCCTGGGGACCCAGCCTCATGACTTTACAGTCCTTCTCAGGGCCCAGCCCCCGCTACAGTGTCCTCTGCAGATATGGGTCTGCTCAGTCCTGTGTCCTCCCTTGATACCATTAGGACTTCCTCAATGTCTCAGCCCACTCCATTTCTCCCATAAATGCCTTTCTTCTGAGGTCAACAATAATACACAAACTCCTTCCCTCCCATTTCCACCTTTCAATTTCCCTGCGACATTAATCGTCACACTTGGGACTGATTCTGGGACCACCCCCTATGATTATTTCAAACCTTTCAGAGGCTCAATCCCCTCATATAAAACGTCAGTATTTATCCATGACTTACACAACCCTCCCAGATACTTCCCTTCTTTCCTAGATAACCTATGGAACCTGGTACAATGTGACGTCAGCAGCCACCACACCGCATCCTTTGGGAAACAATTGTAAGTCAATGTCTGTACCCATTCAACACACACAGAGCTGTTTTCCTCAGCCCGGCGTCGGCTGTATCTGTGGCTACAGGGCTCATCAACATGGAGGGATGTATGTTTAACTACTGTGATGGAACTCAAGGAAAGCAAGCTGTAGCACATTACAGGAAACATAAACTCCTCGAAAGGGGGGGGGGAACCACTAGCCTCAAACAGAAGACATCACAATCGGGTTTTGGTGGCTATAGGCTTTTGTATAGAACAGGGTCTGTGAGGGACATATCCCACCTAACAGTTCACGTGTGTGAGGGGAAGAAGGGAGCTCTGATACTGATGGATTTAAACCATTTATGTAAGTTATATGGAAGCTTTTTAAGTGAAAGCTGCCTGGAAGGGAGCTGAACCCCTTCGGATGTCTAAAACAATAACAAACATAATGCTAATTTGTGAGATGTTTGAGCTTTTCCTGTGACAAGCACCATAACTAAGAGTACAAACCCCAGTTCCTGTCTGTGGGCTGCACTAGGCAGGGGACAGGCCAACATCACATACGGCGCTGGGCTGGAGAAAGCTTGGGCCTGGCCTCTCTACAGACCTTCCAAGGACCTGGACTGGCTGTTGTATGGATCTCCCTGTAGGTGAATCCTTGGTGTGCTGGGGTTTCCTTCAGCCTGTGGAGGTGTGCAGTGTGGGCCAGCAATCACTTACCTGGGGCGACTATTGATGCTAAGGAATTCTTCTGAGAATGGTCAAAGATGCTTTTCAAATCATGTTGTGCAGCAGCCCTGCCCAGATTCTCTTGGGTCCCTTTTCGTATCTTCATGCTCTCTCTCTCTTTCAGGAGGCTTCAAATTAGACACAATTCATTCCCAGGAGGATTCTCAGGATGGCCAGATTGTTTCAGAGCGCCCTTTGACTGCTAGAGTCTGGTTTAGCCTGAACTGGGAGAACCAGGAGAGCCTGGGAATTTATGTCATCCTCAGCAGGTAACCCTTGGTCAGAGCCGAGCTCCCTGAGGCTTCGGCAGAGACCTCCTTTTATGGCTTGTGTCCCATTCCTCCTCTAGAATTGGTCCTGTTCTCTGACCCACCCCCCAGCCAGGGAACCTCTTTAATAAGAACTGCGTGGGAGTCCTATTTTTAAGGTCTACTTTAGAGACCCTCACTGGACACATTCAATAACTTTCAGGAGCTTTGGAAAGGCTCGAGACAGTCCAGCTGCAGCAGCCACTGACCCATTTGCCCCTGTGGACCACAGGCTGGGGTTGGGCGCCCTGCAGCAAGCCTGCTGGTGTCTGCATCTGCAGCTGTGTCAGAGCAGCCGTGGCGCAGTATGGAGTACCGTGCAGGAGGAGAAGGGGAGCAGAAAGTGATTTATGAGAAGTCGGTGACTTTTTGAAAGCGGCCGGGGGCAATGGCCAGATGAATCTCAGAGCTGAACTGATTTAAAGGGTAAGCACTGAGGTCAAGAGATTGATTGGGAGTAGAGGGGTGAGGTAATGGAAGGGCACTGGGGAGGGGTCAGCGGGATGTTTTAGAAACTTAATGCGATTTGTAGGGGCTCTGCTGAGGTCGTGTGCTGTCCCAGGAGTGAGCTGTCGCAGCAGATGATTTATCGTACAGTGGCCCTAATGCCTCTACTGTTGTTGTTGTTGTTGTTGTTGTTTTTTTTCCTTTTGAACTGTTAGTGTTCCGTCTGAGCTCTGTTTGGACATCTGTTCTTCCCTGAGTCCTTCCTCTACCCAAGGTCTTGAGATCCAGCTGGGCCCTCAGAATAAGACTGTCTTCCCTTCTTCCCTGCCTGGAGAACTTTAAGGCAACAATGTATAAACCTATTCTCTAACCCCCATCAATGGAAATCTTAACTTTTAAAATAGTAATGAGGTAGCCTGAAAACTCTGGCTGCTTTTCATAAAGATTGTTTTAAAGATTTAAAAAGTCAATATAAAAGATTACATTATTAAAAGTTAGCCTCCTTGGCTCAGTTGGCCTGTCTTTTGCTAGGCTGTGTGGTACAAAGGCTGAAGGATACTTGGACTTCTCTTTACTTCCATGCAAGTGCACTCCAAGATTCAACCGCATACAGCCGTCATTTTCATTTATCCAGTCCTTGAATTTAGGGGCCTTCTCTATGTTCAGCATTGAGAGACTCTGGGGGAGGATGACTGCCAGGCAGAGCTAGACAAGGAGCAAACACTGCTGGTATCTTGGACACACAGAGGAAAAGGGCGCATGAAGCAGGCAAGGCTGAGGTCAGGCTAGGGGGACAAGGCAGTTGGAGGAGGCAGGAAGGCCATGGCCAAGGCCGAGGCAGAATAAGTGGATGAAATGAAGAAGCAGTATACAGGGAGGGCCAGGGAGCAAAGGGAATAGCCCAGCAGGAAAATGAGTTGACATGGGGCAGGGGGAAGGCTCTTAACCTTGATCTTGGAGCAACCATTCCTGAGCCCCCATCAGGATTCTCAGTTGGTCTTTTACCAACAGCCAATATCTATACAATGTAGATGTAAAGGACACAGTGAAGTTGGTAATGATGTGTGTGTTGTTGGAGACTCAACAGGAGCCTAGAGACACAACACTACAGTTTTCTAGGATTTTCTAGCTCGGTAGCTCAATGGAGAAGCTCCAGGCTTCCACTCATAAAAGGAGCAAACGCTAACTGGTCACCTCCCTAGATTGGCAAGCGTAGAAGGCGCAAACTGACAGCATGTGCACAGGGCACAGAGCAGCGGTGTGTTTAGCGCCGATTCTCTGCTCTGTGGGCCAAGCCTCTGGAAGTTTCCTTCCCCTCTCCCGAACCCTGTCCGGGAACTGCTGGCCCAGGGGCCATCCGTGCTGATCGCTCCCATATTCCCATTCACCAAAAGCCTACAGTCGGTGAGACTCAATAGCAATTTTAAATTTCAATTTCTGCCGGCCTACAAGCCATTAGCTTCGATCAATACAGTCTCTACCCTTGGTTAAGCAACAGCCCGGGTTGTTGATGATTTCAGCAGATGTCGAGCATGGTCCCAAGCTGCCTGGGTCAGGGAGGCAAGGCAGCCTCCTGGACCAGGCCTGAGCCAGTTCAGGCCTAGTTTGCAAATCAATCACTGTCCTCTTCAAACAAGGTCATGGCCAGCCATCAGGTTGTCTGGGACCTCAAGCCCAGCCCAGTTTTCTTCTGGCCCTCGTCTGGCTGTACTTATGCCCTAAGTGGCTAATGATGTTACAGACATTGGTATCTTCTGTGTAGGAGAGAAACCTCTTTGCCTGTCAGACTAACTGATGTATCTTGGAAAGAGAGCAAGAGCGGGGAGGGGCTTGAGTCTCCAGTGCCTGTCTGCTGGATACAACAGCAGCCTTCCCTCTTGGTACATGGGCCTTGAGTAGCAGCAGTCCAAAGGCCACAGGCCGGGGTAGGGAACAGAGAAGAGTGTATGTCCTTAGCCTACGTTCTTAAATACTCTGGTCCTTAGAGACTGGGCATGGGTTATGGAGAGCTGGTTAGTGGCTTCCAGCCCTGCAGGTGGTACCCAGGACAGCGTCCAGATAAAGACGAAACTGGCCTGCTGAGGCCAAGGCTGAGGACTCTGGGCAAGCCTGCTCTGATAGTGGCCCTTTGACCCTTCATTCTTTTGTGTATAGGAAGCACCCCTGCTCCTTTAAAGTAATAGTGGGAACAGTGGCCTGGTCTTTGGAAACTTGTTATTCCAGAGTGCTCATAGTTGGCATCGGGCCTAGCAGGCATGTGCAGGGAAGGCCTATTCCCAGGACATGGAGGCCATGACTGAAGTCACTTCCTGAGATATGCCAGCTCTCTAGTCATGTAAGCGGCATCAACAGCGGGTATTACTATCACTGTAAGCATAGAAAGTGCTGGAACTCTCAAAGACGTATCCAACCTCAAATGCAGGCAGGAGGGGAAGTTCCTTAAGTCTGTACCATCTAAGAAGGCTATACCCACACATTCACAAAATATGGAAGTCAATATAAAACAGAAGCCAGATCTGGAATTCCTCCACATCACCAGGTAGACGACAGAAGGCCTGCTTGCACAGGGTACACACTTTTGTACCCATGGCCAACATTGCTAGAATCCGCCCTCATTGTGACCAGGGAAGCAGTCACCAATCCTAACCCTGGCTCTTCCTAGTTCATGGTTCAGTGGGCGTGTCTTCCAGTAAGGCACAGCTGAGAAGACCAGGTCAGAGTGAATGGCATGGACCTCACCGAGCCTTGGTTCCTGCACTGCTGATGGCATCCTAGGGCCCTATGGGAGGGAGCAGGTGCGTGGTGGATTCGAACCAGCAGCTGCTGAGAGGCGATGACCCCCACCAGTCACAGTCACAGCTGGCTTTGGGAAGAACCTGCTTGGACTTCACCATCCTGGATTGAAGCTCAAGATGGTCTGGGTGCTAGGACGTTGAGCGCTTAGCTCCTTGTTCTCTCTCCTAATACGGCTGGCGACAGGAGTGAAGTCAGAGATTTTCACGTGAATGGAAAGCTCAGATACACCCAGCACCTTCCAAGCCTCCAAGTTTTCCCCACTTTCCATAAAAGAAAGAAGAAAGATGATGGAGTGCAGTGATGTGGACTGTAGGAGTTGTACCCATGATGCCAGGCATAGCCATGATGCCAGACACACCCATGATGCCTATCATACCCATGATGCCTATCATAACCACAATGCCAGTCATACCTACGATGCCAGTTACACCCACAATGCCAGGCATACCCATGAAGCCAATCATACCCACGATGCATATCATACCCATGATGCCAGTCATACCCATGATGCCAGTCAAACCCATGATGTCAAGCATACAAAACTTAAAGTGACTAAAGAATAACACTCCGCGGGGATAAAAATAGAGTCACCTTGGGAGGACACAGGAGGGGACTTCCTGGAGTTAAGGAAATTCAGTGTGTGTTGATCTGGATGGCAGATAATGGGGAGACATTTAAGATAAACATTTTATTGTGTATCGATGCCTCTTTATCCTCAGGGAATGGCTCTAGGATTCCCCCAGAGGATACCCCAAAACATCAATACTATGAATCCTATAGAGCTCTGTTTTCTCCTTTATGTACAGATATCTACAATAAAGTTAGTAATGTCTGTTTACCTTCTCACATAGCCTTTCTCTGTCATACTAACTTGTTCAGTATCAGTATTCTTGTGCCTTGGAGTTATTATTAAACAAAATAAGGATTGCTTAAATACACGTGTTGTGTTCCCATGCCCACCAATCTGATACCCAAGATGTCTTCTGAGTGAATAGTGGCGAGATGGTCCATCCAGAGTGGACACACCAGACAGAGGATGATTCGTGTCCCAGATGGGCACAGTGAGAAGTTGCGAGATTGCACCATGCTACAGCAGAAATCAGAAGCCACAGCTGGAATCAGACAGCAGCCACAATTTAAAATGCATCAATTCTTTACTTCTGGATTTTGTTTGTTTGTTTGGCCTTGTTTTTAGAGACAGGGCAGGGCCTCGAACTCACGGAGATCCACATACCTCTGCCTACCATTGCTGGGACTAAAGACATGCACTGCCACACCTGGCGACTTCTGGATTTTTTAAAAATTTAATTTGGAACATGGTAGATCCTAGGTAACTGAAATCTCACAGAAAGGGGAACCAGGTATAAAAATTATGTCTCAGTAGAAACAAATAAAAAAAATAGAAATAAACAACACAACCCTAAACAACAGATTAAAAATCCATTCACAATGTACTTTGAGGCTGCTGTCATTCAAAGATCCTCAAACTGGGAGCTTTTATCTCCTCTAGTTAGATTCCCTGGGCTTGTCCAGAGTCCTATGATGATCTGAGCACTTCTGTAATTTCATATTAGTTCTGGAAGGCACATTTGGGAATCAGTGTGTTCTCTGAGTGAGGTAGAGGGTCTGGACATCAATGGAAGACATGTAGGCTTGGGCACCTCTGTCATCAGGGTAGAATTAGCTATCAGCAGCAGTGTCAGGTCATGGCCTGGGTGTAAGGACATAGCCAGGTGAAGGAGACCTGTGAGTTCCCTTCTTTCCTTTAGGATTCCAGCTTTGAGGTTTCTGCACTTGAGTGAACTCTGGCCTGTATCCTGTGTCCTACTTAGCTTTAACCTGACACAGCCTGGAGTCACCCGAGAGGAAAGCTGACTGAAGAATTGCCTAGATCAGATGGGCCTGTGGGCCAGTCTGTGGGGACAGTCATGGGTACTTACTGTTAAGGAGGACCTAGCTCACTGTGGGTAGTCGATCTCAAGGTAGGTGGGTGATTTTGGGTTATATAAGAAAGCGATCTAAGCATGAACAAGTCAGAGTGAGACCCCAAGCAGCTCAGTGAGCTCCCAGGTCAGAGCTAAGGCTACATGGAATAGTAAGCAGTTGCGCCCTCAGGGTCCTGCCTTGAGCTCCTAACTTAGCTACCATGCACTCCTCCTTGGCACGGCTTAGGAAACCCTCTGCTGTCTTCGAGCCCATCTCTGAGTGAGATACAGGCAAAACCAGAAGCCACATCACCTATCTGATTATATTTCTTTATGGCTCTACGCTCAGGCCTGGATGTGATCTCTCCTAGGAAATCCTCAGTGTATTTGGCCTTTGTGGGCATAGGCAACATTGGGTCACCATGGGCATATTCTGCGAAGACACGCCACTCCGAACGAAGCAATCAGAGGGGGCTGTGGACCCCATGATGCTCTAAGACCAGAAACCTCCAGGATTCTGAACAGTTCCCTCGTCAGCTGGGATGAGTCAGCTGGCTCCTGGGTTATCATTCCCTGGCAACATCTCAAGTAATCCCACAAGCCTCAGACGTGACTCCAGAGCCTGCATTACCCAGCTTCTGTCCCTACCTCTAGAGGAAGCCACATTTTACCTTTGTACAGCCCTGTGATGCACAACAATAGCTTGGTCACAAGGGGCTACATGTAGTCGCGATCCCATAATATTATTGTAAAGATGAAAAGTTGTCAGAGCTAGTGGCACAGTAAGGGTCACAAGGTTGTAGAAAGCACATTGGTCGTGTATTTGTAGTGATGCCAGTATTAACAAACCAATTCTGTGATCAGTTTTATAAAGGCATAGAACACACAATTTTGTACAGTACATAATATTTGATAACCATTAAAACTCACTGTTTGTGTAGTTAGTATCCATATTTCTCAGCATTATTTTAGAGTATACTACAACTTATTTTTCAAGGCAATTAACTGAAGGCTAGATAGCATTTGCTGCTCTTGCAGAAGGCCTGGGTTCAGTTCCCGGTACTCACATGGCAGCTCACAAGCACCTATAATACAATTCCAAGAGATCCAGCATCCTTTCTGGCCTCTGAGGACAATGTGCACATGTATTGTACGTAGAGCCATGTATGTACAATGTATTGTACAACATATTTTGTAAATCAGGTAATCAGTGATGTTAGTGAGCCCATGCAGTGTAGGCTGATGTGTGCAACTGTATTAGTGTTTGATCATGAATCTAGTCTTCAATGGCCAACTGTCTCTCTAGCCTGGCATGTTAGTTTTTCAGAGAAAGTCTAGAGTATACAGAAACTAAAGCCAGGAAAAAGCTTATGTGACAAGGGTGCAAGGGATCTTTTGTATGGTTTCAGAACGTGTTTGTGTTTAAAGCTGTCTAACAAGGGTCAAAAGGTTAACTTTAAAAGGTTTACAAAGTAAAAATGTCACGGCAAGTTAACGTTAGCTTACTACTGAAGGAGGAAAAAGGCTTTTCATTGACATCTAGTGTCCAGTGATGTGCAGTGGTGACCTGGGCGTCTGCACGCTCTCCCCGGTCACTCCCTGACTCACCCAGGGCAACTCCAAGTCATGACAACCCGCATGACAGACACAGCAAGAGCCCCGAACAGCTGCAGGTATTTGCCTTTCACATTATATCTTATTATAGTTTATATGAGAACTGTTACATAATTACATATGATTGCCTTCAATTGTCCGTAAAATGTGACATAATGTTGTGCCCAGGAGAAACAGGGTGAGCCATGCAGCTCAGGTGCCCACCGAGCCGCATGTGAGTATGTGGTGTTGGCAGAATGACAGCATCGCCTAGTGGTGAATTTCTCAGGATGTATCCCTGCCACGGCGACACAGGACTACAGTTTTCCCCCAGTGGTTATCACGTGTTAAAACAGTGTTCATTTATTGACATGTCTCGATTTTTCCTTTTTAAGTGCTATCTATTGACTTTTTAGCTATGGAAGATGATCCCCCCCTACACACACACACACACACACACACACAAGAATCCTCCTCATGGTTCCCCTACAATTATATGAAAGTTGCATTAGATCAATATATAGAACTCCCATCATTAGTGCCATGTGATTGCCAGGCCCCTAAGAGCGCTGTACTATAACATTACTGTTTTTCTCAGTTTGGATATGACTCTTTGTTTTTCCATTTGCTTAGTTCTCTGTTAGGTGATGTTCTTCCAGTCTTAAACACTGCATCAATTGCCTACATCCAATGTTTGTCCAGTCATTGCATTTTGTAACCCTCTCGCTGGAGGCTTGCAGGGTGATTGACAGAGGTCTGTAAGTAGGTTGGGCTAAGGACAAGCAAAGGATTTAACATTAGACAAACATGAATGTCGCTTCCGCTGTGTTTGCTCAGGACACTCAATGATTTTCTTCTCATACCTTTCAACATGACATCAAAGGTGCTTCATTTTAGTGTAGCCATGAGAATTGAGGAATTACAGCAAAAATGCCTTCCTCATTGAGGGAATTTAAAAAAGAAGTTTACTCTCGTGTGTGTGGGGGGGAGGGAGTCCTAAGAACAAAGCCACAGAAAAGACTCCCTCCCACCCAGCGGCCCTCTCTTGCTGCCCTGCAGTAGCGGGGCTCCCCACTCGTGGAGGCCCTGGGAAGTGAGCCACAGCTACTTCAGCCTCACTCCGTAGATTTCTTCCGAAGGAGCCCCCACAATAGACACAAATTTACTCTGAACTATTTCAAATGAAGGCAAAATGGTTGCAGGATTGGTGACATAAAATAAAAACTTACAGATGCCTCAAATTAAAAAAAAAAACAACTTAATATCCAAGTATAGGATAATTGTAGAACAGGTAAATATTTGTAACATACGGTCAAGGTAAGGATAGGTTTTCCTAAGAACCTCAATGAGTTAAAGCAGAGACAAGAGCCAAGCCTCCTAAGCTAATGCCTCCCTATGACTGATTGATTGATTTACTTATTCATCCATTTAAAAATAAATTCTGAGTGCTTACTAGGCACCAAGGGCATACATAATGTTCAAAAAGAAAAACGGTCGCCACCCTCATGAGCTTAGAGTCCAGTGCAGGTGACATATTTTAAAAGCCACCCTCAGAAATATGTAACTGCCACCAGAAGGAAAGACTGAGGAACAAAGGTGCGCAGAGCATGGGGCAAGGCCCCAAACTGGAGTAGGGTGGGGCAGGATTTTCCTGGTGGGAGGAGCCGAGGGCTGGAAGGTGAACAGCAGTCAAAGAAGTATGTTTTTTTGTGTGAACGCGACTGTAAAAGGAAGTCCAGAGGGGACTTGTGGAACACAGAGCAATGGGGAGGAGGTCAGCGTATCTGGGACGTAGTGTGTGAGAAGTGGCTGGAAGTGAGCCGGGCCGTGCAGGGCCACTCAGAGCCATTGTCAGGAGTGTGGGGTTTGATTAAAAACAGCAGTGGAGACTGCTGAAGGATTCCTAGTTGAAGGGGGGACGGATAGAGAAGGGTACAGGGTATGATTGACGTGTAGGGTGATGGTTTTGACCAGGTTGGAGGTAAGGATGGCCGCAGAGGACTTAGCCCGAGACAAGTGAAATGTGCAGAGAGGAGAGCACTTTGGAAGGCATGCTTCAGACCAGTGCAGTGGGGCACAGTAACCATTAATGTGCGGTGGTGTTCATGGGCCTCGAGGAAGCTGCATCAAGACTGGTAAAACCATCATGACAAGCCTCATGACCGCTGGGTTGTAGAGATGCAGTAATCCTAACAGAGGATGGGGATGAAGCAGGCCCGGTGTTTGCTCAGAGAAGGGCCTGGTCCCAGCGCTGCAGGCACCTAGTACTTGCCATGGTCAAGCTGAACGGCACAAGGGTGGCAAGTGAACAGTGAGCGTGAGTGTGCAGCCTGGTCTCCGAGCTTCCTCCTGACTGTTCGAAACCACCCCATAATTCCAAGGAGAGGGGGGCCCTACCTTGCGTTTTATTTTTCTATCTTGAAAAGAAATAGCTATTCTATCTGTGCCAAACAGCACTTGGTCTTGTGTCCTGCTGTAGAGGGTTTGTAAACGCAACCGTTTTTTTTTTCCCCTGTGAAAACTGGCAGAGACAGGGTAAGCTGCATCATTCTTTCCCAACCTGGGAACAGGGCAGCAGCAGGAACACGGGTAAAGGGGAGATGAGCCCGCTGGTGACAGGGTATCAGGAAAGGTGCCCCAATCTTCCCCGGGGAGCTTAGATCCAGAGACGGTACCACCTGCTTTCACAGGTCAGAGCTTCACCAGTGTGTGTGTGTGTGTGTGTGTGTGTGTGTGTGTGTGTGTCTGCCCCATCTGCCTTTAACTTTTTGGAAGTTGAATCCACCCAGGGAAGGACAGTTGACCTACTTCATGCTGTGATTTGGATATGGTTTCTATCAAAACACATGGCGAAGCCCAGTTTCCCCATGTGACAATTCTAAAGGTGATGGTTTCAAGCTCTATCAGTGGCCGAGGCTACCTCATAATGAGAAGATTAATGTGCTTCCCAAAGAGTGGGTTAGCTATGGTGAAAGCAGGTTACAATGTGCCTAGCACCTCCACTCAGACTGCCTCCACCCAAACTCTCTCTCACATCCTGCTTCCACACGCGTTCCCTCCAGCCTTCTGCTTTTTGCCATGAAGTTCTCACTGGAAGCCTAGTGGTGTTGTAGGAGGGTCTTCTTTCTATGTGTTGCTTTCATTGGTTAAGTAAAGAGCCTGCCTTGGCCTTTTGAGACAGAATGTTGGGAGAAAGGAGGCAGAGACAGAGAGCCGCCATGGAGCCAGCCGCCAGGTCAGACATGCTGAATCTCTCCCAGTAAGCCACAGTCTCGTGGTACATACAGATTATTAGAAATGGGTTGAATCAAGATGTGAGAGTTAGCCAATAAGAGGCTAGAAATAATGGGCCAGGCAGCGTTTAAATGAATACAGTTTCCGTGTAATTATTTCGGGCGGCCGGGCAGCAAGAAGTGGCCTACCACTCCATTACAACAGCCTAGCAAACGCTAATACCATGTTCTTAGCCTTCCAAGCTATAAGACCAACAGCCTTTTAAACATTGCCTCCTTTAAAATATATTTATTTTTATTTTTTATAAGGGTGCATGCAGAGGGGAGTGATTGGCTTTGAGGAAACTGCTTCTTCCTTTCCGCCATGTGTGTTTGGGGTTAAACTCAGGTTGCCAGGCTTGGCAGCAAGTGCCTGTACTTGCTATCCCCGCCTTGCTTCATTCTACAGTACAGCCTTAGGTATTCTGTTATAGCAACAGACTACGGTAACTGACAGTGTGGCTTCTGGGAAATTCTTAGTTCTCACCCCCTCCTCCTGTCCCTATAAAGAGATGACGAGGACACCCTCCATGGTCATGGGTACCTTCACCTGCTCCTTCAGGGTTGGCCTGGTTGAAATTTCCCAAACGTTAGCAGCCAATGCGGCTTCTGAGGAGGGACCCCAGGAGCCCAGGAGGTATCAACATCTTAGGGGAGCTGCTTTTTAGTCAGGCCCCAAAGCCCTGGGAGCCCGTTGTCCGGGTCTGAGTCTATGAACTCTTCTACAGAGGAAGCCTGATCTTTTCCAAGTGACACACACTTGGGCATATTTCCACATAGGGCGTGGCCTGCAAGAGTCTAGTTCAGACGGTGGCTGGACAGCAGGGCTTGGGGTTTGTGATGCGAAGGCTCTCAAGTGGTCACGGAGACCTTGTCTTGGAACCGAAAGTTTTAAATAGGGGTGAATTTTGATGAAAATTCTTCCATCTGCCAGAGCCCAGTTTCTTTGGGCTCACAGATGTTTATTTCCTAACATGCTGCAAGTCTAACCTGGTTCATGTATACATACATGAGTATACAAACACATACATATGTACATACTACATACACAATACATACTACACACACCCATACTACATATACACATACATACTATACACACACACACATATACATATGACACAGGGACAACTGCATGTGATGCTCCCAGGCAGCTGCCCAGCCTCCCTCTGTCATCCCGTCCCTGCTCAGTCCCTGTCATTCCTCAGCTTACAGATCAAGAATCGTAGCTCACTTTGAGCACCTCTTGGCACCCTGTGCCTAGCCACCTCTGTGTAGCTCATGTTCTCTGAATGTCTCTCTCAGGATTTATGGTCAGAGAGTGTTTTAGGTAAGTGATTCCTTATGTTAATGATTGAAAAACTACACTAGAAATTTAAACTTGTCACATGATCCTCAACCTTGGCACTGCTGGCATTTGAGATCGGATAATTTTGTGTGCTAGGCCTTATCCTGGGCACTGTGGGTGTTCAGGAGAGTCCCTGGCCACTCCCTACAGGATGTCAGTAGCTCCCTTGGTTAGAACAGTCAACAGATGCCCCCGGACATTTCTGTTCCTGAAGGGAGGAAGGGCTGCTGTTCATGGAAAGCCACTGAAATCAAATATATGAAACAGGTTTGGTGGGGTTGGGAGGTGGCTTGGTGGCACTAAGGTGCTGGTCATGCAGATATCAAGATCTGAGTTCAGATCCTTAACACCGTATACAAAGCTGGCCATAGTGGTGTGGGTCTGTGTGCTGAGGGTGGGGGAAAGGGGCAGACCTCTGGTTAACCAGCAGTAGGAGACTCCGTCTCAAAGAATAAAATGAAGAGGGACAGAAGACACCCGAAGTCAGTCTCTTGCCTCCACAGGCATGTATGCACACACACACACACACACACACACACACACACACACACACACACACACAGAGTAGTGAAGTTTGGGATTCCACAGACAGGCTCCTTTGCTCAAGCACTGGTCTCTTTCCAGACCAACAAGAATCTACAGAAATATAAAAGGTCTATCATGAGCATGTAGGTCACGGAACTAATCCAGTAGCTGTTCTCAGAGCCAGACATTAATTTTAACAATATGCTTCTTTAACCCACCAAAAGCATTGTCATTGCAGCAGACAATCAAATAATTACTAATGGAGTCATCAAAAGCCTGTGTGTATTTTTCTCTTAGGACCAGCACATGCCGAGTGCTCATCAGCCTCACGTGACTACTGCCTGTGTCTTCGGACAGAAGAAGGAAGTGGCTTGCTGAGAGGGGTCCAGCCCCGCTCATCTTTAGACCTGCCTTCACCTCTCAGCAGAGCCAGGCAAGTCTGTCCGCCCTCATTTGACTCCCACTTACCCTACACCCCCGCAACCTACAGGGGAGTCTGGATGGCACTGAACACACTGGAAAAGTCACCAAGTGCCTCCAATCTGCTAAAGAAATGGGCACTCAAGGAGGTACAAGGAACCCCAGTGCCCCAACCCTCCCCACACAGCAGCCTCTAAGGAGCACTCCCATGCCCCCCCACCCCATCTCCAAAAATCCATCTTTATCCTCTCTGCTAAGAAGGCAGGTTGTCCCCAAGCACTAGCAGGCGCTGGTCATCTGAAAAGCTGTTCCATCTTTTTGTTTGTTGGTTTTGGTTTTTGGAGGGGGAGGACGAGGTTTTTCTGTAGCTTTGGAGCCTATCCTAGAACTCTGTAGACCAGGCTGGCCTTGAACTCACAGAGATTGGCTGGTCTCTGCCTCCCAGTGCTGGGATTAAAGGCGTGTGCCACCACCACCTTGCTTGCTCTTTAAAGACAGGCATTTTCATCAGAAGTAACCTCACTCCTGGCAGAGAAGTTGCTGCCTGGGGGAAATGCTAGTCTCCTTTCTAGTCTAGTGGCTGGATCAGGAGGCTACAACGCTGGGATACCAGCTGATGGAGTCCTGAACTACAAATTGTAATCTCTTGCTTTATTTGATTTTAGTACCCGCCCTACCCCTACCCCCACCCCCGCCCCCACCGCCTTCCCAACAGTGTGGTTCTGCTGCTCTTACTCTGGCATAAGGTAGGCAGGCGTGAGACACACTCTACCTCTGCCTCCCGGTTGGCTGTGGGTGGAGTTGGGGGTAGGGGTGGGGCTGCTCCCAGCAGGCTGGCCTCAGACTTGAATTGCAGATGGCTAACCCTGGTAGGGTCATTTCAACTTTTACTGTGAGTGAAAAGTAAAGTTTTCCTCCAGTTGCCACCTGTTTACCTATAACGACAGGGTGGCTGTAAAACATAAAATGTAGGGCGGAGGTGCTCACCACCTACACACTTTAGATAGCTACTGTCCTGTACGATCTCGGGTCTGACCCCCGTCCCCCGCCCCGAATCTCACTAGAACTACAGACAAATAGGCTCACGCAGACACTCACTGCCCAGGTGCTACAGACCCAGGGTGCCTTCCCCCACCTGTACCCGGGCAGGACAGCTCCTTGAGTGTCCTCGCGTTTGCCAGGGGAAACACGCTGTGTGTCTAGAAATCCGAAAGCCACAGGAATTTGTACTCACCCCTCCTGGCCTGTCTGATCTTTGGGCTCAGCATGCTGCAGCCGCCTGGCCAGACTTGCTGGGCCGATCATGCTGCCATCCGTTTCCCTTTTCTCTTCTTTTTGGCCAATGGCCCTTCATGCCTAGCTTCTTCGAGACCCGGGGGCTACTGGCGACACCCCTTCGGCTCCAGCTCCTGGCTCCGGTTTGCTTTGAACTACATAAATCCTGATGCATTATTTATCCATTCCAGAATTAATTTCCATCCAAGCGGACCATTAAAGTCACAGTGATGTTTGGTAATCAATCACTGACCAGGGCGGGGCCCGCCCGGCTATCGTGTTCTCCCGGCTACCCATTCCTGAAGGAGGAGGCGGAGTCTTGGGCCTCAGGGGCGGGCAGGTGGGTGGGGCCATCTGAAGTCCAGTGTAGACCGCAGCTGGCTACAGGTCCCCAGGCTCTAGAGATCTGTGCGCCAGCCGGCCTGCCGCTAAGAGGGCGGAGGACACACATAGCACCATGGTTGGCTGGGCTAGCACGCCCTACTTCAGACTAGGGAGTGGTGAGACCCCTCCAGGCCCGCCCAAGGGGCCAGGCATCTCAGCTCACTGCCTTTCTTGGAAGGAGCGGGCATTCTGCCATTGCTCACATCCTCAGCAACTCCACTATCAGAGAGAGTCCTGCTGAGGCTATGGACCACCTCAGCAGTAAGAGGAGAGAAACCAGTGCCTGAACAGGGTCACAAAACTTCCCGAGTTGAGTAACAGATCTCTGCTAAGACCAGCATAATTTTAACGGGTACATACTGGGCCCTTTATTGGGCCCCACCTCAACCCTCTAAAAATTGGGGAGGGGCAGAGTCTTGCTATGTAGCCCAGGCTGGTTTTGAACTTTTGATCTTTCAGCACCCTTTGAGTGCTGAATTACACACTATACCCTGGCTATAAACTTACGCTATTCTTTGACTACTGTTTCTCAAAATACTCCAGTTCTGACCACTGCATGGTAAGAGCTCCCACCTTGAGAGTGTCCCATGAACTTTTAAGGTTGTAACCGCCCCCCTCCCCAGCTTTAATATTTCTATGTACCTCATGTTCGCTGAGTCTCAAATGTCCCACTGACAATCAACTTCAGCAGCTGCAAGGGAAGCAGGGAGACCTCTGAAGCAATCCAGAAAAGGTGAGAGTCCAACCTCAGTGTGTGGGGGACTAAGAGCAACAGGGAAGTCTGCGGGATGTAGTAAACCCCACATCCAGTCAACAGGAGGAAGAATACACACAGGGCAGACTCACTCAGCTTCAAGCCAGTTCTTCTGATCTTAGTTACTCCTCAGATGGAGGAGTAGGGATCCTGATATGACATCCAAAGCCTTGCCCCGGCATTCCTTCCTTCCCCTCTGACCAATGCCTGTCGCTCCTGTGGTCCTCCGTGCAGGTTATACGAGGTCCTTGTATGTCCCCTTTCATATGCGGCCCCGCTACCATGGCCTGTGCCTCTGTACAGACAGTACCCCACCTCTGGAAACCTTCCCTACATTGCTTTAGCTTCAGAGGTCTTGTCTTGCCATGCTTTTAACACCCCCCCCCCTGCTGCCACCATCATGAAACTGCCCTGATTCTACCAGTTGGGGGAGACATTTAGCACTTTTCCCTGCGAGCTCCAAAGGGCTTCATGAAATGCTCTGTGAAGGATGGTGTGCACAGAGGATGGGGAGATGGCCCGGTGGGTAGAATGTCACTGTGGAATAATAATCACAAGAATAAGAATCCAGATCCTTTGAGCCCACATAAATCCTGGGTGGACATGGCCGCTTGTCTATAGTTCTAATACTTGGGGAGTGGAAACAGGATCCTGGGAGCAAACTGCTTAGCTGGACCAGCCCAGTTGGCAAACTCTGGGATCAAGTGAGAGACCCTGCCTCAATATACTAGGTGGAGATGAATGATGCCCCACGTTAACCTCTGCCCTCCATACCCAGGTCCATACATGTGTACCCACATATATGGCAACACACATACATGCACTAAGCACACACATATGCACACACACGTGCATGCGTGCACACCCACCAACACTCCGTATGGACAGATCAGAAACACCATTGCATGGTCCCTCTCCTTTAAGGCCAAGCACAATCCAGACCAGGCTAGGACAAAGCCCACCCAGGAAGGATGACAGCATATGGAGCGGGACAACTCACATGTTGACACCAGGGTCACGGGGCAAGTCCCGTGGCTGGTGACAGCATCTTGAGCAATCCGGAAACCATCTGTGAGTAATGCAGCCTGGCCAGTGTTCCCCTGAGCCAAGGGCCAGTGAATGCCAGAGCCTGGGTCTAGCGCTACTCACGATTGTTTGGCTTAAGAAACCACCTCCGGGAGCTTTTCCTGTGCAGCTGTTTCCCGAGGACTTGAAGTCATCGCTCTCATCTGCCTGCTTTTCTGACCATTAGAGAAGGAGAAACAAACCACAGGCTCTGGGTTCAGACTCAGGAGCAAGCCTGGAGGGGGCTGGAGCTAATCTGGTTGGGACCACAGGGTCAGTGGGTGGAGGGCAAACTGACTCTTCTGCTTTCTTGTCCTGACTCCGGATTCCGTTCCTAGTCCTTCTGATGCAGGATTTGTGGCAGCACCTCAAAGGGGCTGTGGTACTCCCCCCCTCCATGCAGCAGTGGACATTGGAAGCCTCCAGATCCTTCCAGAGCTTTCGGGTGACAGTGGGGCAAGAGCAGGGCTATGGGGTTTGTTGAAAGTGA